>NC_038045.1:10656737-10984138 GCF_002211085.1 Panicum hallii | reverse complement strand
GTTTCCCCGCTTTTCCTCTTCATTAAGGTATTCAAACTTCAAATCGCCCGATCTCTCAATGTAGTGGTCAAAACTAGATATCCTTTGGGGCATTATCTTCCCTCATGTGCAGCAGCTTGTGCCCAAATTTCATTCAAATCCCATGGGCAAATCTCTAGATTTCATGAAAGTAGGGTTTACATGTCGATGCCCGGAAACTCCGGATGTTCTGTCCGGATACTCCGGACTGTCCGGAGTATCCGGACATATATCCGGACTCTTCGGATTCTTAGAGTTTCAGCCTATCTGTCTCATTCCTATTTCTTCTAGCTGCTCCTAATCGATATATCCTATATCCAGGCTATGGGACGTGAGCGTGCACGCTTCTTCCGGTCAGAGACGGCAAAAACGCCGTCATGATCCTCAAATTCCAAGGAGGAAGTTTCACCTCCTAGCCTCCTCCAAGAGAACTTCGTCCTCGCCACCGTCCGGGCAAAGAGCCTGCAGGAAGCAACTCACATGCCCGCCACCTCGTCAAGCTCCATACATGATGCCAAGCATGGCCGTGCCTCCTCCTTCTCGGGCTAATCCATCAAGACGGGGAATTGCTTGGGATATCTGCCCTCCACTCCTCCTCGTCTTCAAGTTGAATATCCACAAGATGAACGCCAATATCCTAGGTGCCCAAAGCTTCACCGTCCTCAAATTCTCACTGAGTTTTCTACTACATGGGGAGGAACTATTTCAAGCAGACTGTGGCTCTCACTGATGCGCGTAAGGAGGATGTTACAAGTATGAGAAGGCTGAAAATTTGGAAAGGAGATTTTGGTGTCAGTTGCATCAAGATTTCTACTCCTCCGTTGTCATGCGCAAGGGCAAAGCTCCCATTGTTCCTTGCAAGTATGTTGATTGGGAATATTTTTGAAGGATGAATGACCCATTCTTCAATCAAGCTATTGCCAAAGTGCAAGGAATTTGGTCTTTATGACATCATGGGTTTCGGTATGATTGGAATGAGGAGATTCTTGCTCATTTCACTCCTCTTATTTTATGATGCAAGGCAAATTGCTTTCTTTTGGACTACCGAGGGAGTGAATATGGAGTTGACTACATGACATTCTCTAGCTCCTTGAACTTGGTTCAGAGGATGAGAAGAGGATCCATTCATGTGGAACATCAGTTAAAACCAAGTCAATTACCGGCTCTTTTCTACAACCCTATTCTAGCGGAAGCCGGCAATGCAAGCACTCTTCAACCATTCTACTACACCATGAACCAATTCTTTCGTGCCACCATTGATGCTAAGGATGGTGATGCCACTGCTCTTAGGTACTTTGCTTGCAATCTCCTTGCCCGTGTCATGCCCGGTGGGCGACCTTTCTCCATTATGGATTTCATTTGGAATGAGTTAAGGAGGACGATGAATGACCCCAAAAGTTTCTACCATCTGCTCCTTACATTATGTATATGATTGAGAGGGTCACCAAGGTCACCTTTCCCAAGGATTGCAAGCACGCTGCCCTTCACCTTCGTCCTCGATCGGTGATGCACCACACGCCCCTCCTCTTCATGCCGGTGCCACAAGGAACCCAAGGTTTGACCCAGCTCCATCTTATGCGGGTCCATCTTCCTCTCGTCGTGGTCATCATGATTCTTTTATCAAGAGAGCTCTTAAGAGTATATTCTGCATGTGCAAGACTGCAACTCACGAGATCAATGAAAACCGCCGTGACATTATTGAGATTAAGAGTCACTTGGGGCTTACGGCGGATCCATACCATGAGTTGCCCGAGTTTGATGACCCATTTGCCGAATGGGATGCTGCGGATGAGGCCGCCACTGCTGCTGCTCATGCTCCTCTTTCTCGCCCACGTCAGCGTACACGTGCCCCTACACGATCCCGTCGCTCTCCTCCTCGTGGCCAAGAGATTTTTGATGAAGAGGAAGAGACCGAGGAAGAAGCACCTCCAAACTACCGCGAAATCCCCGATTCGGATGAGGATGAGGACACCTCCGATGAGGATGCCCAAGATGATGATGAGTAGAAGCCTTCTCGCCATTTTTCACTTCCTTTTTGGCACTTGATGACAAAGGGGGAGTGAAAATGACATTTATGTACTCATTTGGGATATGTATCAACTTTATGCGTTTCTTTTGAACAATTATTCATGTAAGGACTATGTGGTGTGAGGAACTTTGTAATGTGTGCTACTCTGTGGTTACTAGTTTGCAGTTTGTTTTTAAGGATGAGCTGATAGTGTGATCTTAATTTGATTATGATGCAATGTTATTTTTCTGTGCTCTGACCTGATGGTCCGGATACTCCGGATATTCTTCCGGATACTCCGGACACATGGTCCGGAGTCTCCGGATTGAAATCCGGAGTCTCCGGGTTATCTTGATCAAACACTAGTGTTTCCTGTTATATGACATGACTTTTGCATCACACACTTTTCAGCACACACATATGCTCACCCCACTGTAGAATGTATAAAGAGTTTCCATATCTTTTTCTAAATATGCCAATCTTGACTTTAGAGGAGTCAATTTGAAATTTAAATTCATGGCATACATTAAGGGGGAGCTCTTTACATGCTTAAGATTACATTTTTATGGTTATCAAATGAGATACATGTGGGTTGTCATCAATCACCAAAAAGGGGAGATTGAAAGATATCTAGGCCCCTAAGTGGGTTTTGGTGATATATGACAAAGCACATGTATATTTAATGTGTTATTAAGCATGTGTGCAGGTGCTAATGGTGACTAAGCAAAGCTTTAGAGAAGCGTGAACCCTCAAAAAGGATATGAAAAGCGGCGTCCTCAAGTGTTCTTAAAGACTAGATTTTATTTTTGAAATTGAGTACAGGAACGCCGTACTATCAAGGGGAACTGTGATCCACTAGTGTAGACATGGTAGTTGTGCTCAAGAGAACCCACAAAAAATCATAAGAAACCATCTCAACACTCAAAAAGGACTTAAATGTGAAATTCAGTTTCTAACCCGGAGTGTCCGGGTCCCTCTACGGAATGTCCGGACAGAACGTCCGGAGTATCCGGACGTATACCCGGAGTGTCCGGGTTACTGTTACCGGTCTGGAAAACCAGCTTGGTCCGGAGTCTCCGGACCCCTATGTCCGGAGTATCCGGACATATACCCGGAGTTTCCGGGTACCGCTCTCCCAACGGCTAGTTTCTGGGAGAGGGGTATAAATACCCCCCATACCCCTCTCACTCTCTCTCTCTTGCTCATTTCGACCAGACCTGCAGAAAGCCTAAAGAGAGCCCTCCCACTCCCCATTTGCTTCATTCTTGAGTGATTTTCGTTGGGGTTTGAAGTGAGATTGTTGTAAGAGCTAAGATTGTGCAAGCAAGCCTTGATTTCATCTCTTGAGCACATCAAACCAAGTCTAGCCCGTGGATTCTAGTTTATTACTCTTGGAGCTTCAAGCTCCTAGACGGCTAGGCGTCGCTTGTGATTGCGTGATTGTTTTGTGAGCATCACAGCTGGTTTGTAACATCGTTTCCTCTCCGAGGAATTCATAGTAAGTGTCCCTAGGGTTTGAGCGTTGGTCTCACCCTTGGGAGAGGAGCATAGGAGTTCTTGAGCACCGTCTCTTGAATTCTTCCTCAACGGAGACGTAGCTCCTTTGGGAGTGAACTTCGGGAAACAAATTCTGTGTCATCCTCATATTTCTTCTTTACATTCGTGATTATTTGCTTGTGAGACTAACCTTTTAGGGTTTGAGGCCGATCTACTTTTGTACAAGTCTCACGAGTAAGACAACTGGTGAGAAATACCTCAAAGGTACCTATAGTCACTCTAAATTTACCTGATTCAATTTACAGCATCTAAAACAGTGATTAGTAGGACTTTCTTTCATACCCGGATAGTCCGGATAATATATCCGGAAACTCCGGACTCTACATCCGGAGTATCCGGACATATATCCGGAGTATCCGGATACCTGTGTTGCTAACCGTGTTCAAAGTGTTTTAAGTTGCAGATTAGCCTATTCACCCCCTCTAGGCATCTTGAGGTCCTTTCAAATACCCAAGTGAAACGTGTATAATCATCAATAATGACTAGGTCATATTGTTACCGCCGATGCTTATGTAGGCAATAGGACCAAACAAGTCCATAATGAAGTAGTTCCAATGGTCTACTTGTTGTCATGATGTTCTTGGTGGGATGGCTTGACCCAACTTGCTTTCCCGCTTGACATGCTCCACAAGACCTATCTTTCTCAAACACAACGTTGGTTAGTCCAATGACATGATCACCTTTTAGGAGCTTGTGAAGATTTTTCATACCAACATAGGCTAGGCGGCGGTGCCATAACCAACCCATGTTGGACTTTGTGATTAAGCATGTATCAATTTGAGCTTTATCTTTAGAGAAGTCCACTACATAAAGCTTTCCCTTTAATACACCCTTAAACGCAATTGAACCATCACTTCTCCTAGAGACGATCACACCCTCATCAGTAAAAATACAATTATAGCCCATGTTACAAAGTTGTGATACGGATAATAAGTTGTAGTCCAAGGTTTCAACAAGAAAAACTTTTGAAATGAAGTGTTCGGAAGATATAGCAATGTTACCGACACCCAATACTCTTCCTTGGCTGTTGTCGCCAAAGGAGATTAAGTCGGTTGGATCATCATTCTCTTTATAAGTTGAGAACATGTTTCTCTCTCCGGTCATGTGATTAGTGCATCCACTATCAATGATCCACTTTGATCCACCGGAGGCATAGCCCTGCAAAACAAATTTAGGCTTTGTTTTTAGGTACCCAAATTTGCTTGGGTCCTCTCACATTAGTCACAAGTGATTTGGGCACCCACACACAAGTCTTTGGACTCTTGCGGTATGTCCCAACATATTTAGCAAAGACTCTACCAAACTTGTTCCTCATAATCACATATGATGCATTAAACTCATGGAAATGCATAATAGGAAGTTTTGATGCAGCAGAGTAAGTGGGACGGAAGGCCGAAAATCTGCCACCCGAGGGGTCCTGGCGGACTGTCCGCCAGGCACTCTCGGGTGCCCAGTGCAGGAAGCAATTTTCCCACTTGTTACTTCCCTCACAAACTTAGGGAACTCATGCCCATTGATCTTGACTCTTGCATTATACTTTTCGAAATATTGAAAACCAATACCATCCTTGATGTTGGGGCGTCTTGAGTTCAAGTATGCACCTCTTGCATATTTGAGTTTTTCTTCCTCAAGATCCTTCTTCTTTTGTTGTGCCTCACCTTCTAAGGATGTGATCTTAACTTTCAAGCTTTCAATCAACTTTACATTAGTAGCACAAGCATCAACATCAATATCCTTGCATCTAATGCATGATTGTGCTATGGAGAGGCTGATTGATGGGTCATGTTGAGATGTTGAGGCATTGGACAAGAGAGTGTCAAATTGCAATTCAATGCTTTTTTTTAAGCAAATAAGTTCATCTTGAAGTGCAAGTTTGCACTCTTGAGACTAGTGTTAGTCTCCTTACTTTCCACAAGTTCCTTATCCAAGGCTTTACATTTTTCTTCTTGCTTAGTTATGAGCTCCTTGAGTTCAAGGTTTCTCTTCTTTTCAAGAATGAGCAAGTCTTCTTGTTTCTCAAGGAGATCATTCTTCTCATTTAACTCTTCCATGAGTTCGTTAAACTTAGCAATGGTATTTTTATCTAGAGTCTTGAGCATGGCAATCATATCAATATCATTATCATTTCCACTAGAGCTACTAGATGAACTTTCATCATCACTAGTGGTGTACTTGGGAGAAGAACATGGGATAGTTTTTACCTTTCTTTTACCTCCCCTTGCCATGAGACAAGTGTGAGTGATGTTTTTCCCATCCTTGAGGTTGGGGAAGAGAGAAGTCTTGTTAAAGGCAAGTGTGGCCATTTCTTCTTCATCCGAGTTGGAGCTCTCATCATCGGAGTCCCACTCCTTGCCAAGATGTGCTTCACCACTTTGTTTCTTCTTGAAGAACTTCTTGTCCTTGGTGAAGTACTTCTTCTCCTTGTTGTCCTTCCTCTTCTCTTCCTTGTCCTCTTTCTTCTCATATGGGCAATTTGCAATGAAGTGCCCACTCTTGCCACAATTATAGCAATTTCTTTTTGTCCTTCTTTTCGAGCTCTCATGCCTCTTGTTGCCCTTGTAGTTGCGGTTTCTCATCAATTTGCTGAAGTTCTTTATGGGAAGAGCCATGTCATCATCATCAAGACTTGAACTATCGCTATCATTGTCACTTGATGAGGATTCTTGCACTACTTTCTTGCTCTTCTCCTTCTTGTTTGCCTTGAGGGCAATGTCTTGCCCTCTTGAGGTTGAGGTTCCCTTGGACAAGCTCTTCACATACTTATCTTCACTTTCCATCATCTCATGATTGATAATCTTGCCAAGTACTTCTTCCGGTGTCATCTTCTTGTAGTTGGGACTCTCCCTTATCAAGGTACATAAGGTTATGTTCCTTACCGAAAAAGCCCTAATCATCCTTTTGACCACTTCATGGTCGGTCCACTTCTTACTTCCAAGACTCCTCACTTGATTGATCATCTTCTTGAGCCTTGTGTACATCTCTTGAGGGGTTTCATCATCCAACATGGCAAACCTCCCAAGTTCTCCTTCAATCATCTCGATTCTTGCTTTCCGAATGGTCTTGGTGCCTTCATGTGCCACTTTGAGAGTATCCCATATCTCCTTTGCACTTTGCAATCCATCCACTTTATCAAATTCCTCTCTACTCAAGGATGAAAGGAGGATGGTTGCGGCTTGAGCATTACGGTGGAACAATTGTTGCATAGTTGGTCCAAAGCTTTCATCGTCACTCTCCGGTTGCTCAATACCTACACACACAATCTCCCAAAGACTAGGGTGAAGAGAAAACAAGTGCCATCTCATGTTAGTTCTCCATTGAAAGTAGTTAGTTCCATCAAAGTGTGGAGATTTACCAAGAGAAACGGAAAGAAAATTGTTGTAGGAACTCATGTTATCATAGTTAAAAGGAGTACGAGAGTAGTTAGAAGTAACCGATTTCTTCTTCTTTCTTCTCTTGATATAGATGGACCCTTCATCACTACTTGATGTTGAGGATGAGGATGACTCAATTACTATTCTCTTACTCTTGCTCTTTTTCTTGTGATCTCCACTCTTCTTGGAGCAATCGGATACATCGAACTTGGCGTTGTCATCTTCCTTGTGCATCTCACCTTCTTTGCCCTTGTTCTTCTCAAGACTCTTGTGTGAATCTTCTCCGGCCATGATCTCCTCGAGTTGTTAGACTCAAATTTGAGGAACCTAGCTCTGATACCACTTGAAAGTATGCCTAGAGGGGGGTGAATAGGCGTTCATCGCTTAAAACCTGCACACAGAAAACTCAGCCCGAGGCTGCCTGGCGGACTATCCGCTGGGCACTTCCAACGTCCGCTGGGAGGTCTCAGGAATGGAGTGCAATCTTTCGAAGAATAAAACTTGTATACCAAAATCCACTTGAATAGAAAGATTCTAAAACAAGTTAGGAACACTAAATGCGGATGTAATCTAGCTCAAAGTAAGTACACAAGTAGATCGGGCAAGAATAGTAAACGAAGGTAGGAATAACGAAAATACTAGAATGAAATAAGATAACCAAGCACAAGAGACACAAGATTTTCACCCGAGGTTCGAATCCACTCAAGGATTCTACGTCCCCGTTGAGGAGTCCATAAAGGACCGGGTTCCTCTCAACCCTTTCCTCTCTCAAGCAACCACAAAGGTCAAACTTGAGCTTTTCACTAGCAACAAGGGTAATACAACCTTCTCAATCCAACCACACCACGAGTTGGTTGTTCTTGAGCACCTCTAACCGTCTAGGAGCCAAGCTCCAAGAGTAATAGATGTGGAAAGCGATGGAGAGAACCAAGAGATGCCCAAGAGAGGTGAATCTCTTGGGGAGAACACGAATCTTGCTTAGATCTTGCTCAAATCCAACCCTAGACCAAAGATTTGGAGTGGGGAAGATAGGGTTTCACTTTGGGGAGCTTTGGAGTGCTTAGAATGTGCTTGAGACTCGGTTTCACGGGTTAGGCAAGAGTGTTTTGCGTTTGGGGGTCGTGGGGTATTTATTTGGTCTCACTGGAAACTAGCCGTTAGGCAGTTTCCAGTGACCTGGCGGACTGTCCGCGAGGCCTGGCGGACTGTCCGCCAGGAGCTCTCGGACTCAGGCTGTTTTAGCGTCCCGGCGGACTGTTCGCCAGGAGCTCTCGGATTTGCATAAGTTTCTACAAGGCTTACACTCCGAATTTGATTTATTGGTGATCTTTCACACACTTTCCACATCCCCCTTGATAGTACGGTATATCTAAACTCAAGAAAATATAAAACAAATAAATTTCTCCGCTTGCAACTCTTTTCTTGATCCGGTACCGTTCTCCAAATTTGAATAGTTGTCAAGATTCACTCCTTTTCTTTTCTGCTTTTTGGTTTCTTTGACCCCTACTCATTATACTCAATTGAAACATTAGATACTCATTTAGATTGTTAATAATCACCAAAATAGGTCATTAGGCCTAGATGCACTTTCAGAAAGGTACAAGTCATTTAGCTTGATTCATGGGCGATTTGTTGATGAAACCATCTAGTCGGAGTCGATTCTGACTAGTTGTTGAGCGTGCGATAGCCATCCCCAACTAGTTTCTAGTTGAGATAAGTAGTCTAGTCAAAGTAGCAGAAGCACGTCAATGTTGCAGCGTGAGACGAAGTCGAGCTGAGCATTTGAGATTGTCGGTGTTTTGATCAAATCAGAGAGTTGAATCTCATCGAGATTTTCGATGAAGTCGTCGATGTCGTGTCGGAATGTTGGTGCAGATGCCTTCGGCTTCTTGGTGTTGACGAAGTGTCGAAGGAAGTCGCCTGCACCGTTAGCGATGCAGACTCATGAGCCCAAAACAAAAGTCGCGCCCTCCTCGAGCGTAACGGTGGTGAAGTTGAATGATGCCATCAAGTTCATCAGGGGATCTTCGATGAACACCTCTACCTGGCATGCCAGCTGTCGGTGTTTTACCGCTAAGCCTACCTAGGGATACCCTAAGGTAGTAGGAATGTAGGCAGGGTGTCACTGAGATCAGGAACTCAAAGATGCAAGCAACACAAGATTTAGATAGGTTCATGCCGCGTGTTGTGTAATACCCTACGTCCTGTGTGATCCTTTGTATTGCCTTAGATTGGTTATTGATGTGTTGTCTTTGGAGGGGGTCCCTGCCCGCCCTTATATACTTTGAGGGGACAGGGTTATAAGTATCCTAGTCCGGTACGAGGTTAGGAGTCCTACTCTGGTCGTACCGAGTAGTTTTCTTCTATACCAACTAGTCCTGCTCGAGGTCGAGTATATCACAATAGGTATAAGATATAGGACATGCCACATCCCTTATTCCAGAACTATCTATGCCATAAGCGCAGCCCCGTAGTCCCAAGCCTGATAGAGGTGGAGGCGGCCAGGATCGGAGGCGGACCAGAGGCACACTCGAGGCCGGAGGAGGTGTCTGGGGTCGCGTCGGAGTGGCGGATGGGAGGGGGGATTTCGGCAGCCTGACGACTTCACTTCAATTGCACGCTAGGATGTAGAAATTTTCCTCCCACTTGCCCCCATGGTATGTAAGTAGTTCCTCTGCATTACTGCAGAGGGACTCTCCCTCATCTATGTTCGGGCCCCACTGCACTCAGCCCCACACATCAGCGGGTGAGTTCCCTAGTGCAAAGGAGACTCATCCCTAAGATATAGAGTCATTTGTGTTGGTGGGTGATTATGTCGTCCGTGAGTACAAATGATGGGCTACCATATCATAGAAATGGGCAGCCGCAACCCTTCTAAATTGAACACACTTGTATGGCATAGTTTGGGGGGGGTGTTAAAGCTTGTGATCCGGGTTTTGAACACCTTTGGGCACAATGTTTTCAATTTTGTTTTGGTACAAATTGGAACAAATTGCACAAAAAATACTCTTATATGCTCCAAATCATTTTATACATGTAATGCGATACATAAAGTTTTTTATTGTAGGTTTCATATTTTTTTGAAATGATTTTCCATTTTCTTGAGATTAAAGGATTTTTCCGCGATTATTTATTGGAATTCACATTTGAACTACATCTGTCTCAAAAAATGCTAATAAACCTATAGAAAATTCATATTTGAGTTCATGTATTCCTATATTGATATATACAAAATAGATAAAAGTTTCAAATGTATTCTTTAGATAATTCAAGTTTCTATTTATGGGTCTACTGGAAATAATAATAGTAGAACCTAAATATGGTCCCATAAATCTAAATTTTTTTATAAATTACTAATAGGTCAAAAACCATGCATGTCAAAAAAGTTTCACTACATTTATAGTATACATGTTTCACAAATTAATGCATCTATCACATAGTTTCAAAAATCTTAAGCCAAACTTTGAAATTTATACATCATATAACATCCTTTTGGTGATATACGCTCCAAACTATTTTTGACAAGTAATAGACTAAATATAAGTCTTGGTGTGGGATTTTTTATATTATTTGCTAACTTTTAGGGATTAAATGATTTTTTTCTGTTTAACTAAATGCTCTGTGACGACGGATCATCTAAACCACTGCCTGCTGTTTGTTCTGGTAGGAGATTAATCACCCGACAGCTCAAATGGTCCTATATATAAAGCCGTTCAGCACAGCTGGCGGTTCATAAGCGGCCGGTCACCTGCCAATTTGTGCCGGCGGTGGCCAATAACGACCGGCACCGGGAGACGCCAGCACAAACTATTTCTATACTCGTGGAACTCGCTTGATTGTTACGCGGTAGATGCACATCACATGATCTCTTTTTCATTACATTACATGTTGTTATTCCTCTGTATTTGGTTTTGTTTAAGATACCTTTTGTCAATCTTTGTGCATTGTAAACACAATTTATCGGTTCTTTGAAACCTATTTGTCCATAGTTTATTTTTGTGCAATTTGACACTAAACTTCACTACTACAGAAATGATTTGCAGGGACGCTCCATTTTTTCTAGGGGCAGGTCAAAATATAACCTACTCCTACAAATGGAGCGCGGTTGCTGTAGCATTCGACCCGCCCTAAAAAAATATTTTGATGGACGGGTGACGCCATCACCCGCCCCTGCAAATGGGCACAATTTTTAGGGGTGGGTGATGGCATCATTGCCCCTGAAAATAGCATTTCTAGGGCCGGGTGGTGGCATCACCCGCCCCTAAAATGATATTCAGTGGCGGGTGGTGGCATGACCCGCCCCTACAGATGGTCCTATGTAAAAAAATTCATAACTTTTTCGTATGATCTCGGATGAAGTATAACTTTATATTAAAATTATAGAGAATAACGAGATCTAAAATTTTGTAGTCGATAATCTTTTCATTTAAGGTCATTTAATGGTCAAAAAACTATTATAATTTCTCTAATTTTAAAATCTAGAAGTTTTGATTTTTTTAGACAACCTCGGATATAGAGTAGCTCTATATCAAAGTTGTAGTGGTAAGATCTAAAATTTTATAAAATTTTATAATTTATACATTATTCAGTTAAGATTTTTTAGAATTACAAGATCATTTAAAAGTTATAACTTACATATGGCAATGACTATATAGTATCCCATACAAGTTAAGTCATACTTTGATGTTTCCACAATCTTAATCTTTATATACACTAAAATATACTTTGCATATTTTTTTATATCTATAGTTCACAATAATCATATTGTAGAAGTTTCATATTTTTTTATTTATTTTGATATATCTAAAGATTTAAATGAATTTTTGGAATAAAATTGAAAAATATTTTTAGGGGCAGGCGATGACATCACCTGCCCCTAGAAACGGATATCTAGAGGTGGGTGATAGCGTCACCCGCCCCTATTTTAGAGTTAATATAAAAGAATAGCATAACCCATAGAGTCACAAGTGACTGTGTGTGTACTGTTGTGCGCGAGGCTCGAGGTACGCTGTTCGAGCTCCGGATGATGCAAGTGTGCATAATTTCATCAAAAAATTATACCTCGATAGTACAGGGGCTTGTGGTGGTGGCTAGTTGGCTGGGATATACTTTTTTCTTTTTTATTTTGCTGTTTTCATTTTTTCAATTTTTTTGTTATCTGGAAATGGATTTGTAGGGGTGGGGCGGACGTGTTACCCGGATCTCAAAATAGCATTTTTAGCTGCGAGAACCGGAGACAGGTACCGCACCGGCTAAAACTATATTTTTATCCGCCCCTAGAGATTCCTTTTAGTAGTGCTTGAAAATGTGCGTACTAGACACTAATTATGAGAATAGTATGGATGATGGACGCATGGGGCATTTTCAGGGCCGGAGTTAGACCCTCTTCTCGGGGGTGAGCTGACTCCGACAAAATTTTGCAAATTCTGTCAGAAATCACTATTATGTACTGGACTGCACATTGCTGAAGGCCTCAGCCTGATGTGATGGAGGCGCTGCTGCCGTTGCCCCTCAGTATATTGGTAGTTTACTCCCTTGTCCAACCATAACATACGAAAATGCTGCATATATTGGTATTTTACTGCCTTTTGTGATTATTGTTTACATACATGCAAATTTCAAATCACTAAATTCATAATGTAGCTTCCAATCCAAATTTGAAAAATGTAGTTTCTAATCGAGAACATAGCTGTAATTTGGAATGAATTCTTAATTTGGAATGAATTCTTAATTTGAAAAGATGAATTCCAAAACATGTGTTGCGAGTCACATGACTACTAATGTTTTAAAATATATATCTTTCATATATGTAAATCTTGAATCAGTAGTTCATGAAAATATTGTTTTGAAACAAAAGAAATTAGGGTATGACAGGAACTCTATATTTAGTGAGAAATCAAAGCAATAGGATCGTTATTCAGTGAGAAATGAAAGCAATTAAAATCTAGCTTTATTTCCTTTATGCGAGGTCGTTTTGACAGATGGACATTTACGCAGAAATAAAAGCAATTAAACTCTAATTAATTTGGACGTGCATGGACGGCTGGTAATTTATCTATACATACACAAGGTAGGGTTAACGGCAGATTATACCATCACGGCCTAAGCTAGACCATACTTTTGCGCAAGAAATCCCATCCATAGGCAGCAGATGTGGCCAGCCAAGATGTCCTCATTGTGCTGATCGTTCCCATCCTTCACGTGCCGCATACTACAGCTACCACTTCGGTGAACCTAACTACTGTAAACATGCATGCCTATTCCTGAGGTTGATAATTTGATTGATTTTGTAATGAAAGCTGCACATATATTTTGTGCCTTGGCCTGTGGACGAAAACTGATTGTAAAAGTTCCATTGCTTTTCGATTACAGCCACTGCCTCTCTGAACGTATCTTGGACTTACTACGAGCAAACCTATCAGGCAAAGCACCAATGCGCCTGTCAGCTTTTGGTTGGGAGTAGTGGTCATCAACTTAAGAAACAAGACCACCAACGGGGGTCGATTATGTGGATCTAACATGTCCCTCATCGCCAGGGCGATAGCGAATAATGGAGGCTGACAACAGTATATATAGGGATGCTGGGGGCAAATTAAAGTTGAGATGTCAGTGACAACACTAGACGGACAGTGGGGGGTCGAGAAGATTAATTACTGCATAGGAGGTTTGAGAAGGTTAAATTAATAAATTTGAGGAGCCAACAATTGTCATGGGGCAACAGAAAGAGAGAGAAAAGAAGCAAAAACCACCATGTCACGTTATTACCCCACGTTGGAGGGAAAAAAGAGAACATGTCAGCCGCACACAGCACATGAGGCGCGCAGCACTTGCAAAACCATGGCCCAAGACCTATAAATTCATGCAACTAGCAGGCATCCCGCGCGTTGCTGCGGGTGGAGAAGCGCAGCAGGAGCAAAGAGCCAAAGATACAACAAAAACTGTACAGGAGAGATTCGAATACATTAGTTATATGGCAAAGGATGAAAATAGGAACTCTGAAGAATAGCCAGAGAGGAAATTAAAAGGCCCACTAAGAACATACGAAAACCATGGTGGATGCCAGTGGAATCCAAAGGCAGGTGCCGTGTTTGTGGCCAAATTGGTCGAAGCGTTCAAGGAATGGCAGCTGTCGATAAACCGTCCAAGTCAGCGGCTTGTGAACATTGGAAGGCACCAGGTGGATGGGTGATCCGGTTCTGTCAAGGAGTAGTATGAGTCCGGTAAATGCGGTTGTTCTAACTTCAATAATTCATCCAGCTGATGGAATGTCTTTTTTCAACTATTTGAAGAATTCATTCTTAACATTCGTGAGTCTAGCCATAAAGTGTGAAACATTTCACACTTATTAATATGCTGGTTTTCTCCCCCAGTGTCTTACCAAGACATACTTATTTTTATCAGACTTTAAAATGGCAAATATCCCATTGTCATTAAGTAGTCGAGAGAGCATCTTGCAGGCAAAGACAGATAAATCCTCCCTAGTCTTTTCGCTAGCATAAGATCGATATTCTGACTAGTATTTGGTTATTTTATTCCCTCGTCCAACAAAACTTTATGAAAATGCTTCCTATATAGAGAGGAATAAATATCTTTATTTCAGGGATATTATCCATACAAACTTCTATCACAACTATTATAAGAGTTTTTTTTTTGCAAATATATGCTTCCATACATGCAAGGAATTCAGACTTATGTATAGTATAAATGTAAATAACAAAAGCCGTGTATAATTTTCAAGCAGGCAAGAATGCGTGTAGCTAGCTCTAACTTGAAATCAATCTTAATTTGGAAGCACGAATTTCAAAAGTATATATTGCTAATCATGAGATTACTAATGCCCGAAAAAATCAATCAATTATAATTTTCATGATTTGTACATGAAAATCCATTATTTCATATATCTTCAGAATCTGAACCAATAATTATATTAAAGAAAATGGAGTAGCATTGTTTCGCAAAAGATCGGTGAAACAATGTAACATTATGGACGTTGCAATAGGAACTTTATTTAGTGACACTAAAAACAATTAAAATCCAGATTAATTTCTTTGCATGGTGGACGTTTGGATGGAATGGCATTAACACAGAAATAAATGCAATTAAACTCTGATTAATTCCGCCTTGCATGGATGGCTGGAAATTGGTCTATATATACACACAAGTACCAGGTTAACGCCATATTATCCCATCAGGCTCAGCTTCAGAAAATGGCCAGCCACTTTCTCCCTGTGGTCGTTGTGGCTTCAATAATCCTTCATGTGGCGTATGCTACTGCAGCTACCACTTCGGTAAACCTGACGGCAGGAGCGACCGCGACAGCATACGACATCCTGGAGAAGAACAACTTGCCGCGTGGTCTTCTCCCCAATAGCGTGAGGTCATACACTCTGAACCCGGATGGTAAAATGGAGGTGACCCTTCCTAGGGAGTGCGACTTCCCCATCACCTTTGGTGGCCAAGAGTTCAAGTTTCGTTTCGCCAGCACAGTTGGTGGTGTCATCCAATCTGGATCCATCCATGAGGTATACGGCGTAAGGGTGCAGATCAAGTTTGGGTGGCTTGGGTTAAGACAAGCTGATCGTGCCGGTGACCAGCTGACGCTCCAGGTGCAGCAGTTCACGCAATCATTCCCGGTCAGCGCCTTTGCCGTGAGCCCATCGTGCAGCTGAGACTTCGATCCATCTAATGCAGGAAAGTATATGGCAGCCAAGGGTCATGCGTAGAGTGCCGTGATGTGATGTTCCGTGCACGTGTGGAGTAATTTGAGTGATTTTGTAATAAAAGCTGAATTTTATGTCTTGGGCTCTTGGCCTGTGGACGAAAACTGCATGTAAAAGTTCAGCAATTGCATTTTGATTGCAGGCGCTATTTCTCTGAATGTATCTCTGACTTGCAACCTCATGTCTTTTTATTATATGACATTCCCGACAGCAGAAGAAATAGGCATCTAAGCCAATCTAGCTGCCGAAGACGTTACGAGGGATTAGAAGGGAAGACAAGAATCACATATAATTTGCCAGCGTTAATGAGGGTCTCGTTGGATGAAATTGCACAGCAGCAGGTATATAGACAGCGGTCCCCTGTCAGTTGTACGGTATACGACATCCGGGTGAATTATTGCATCGCTACTTGACACTAAAGATCCTGTTTGGTAGGGATTTTTGAAGTCATTTCTATCTAGATATATAAGATTCCCTACCAAATAGAAAACTGATTCTGGAGAGGAACTGGAGAATCCCTGTCAAACGGGGCTAAATACATTAGCCACTTTGGGTCGATGCCATTTTAGCATATTTATTGGTTTTAATCCTTGCTTCTCCGCGGTTCGGGTTCCGTCAAATGATCAGAAAACCAGCTTGGCCTAATAGAACAGCTTGTCCAGTGCAACCAGCTCATTCCATCTAATTTCCACGCTTCCAACCCTTCAGGTGCATGAAAAGGAGAGAAATTTCAACCACCAGTGTTCAGATTAGTGGAGGGGGGTTGCCTGGGTCAGGATTGATTTCCCAGGCTTAGAATGGTTTCCGGGGCACGGCTAGCATGGTGGAGGCAATGGGTTGTGGGTGGAGCGGTGACGCGGCGTGCTGCTGGCTGTGCGTGTTGGTATAGAACTGGTGTGGTGTCGGGTGGGAAGCACAACGATGGTCCGAGCCAGGTTAGGGTGGTGGTGGTGGTGGGCGGATGCGGGTGGAGCAGGGGTTTTAGGGGAGAAAATCACGAGCAAATGAAGAATATGAACAGTATGGTCAATGTGGAAACGCGATGCACACCCTCCAAATACCGAGCACGTCACGTGCAGCACACAGCGGCATGCCTCGCGGCACCTCTGCGCACACCGGTTAGACCGGTATGGTCGATTGCCAGACAGGTCTCGTTGGGGTGGCCCGACAAGAATCCAACGAACGCCCGTCCGTGAGGTATACCATTCGGGCAGACGCACCTTGGGCTGTTCTAGGTCGGCAAGCCACCTAGAATGTCTTCAAACATCGTCGAGATGAAGGAAGAATAGCAGATTCAGGTTGGAAGAGCTAGGATTTGGAAAAAACAAAAAAAAAGATAAAAGATTATATTTTTGTTCGATTGGATATCCTCAATCGACCGTGGTCCTTTATATTTATAGGGAGGGGAGGTCTTACCTCATTAGGAGTTAAAACTTGTACAAATCTCATATCAAAATACAACTCCTAACTCGGACTGTACAATGGTCCGATATGGGTCAAGTCTTTTTGAAGTCATAACTCTCTCATCCGATCTCCAAATCGGAAGTTCTATATATGAATTTTGACCGCTTCGACGAGAGCTGCGCAATGGTAAAGTCAAATTTGCATTTTGACAAAATTATCTAGTACAGTCTGACCGGTCCATGCATACAGATCAGACGTGTATGCCCAGCCATGCCTCCCCCCATATTTTTTATCAAAGCTTGTATGCCAAAAAATAATCTTCTGGACCAAAACTGCCCATGGATTACAACCAATACATGGGCCACATATAACTTCTAAGGGCGATAAATGTTATCGCCATAAAACTTACTCCAACTCAAGGTGATGATGAAACAACTTGCTTTGGCCTCCATACCTGCTTAGTAGTTGCTGACCTTGCTGGTACAACCTCCACCCGTTGCTCCACTGATTTTTGCTTGCAATGTAGCCTTCTCTTTAGGTGTGAGATAAGCCTGAGGTACACCACCTTGACCGTAGATACACTAAATTTTGCTTGCTGCCCCTCACATCTTCTAACATCAGCATATGCATCGCTTTTGGCCAGATTACTATTAGTAGCAATCGGTAGTTGTGATGAACCATAATTTGAATATGAAATAGGATATTGAATAATATATGGTTGAATGTGTACCATGTTGTAATCATATGGCGAGTAATAACAAGGATACGACCAAAACCAAGGCATAACCGGTCCAGCAAAACAATATGATGTAGCGGCATGGATACCTTATTGTTGGTGAAGATCCGGTTGCTCGTGATGTTTTGGCAATGACCCTGCATCTTTAGCTTCACTTGGTCTACTCTCCTGCTTTTGAGCAGCTCCCTTCTTCTTATATCTGGATAGGAGTTTTTCAAAGCTCGGCCTCCCCTTCTTCTTGTTTTTGGGACTTTTTCCAAAATCCCCAGACGGACAGGTCGGGCAGGTTTCAGGACCATACCCGCCTTTGTAGATCCGGCGCTTTTCTCCTCGTCTTGCCCCCCAAGTGTTGAATTCTTCAATGAAACTTTAGGGGTGTTCTTTAGTGAAACATTCTCGCCATGTTTCAAAGGCTCAGATCTTTTTTCACCAATGATTACAGTTTTCCCTTTTATTGATTCGACTAAATTAATACTTTGGGATTTTGTAACTCAATGGTATGCACCGGGAAGGGGTTCTGATCAATTTGCATATGGTGAAGAACCAATCGATCTTCATTAATGGCTGATTGAATTTGTCTTCAAAAAACACTGCAATCATTAGTTGCATGAGAGAATGAATTATGCCATTTGCAGTAAGCACGCTGCTTCAACTCATCAAGCATCGGTATAGCATGAGACAATTTGATATTCCTATTTTTTAGCGAATCATCAAAACCCTATCGCACTTGACTACATCAAAAGTGAATTTAACATTTTCTTGCCGAATTTATTAATTAGCTTGCGCAAGTACTAAGCTTGTCCTTATGTGACCATACAAATTCAGCAGCATAAGCATCTTTATCTTCATCATCCGAATCATTTGAACCACAACCAAGTGTATAAACAAGATGATTAGACTTTTCATTGGACTTCTGTGAATTTCTATCTTCTTTAGCTTGGCTTTCATTAGCCATAGCTTTTTGCAGAACTTGACTAGCATCTAGAAATTCTTGTCCCTCTACCTTTTCTTTATGAAAATCAAGTAAACCAGAAAAAGCTAATAAGCTAAATCTCTATAAAAAATTGTCAAACTATAACATCAGTTTTCAGTGTCTCTAAACCTACTAATATATTTAGAAATATTTTCATGCAACTTAAGTTTAACTGATGTAAGATGAGATAATTTCAATTCAGTTTCACCGGTAAAGAAATAATCAAGAAACTTCTGCTCTCAACCAGACCAAGTGTAAACTGAACTGGGTGGCAATGAAATAAACCAAGTAAATGCAGGACCCAATAGAGATAAAGGAAACAACTTCAATTTGTAAATATCATTAGTGTTAGCTTCACCATATTGTATAATAAATTGACCTATATGCTCTAATGTGGTTCTACTATCATCACCAGTGAATTTAACAAATTTAGGTATTCTAAACCGTTGAGGATATGCAACGTACTCATAATTATCAGAGTATGTTTTCTGATATGATCCGCATTTGACTTTAGGCTCTATACCAAAAGTTTGCACCCGATCCAACATCTTCGGGCCTGGGCCGATTTGCAATCGGTGCATTATAGGCTTGGGAAAGGTTCGGCGGTGTAGAAATATGTCGCAACGAACTTGCTGGCCCATATAGCATACTTGCATTAGGTGCTGAACTATATAAAGTTGTATGATGTGGCATCGGCTCATTAGTTCGGCTAGGCAACTGGTTAGCCGAATTAATCACCGTAGCATTAGTAAGAGCAGCTGGAATCCCTTCACAAGCTGAACTACACATTGCCTTATCGGTATTAGAAGTAGATGCATGTTTCTCATTACCGATAGAGTTTATACCAAGTTGGGCCTCTATTTGACTAAAGTGAGCATCAAATATACTATAAATATTTTGACCCACATAGTCTAGCTTATTGTTTAAATGAGCAGTAACACCACCATCTACCATATTAGCAATTTTTGTATTAAGAGCGGACTGTTTACTCACATCGGTTTTTACCTCAAACTGCGTAGAGTCGAGGATGACATCCTTGACCTTCATGAGTTTCCCTTATAGATCCACGGAGAAGTGCGACATATAATGTTGCATAGCTTCTTGTTCCCATCTTCGGATCTCCTGTTCCTTCTTTTCTCTGATCTTCTTCTTGATATCATCAACAACTTTATGATCCTCGGCCGAGAGTTGTTCAAAACTCAGCCATACAATGTTTTCGACATCAACCTCACTAGGTTTAGGTATCTTACCAGCCATGGTAGCTGATTGACCTTTGTTCTTCCCTAGTTGAGTCGCAAAAAAGTATGTTGACTTGGAAATGCGCTGTGCACACGCCAAATGCTAAGCATGTCACGTGCAGTGCACAGCAGCATGACTCGCATTGCCTCTATGCACGCCTCGCGTTGCTTGTACGCACACCGGTTAGACCGGTGTGGTGGACCGGTCAGACCGGTCTTGTCGGTGTGGCCCGACGAGGATCCAACAAACGCCCGCTCAGGAGGGATCCCGTCGGGGTAGGCACACCTTGGGTTCTTCTAAGGTTGGCAGGCCACCTAAAACGTCTTCAAACACCATCGTGATGAAGGAAAAGTAGCAGATTGGGGTTGGAAGAGCTAGGGTTTGAAATAAGGCAAAAGAAAGGAAAAAAGATAAAAGATTGTGTTTTTGATCGATTGGATACCCTCAATCAGCCGTGGCTCTTTATATATATAGGGAGGGGAGGTCTTGTCTATTAGGAGTCAAAATTTATACAAATCCCATATTAAAATATAACTTCTAACTCAGACGTACAGCTAGAACTAGTCTGACTGGTCTGATTTGGTTCAAGTCTTTTTTATATCATAACTCCCTCATCCGAACTCTGATCGGACGTTCTATATATGAATTTTCATCGTCTCGACAAGAGCTATGCAATGGTGAGGTCAAATTTGCATTTTATCAAAATCAGCTAGACCGGTCTGATAGGTCCATGCATACCGATCAGACCGCTACGCCTAGCCATGTCAAAAATTTTAGTTGCTAACAAGTACCATCTCGAGATGGAAGAAGACATCATGTTTGCCCAATCAAGAACTAGCAGTTGAGATTGGTCACCAAGAAAAACTGAAAAGCTTGGGCACCTGAATTGTAGCATCTCCATTAATTTCCTCATCTCCTAAACATAGATGATCAAACCTAGCTAACATGTGAAAACTTCAAATCATCAACCTTAACACCAAATATTAGAGCACCGGCGAAAACATGAATAATGAGAACGAAGAGAAGATAAACAGCACCCAGTAGATAGATCGAGATTTTACTAGACATTTCAAGGAATCAACATATGGGGTAATTGAGGGCACATATTTTTATTCATCCTCCAAAATAGAGGCAAGAATATTTTGTCATGGAGATTTTTAATTTAACCCCTCAACTTGTTTGAAAGTCTAACCGAAGTAAACAAGAAAAAAAATGAATGTGGCCCTTAAACCAGGATAATGTGGTTTTTGATCTACCTAACGTAAATGGAGACTAGGAACCATGCGTGAGGGAAAATAGTGGGAGGAGGTAGAAATAATCAAAGGCAATGAGACAGGTGCGGTGACAACAAAGGAAATGATGTTGAAGAGGGAGACGCACAGGCTTATAAAAGGCCACACCCCCGCTTGCCTTTCCTGCACTGCTGCATATGCTCCCTTTGCCTTACTCGTGAGCCACACCCTCGCTTGCTTCTCCTGCACTGCTGCATATGCTCCCTCTGCCTTACTCGTGAGCCAGCCCTCCAACACCAGTGCACAATTAACGATCCATCACTACCCCTACACTCCACTGCTGTTCTCTCATTCTGATCTGCTGGGACTGCCCCAACCACCGGACCACCTGTGACTGCTTATTCGGATTCTGGTAAATATAATTCCTACTTGTTTGGATTGGACATTTAGTTTCGAAGGACTTGAAGATCATTCACTGCATCCACTCAAATGTGCGCCTGAAAGATTATAGTAGGACACTTTTTCATGTGACACATCTCAGCGTGAATGTTGTTTTGAACTACCATAGATCGAGTTCTAGTTTCTGCGCCAAATTTGAACTCAAGGCATCCGATATTTGCATGCTAATGTAGAAGTCCTTGTCATTAGCACAACCTTATTAAACGCCTGAGGGTCAGGCATAGGTGGGGTTATGAAGAAACAAGTTTGGTGTATGCATGCCGGCCCATGGTTTTGTGTTGCCGATATGAAAACATGTGTATGATGAGTTCATGCCTACATCACTAGGAGCTACTAGCTACTTCTAGTGCTCGATGATACCGCCGTGGTACAGTGGGGGTACTTGTTTTTACGGTAACAAAATTCCATCTCCCCCGTGTTTTAGGTATATTGTACATGAAAATGTTTTCCTCCTCTGTTATTTTTCCTTTCCTTTGCATTTTCTAACTCTGTTTTGCATGCATCTATGATTGAGGCAAACAGAAGTTTTATTTTCTTTCCAAGGTTTCTACACATGATATTTTTTCCAAATTGCACAGTTAATTATTTTTTAAGATACAGTTTCTTTCTATTAGAGATAATAGTAATTTTTTAGTGTAATGTCAACTAGCTTGGTGTAAGCAAGACAATTGTGTACGTGATGGAGGAAAGTTTGAGCTCTCAATTACAAATGCAGTAAACAAGATATAGAGGGAAACAAATAGAACTTTATCCGGCCACATAATTACATGGCCACTAACTACAAAATTAACAAACACCTGGACTTGTTCAATCAGGCAGAGCTGGTAGAAGAAAGCTTGGATTGTGGCAACTATGTTAGGGCAACCAAGGAAAAAAAAAGAACACATGGGCATCTCTTGTAGGCTTTTATCCTACTCAAAGGAGTACTGCAAATTAAATTAGGTGCTGTTGGTCGCGTGGGTCCCATCCATCACCAAAGCTAGAGTGACCTTTCAACGAAAAAAAATCAAGAAACACCAAAAGCATGCAGTCTTATACATATAGTAGTACATTTTGAAATTGGGGAAAAAGAGTACTGCAAGCAAACTGGTTTGAGCAATAGTGCACCCACACGTTGCCACTCAACTCCCTCGGCCATTAACTTTTGGTCTAGTTCAGGAATGATCTCCATCTTTACCGCACTGATCTGGTTTCTGTAGAGATTCAGCGTTTAATTTGCACCTGTGCCATATTACTCCACTATCGCTGTTGATGCTTAGCCGTCACCATGAGTCTGCAACAGCTAAACAAATTGCACTACTACTTAGCTACCGAGGTGATCCGGCAACTCAAACGCTCGAGTCGGCACATCTCCCACACTGCATATTGTCCGCCTCTATTCTAAAATGGACAAAAAGCAAAGATCGAAAATCAACCCTAGATCAATTACTTGTTTTAGTCATGTGATGATTCAAAGCATGTAAGATACATGGCATGACCATGACGCACACTACCAAATATAAGGGAATTCATGCGGACTAATAGATTTAAGAGAAAATTCCTCAAGTGTTGGGCTTCCACACACTATTGGCCACTGTAACCTTTAGCTTCGACTTTTTGACAATAAACACATCAGTCACTTTTGTTCCATGGCATTTTGGCATATTTATTGGTTTTGACCCTCATTTCTTCATTCATGCTCTAGCAAATTACCCTACGTCCTTTCCTATGCAAATAATCGGACACCCGCCCAAGTCCAAATGAATGTACTGGTCCAGCAACCAGTTCCTTCCCTCCTTATCTTCTAACATAAATGATAAGACCTCATGTGGAAATCATAAATGATCAAAGTCAAAAGCACTAGGGAAAAACATAAATAACCAGACCTTGAGCATAGGGTGTAAATTGGGAGCACATATTTATTTTGATAAGTCCTCCAAAACTAGAGATAAGAAGTTTTTTTATCATGTGGACTTGTTATAAAAGTAGCCAATTTAATATAATGCTAAACTTGTCTCAAAGTCTAGCCAAAGTATGGAAAATAAAAGAGCCAAGCCATTACACCATTGTAAAGTTGTTTTGCACAAGGAAAATGGTGTATTCAAATTAGACCTAAATGGAGATGGCAACCCAGGGGCAGAGAGAGAGAGAGAGAGAGAGAGAGAGAGACAGAGAGACAGAGAGAGTAAAAAAGTGATGAGATGGGTGTAACAAAGGCAGGTAGCGATGGGAAGGAGCCACAAGGGATAGGGAAAAGGCTAATGAGCAGTAGTGAGAGAACATATAGTGCAGAGATGGCATGGTGGTGCGTGAGGGAGAGAGGGGAGGACCGGAGGAATGATGAGAAATGAGTGAGCCGGTGACATATCGGCCATTATATATAATTTACGAGGACTGAATGTGGATGGTGATGATATATGGATGTCGTCATCGCTCTAGTTACCTTCATATATATCTTGCAAAAGTAATACTATTCCACCATATCTTTGATAAATGTGCTTATGAGATTCTTTTGAAGGTACTTAAAATTTCTTTGCATGTCACCCAAAATGAAAGAATGAAAAGAAATGATAAGATTGTCTAGCATATAGGATATGTGTGTTACCTTTTTTCTATCGTGGTAGTATGCTACACGGAATTCCGAAAGATGAGAAATAAAATCAGGCCAAAGGAAACACAAAAGTTGGACTTGTAATTCTAGGTCCTGCTGTGAATATCATCAACCTTCATGAGTATTTCGGCAACAGGGCGCCTATAAAACCACATGGTTGCTCTCAGCTCGCCTGTACTCCATGCTTTGTCCCCCGCTCCCCCTTCTATGTTACTAGTAAGCAAGCTCCATCAAAAGCATGCACATCGATAGATCAATCACCTCCCCACCACGCTCCACTGATATCCGTCGCACTTCCTGATCTGCTGGAGGTACTCAAATCCTTGCCACCCTTCGCCCAGCCAACGTACCATCTGGTGAGTGTCTGTGTGTTTGGATTCTGCTCACCTCCTTTTCTCCATCTAACGCATGATTTTTGTTCTTAATGGCACAGTTAAATTTGTTGAGTCATAGTTACCCTACATTAGAGTTATAATAATTTTTAATTTGATTTTCAACTGGCCTTCGTATAAGCAAGACAATTTTTTGTTAAAGTCCTATTATTAGCACATGAATTTAACTAATAAACTAGTAAGGAAACATGACCTGATTGATCTAGAACTTTGGTGTTAACACCTATGGAAGTAACCACCCCTGTGATGTTCACAACCCATGGAAGTAACCATCCATTTTAACAAGAACTAGAAAATTATCAAACACCTGTACTGGTTTAACCAGGCATTAGTAGGGCAACGTCGACAACAAAACACAGGGGCATGCATCTCCTACTCGAGAAAAAGGAGATGAGCAGCACTTTTTCTGCAGTCATAGAGATGACTTGACATCAGGCACTACAAAAAGAATTATAGAAACTGTGTGTCCACACGAAAGCAACCTGATGAGCTCAAGACAAGAAAACGAAAATAGCTCGACTTCTACCCAATGATCCAATTGGATGCTTGGCTAAGTTCAACCCACGTTGAGGCATTGAAGCCCTTCCAGTGTGGACTCTACCCTGACCTCTGTGCTCCTTGTTCAAGAATTAGAGTGATGCGTGGTGCACCAATTACTACCACTGAAATAAAATTTGGGAATAGTAAAACTGTAAAATAGAACTATTCTTTATGTCCTAAAGGATATTTGATGAATGAAACTTTGTGACACGTTTTAGACCAAAATTTAGGAGACTCTTTTTCTTAACCAAAGTTTAGTACACTCTTAAAACCTGGCTTTAGCTAAAGAAGAATGTAATATTACAAAGATTTGTCTTGCAAGATAGATGGGGATCCGAGGCATCACTCTTGTTTTCTGCCTCCTCGTCCTCACCCATGTTCATGGCGAGGTATCCATTTCTTCGGGAACCGCTGACGGCATGGAACGCTGGGGATACATAGAAGTCCGGCCGAGTAACCCACTGCACACAATCAACTCTCCTTTGTTCTCGTTTGTAACTGCATTTCATCAATCTAACTCGCTTCTCCATTATGGTTCACCATTTTGCAGAAGCCCACATGTTCTGGTGGCACATCCGGAGCCCGCAGAGGGTGTCGTTGCCCATGAAACCATGGCCAACCATCCTTTGGCTTCAAGGCGGCCCAGTATGTACTATATTCGACCAGTCCTATCAATACAAAGCCTGAAACTCGGCTAACCTTATCTTCTAAGGGACAAAGTTTTTTATAGCGTCGTTTGTGTGTTCTTAATCAGGGACAGTTGGGAATAGGCCACGGGAACTTTCTAGAGATTGGGCCTCTTGATGTTGACCTCAATCCACGAAACTCGACATGGTTGCAGAAGGCTGACCTCATTTTTGTGGTACGTCAAGGAGACCTTCATTTCCATTTCTCTATTTTTCCTTCTCCTATGCTTGCTATCCCTAAGCTGATGTACGTGTGACCACGATGAGGGCAGGATAACCCAGTGGGCGTCGGATTCAGCTACGTGGACGACCTAAATGCGCTAGCGAAGACGGACTTGCAGGCGGCCAAGGACATGACCGAGCTTCTAAAGGAGCTCGTCGTGGAGGAGATACCCACCTTACAGAGCAGCCCTCTGTTCCTAGTCGGCGAGTCCTATGGCGGCAAGCTTGCCGCTAAGATTGGGGTCTACGTGGCAAGGGCCATCCGTGCTGGCACTCTCAAGCTCACCCTTGGAGGTAATTAAACACTGATTCCATGTGCTCATTGCTCAATCCGGACATTATGAATAAGGAAGCAGCTGCATGCAATTCGATCGATCTGAATTAATTTATTTTCTTCCCTGACCAGCCATTTTCCCACAGGTGTTGTGCTCGGTGATAGCTGGATATCACCGGATGATTATGCGGTGAGGAAATCAGTTCTTGAAAAACTTTTGATTCATCACCTAAAGTTTCATAATT
Source organism: Panicum hallii (assembly GCF_002211085.1). NCBI lineage: Eukaryota > Viridiplantae > Streptophyta > Magnoliopsida > Poales > Poaceae > Panicum > Panicum hallii. Next base: position 10,957,472 of record NC_038045.1, on the reverse strand, counting down.
CTAACCAAATCATTTTTCTTGATGTGAGCAGCTGTCGTATCCATGGCTGCTAGAGGGCGTTTCAAGGCTGGACGACAACGTTGTGGGCAAGGCTATCATGTAAGCTTTCGCTGGCAGCTTAGTCAATCTATTGGATGATCGTAATTGAAATTTGAAACTGGCTTTACCTCTGGATGGCGGTGACGGTGAAACAGCAGATGGCGGCTGCGCAGTTTGTGGCAGCCATGGGTTGATTTGCTTGATTTGATAGACTCCAAGAGTGGCAGCGTCGTAAGTGTAAACCAACTCTTAGCAACTCGTTCATATTACTAAGTTGAACAACTGCAAAAAAAGAGTAGGGTGGCTTGGCACAGACTAATGAATTGTCCCCTAATGACATTGTGCAGAATATGGAGAACTTCATGCTTGACACCACTGTGAGCTCGGTGTCCTCAAACTCAGCCGCACGACCATTGTTGTCACCAAGCCACAGCGAGACGGCTAAGAATGGTTCCAACATGGTCAGCGACACTGTAAACGGGTTCCTCAAGAAAAAATTCAAGATCATCCCAAAGGATTTCATGTGAGTGGATCTCCTTTTACATGCCACAATCTTAGAACCTGAACACATTGCACATTGATGAATATCTTTGTCTCGTGTCCATATTGTCCCCTGATCAACTCTGTGCAGCTGGCAAGAAGTGTCTCTGCGGGTCTTTGACGCTCTGGCCAACGATTTCATGAAGCCAGCTATCAATGAGTTACGGAAACAAATTATTGACTCTACTTAATTTGGTGAATTTTAAGTTTCGTAATACAGATGAAACTTTTGGAGTTGATCGATACCTACTGCAGGTTGATGAACTGCTGGCATATGGAGTGAACGTGATGGTGTACAATGGACAGGTACAAAACGAAGACATCTCACCACTCCTATAGATTTTTACTTTTATATTTTGTTGGAGAATGTCAAGGTTTAAAGATACATGGCAAATTTGAAAGCATCTAGGCTGATAGATGCCATGGTAAGTTTCGGTGATTGAATGACAACCATACGTGACTAACGTGTGTTTTGAAGAAATTATTTAATATCGATTATGTCTCATATGAAATATGAAAGGAGACCCCTCAATTTGCATGAAAATGCGTGTCAAGGACTTGGATATGAAGATTAAGGAACTTTCTAGTATCGAGTGTCATAAAGAGACGAAGGACACTTGATTTAGTCCAGGTTTTATAGTTTTTAGTCTTTGACCGTACTATTACGAGGGGTTCTTGAGTTAGTAAACTGACATAGTGAAAGTTGGCCTTAAAATCATGCACACTCGCTCAAGCTCAGTCCCATACAACTCAAAGAAGTCAAAACTACACTTGGCAGAAGAAGAAACTCAAAGAAAAACTCAACTCTCTATTGCACAAGTGGCAGAAAGAATCAATAGGTCAGTTAAACCGACGCTATGAAAAATCAACGGGTCAGTGCATCCAGGAATTCAATTGACGATCAAGTGCTGAAATGAGAGTACCACCGGTTGAACCGACGCTATGCACAAAGATGTTGGTGCATTGATCAGTTGCTTACTCAGTACCCAAGTTTTGCTCCAATTAAAATACTCTTCAGCACCGGTTAAACCGACGGCATCAAAAGGGGCATCGGTGCATTAGTGCTGTGATTATTCAGAAAGCATTTTTGGGGTTCATTGACCTGGCTTAGGATTCTCTTCAGCACCGGTTAAACCAACGAGCGTTGATGTATAACATCGGTGTATAGCGTCGGTGCAATGACATCAACATCAGAAACCGTTAGGGTTTAATGGCTACTATTCATAGCTCAGTGTGACCTGTTAAACCGACACCTACGACCGGTTTAACCGACGCTTTATACTTTTTGGAAAAGTGATCATCAACGGCTATGGCTTGATCTCCGTCCTATATAACCACTTTCCCTGGGTCACTTGAGCTGTCTTTGACACCCTGAATACCTGAGGCCACTCCAGAGCAGAAGAGAAGTATTTGAAGCCATGAGAAGAAGATCTTGAGTAGAGATTTGATCCAAACATAAAGAATTCAGCCATTTGAGAGTAGCAAGTGTGCTTGATCTTAGAGCCAGCTTAGAGTAGGTCAAGTGAAGGCTTAGGACTTGTTACTCTTGGTGTTTGATGGCACCTAGACGGTCTTGGTGACCTAGAGGCTCTTGGTGAGATCTTGAAGTTTGTGGGAGCTCCAAGAAGAGAAGATTGTACAGCTCGCTATTCTGGAGATGGAGAAGGAGCATTCTTAGTGAACACTTGCTTCTTGGTGATGCAAGGGAGCTCAACCCTTTGTGGGTTCTCCAACATGGACTAGGGGGAGCATCAACTCCTCGATACCATAGGAAAAAATCTGGTTGCCTCGTTTCTCTCTCTTTTACTTGCAAGCATTTAATTTAGCTTATCTTACTGTTTACTTTGTTTGCTCGCTTGTTGAGTAGGTTTATCTTGCTAGTGTGCTCTTTTGTCTAGGCTTAATACTTGAGTGTGATCTTTCTTAGGCAAATATGAGCATGATAGTGTGTTTACCTACCTAGGATTTCCTTGCTAGTGTGCTCTAGTTTGTAGGTTCAAATTCTTAAATTAGGCAATACTAGTTGCAGGTTAAGAACTTGGTAGATTTTTGAAAAAGTCCCAATTAATCTCCTTCTTGGGTCACGATCCTTTCAATTGGTATCAGAGCATAGGCTCTCTTTTATAGGCTTAAAATTCTAGAGAATAGCCTCAGGGAGTAGTAGTGGACCGCCCAACTTCGATAGGAGAAACTATGGCTATTGGAAAGCTCGCATGGAGAGCTATCTTGGGGCCCTCTCCCCCAAAGCTTGGGAGGTCACCGCGAATGCTTTGCATAGAGCTCCTAATGACTCTCAAATCAAGTGGAATGCTCAAGCTAAAAATGCTTTGTTTGAGGCTATAAGTGAGGAGATCTTTGCTCGTGTGCATAGCAAGGCAACCGCTCATGATATTTGGGATGAGCTCGAAAAGATTCACGTTGGGTCTAAAAGACTTCGTGAAGACAAATACCAAGTGCTTAAGGACAAGCTCGATGAATTTAAAATGCTTCCAAATGAATTAGTTGACCAAATGTATTCTAGATTAAATGTGCTTGTTGAGGACATTAATGCTCTTGAAATTTCTCCATTGTCCAACAGTGATATCATCCGAAAGATACTTCACTCTCTTCACAAGCCCAAGTACAACATCGTCACGTCTCTTCTATATGAGAAGCACATCAACACCCTTGAAGTGGCCGATGTTGTCAGAAAGATCCGGTCCCATGAAATGTTCTTCATGGGGGAAATTGAGCCTCCTCTAGCCAAGAAGGACCTTGCACTCAAAGCCAAGAGTGACCACAAGTCAAAGAAGAAGAACAAGTGCAAGGCCCCTCCATCAAGCTCTCATGAGGAAGACCACAAAAATGATGTCAAGGTTGTACAAGAAAGGGTACAACTATGATTGCCCCGAGCCATCAAGACTCAACAAGAATCATGAATATGATGGCAATCAATACAAGCACAAGAAGAAAGACTATGAGAAAAGTGACAAGAAGAAGAAGAAGTCTTTCAAGAAGAAGGAACAAATCAAGGCTTTTCTTGGAGAGTGGATCACCGATGGCGAGACTTCAAGCGATGATTCAAGTGATGATGAATCCAAGAAGAAGATCACCGGGATCGCCATCAACAATGATGAACCACCTCTACCTCCACCACCCATGTGTCTCATGGCAAGATGTAACTACAAGGTGAACTACAAAGCCGTTGGAAAATATTGGATTCTTGATTGCGGATGTACGCAACATATGATCGGCTATGTAAAGATGTTCACCTCACTAGATGAAGATGTGGGCAATCATGAACAAGTCACCTTTGGTGATAACTCTAAAGGAAAAGTGGTAGGTTTGGGTAAGGTTGCCATAACCAAGGATCTTTCTATTTCCAATATTTTGCATGTAGATTCTCTTAGTTTTAATTTGCTTTCTATTGCACAACTTTATGATTTGCGACTAACTTGCACTTTTAGTGAAAGTGATGTTGTTGTGTCAAGCAAGGAGGACAAGAGCCTTATCTTCAAAGAGTTTCGACATGGTAACATCCATCTTGTTGATTTCTTTTCTAACGATGCTGGCTTGACGACGTGCCTCTTCACCAAGACATCCTTAGGTTGGCTTTGGCATCGCCGTATTGCTCATATTGGAATGAGCCAACTCAAGAAGGCATTCAAACGAGGTATGGTGGTTGGTGTGAAGGATGTGAAGTTTGAGAAGGACAAATTGTTTAGTGTTTGCCAAGCCGGGAAGCAATTTGCAACTTCACATCCCATGAAGGCCTACTTGTCAACATCAAGACCATTGGAGCTTCTTCACATGGATCTCTTCAGGCCAACCACCTGCAAGAGTCTTGGCGGTAATCTCTATTGTCTTATCACTGTCTATGATTATTCTAGATATGCTAGGACTTTCTTTCTAGAGGACAAGAGCAAGATGGTGGGGATCTTCAAGACCTTCATCAAGAGATCTCAAAATGAGTTTGAGTCAAGTGTTGTGAAGGTCCGAAGTCACAACGGCATGGAGTTCAAGAACACTCTAGTTGAAGAGTTTTGCGACAATTTTGGCATCAAGCATGCGTTTTCATCAACATACACTCCTCAACAAAATGGAGTGGTGCAGAGGAAGAACAAGACATTGATCACCCTTGCTAGAGCCATGTTGGATGACTATGGCATCTCGCAACGGTTTTGGGTGAAGGCCATCAACACCGCATGTCATGCATCCAACTGGATGTATCTCCACCGCTTCTTGAGGAAGACGCCCTATGAGCTTCTCATTGGGAGGAAGCCCAACATCTCCTACTTTTAGGTCTTCGATTGTAAGTGGTACATATTCAAGAAAAGGAAGCACCTAGGGAAGTTTGAAAGTCATTGTGATGTTGGTTTTCTTGTTGGTTACTCATCAAACTCTAAGGCATATAGAGTATTCAATAATGCTACTCACATGATTGAAGAAACATGTGACATAGAGTTTGATAAAAACTAATGGCTCCCAGGAGGAGAGTTTCAATTGTGATGATGTAGGTGATGAACCACTTCGAGATGTCATGAAGAAGATGGCCGTTGGACAAGTCAAACCAAAGGAGGAGGATGAAGAGCTTCTCATACCATCCACTCAAGTTGAAGCTTCTTCCAAGGATGAACCCAAGGTTGATGAACCTACTCGGACACATTCTTGTGTACATGATGAGTCATCCAATGAAGAAGAAGGCACTTCACATCCTCCTCAAGATGCTCAAGATGTCCGAGATGAAGAAAATCAACTTCCATTTCATGACACGCACATCACATTTGAACAGGCCCAAGCCCAAGCCGAAGATGTCGATCCACCACAAGCATCATCACCTCTACTACAAGAGAAGCAAATAAGGACAACTTGGAACCATCCTAATGACTTAGTCATGGGAGATCCTTCCGGTGGAGTAAGAACTCGTAGACGTCAATATGCCTTTTTTTATGAACATTACTCGTTTGTCTCTTGTTTGGAACCCACAAATGTAGATGAAGCTCTTGAGGACCAGGATTGGGTGATGGCCATACAAGAAGAACTCAACAACTTCACCTGCAATGATGTTTGGGTTTTTCAAGAACATCCTCAAGACAAGAACATCATCAGCACCAAATGGGTCTTCCGCAACAAACAAGATGAACATGTTGTGGTGGTTCGCAACAAGGCAAGACTTGTGGCTAAGGGCTTCGCACAAGTTGAAGGATTGGATTTTGGTGAAACATTTGCACCAGTCGCAAGACTTGAAGCCATCCGTATCCATTTAGTGTTCGCTTCACATCACAATATGAAACTCTTTCAAATGGATGTGAAGAGTGCATTCTTAAATGGCTTCATAAATGAGTTGGTGTTTGTTGAACAACCTCCCGGGTTTAAGGACTCTAGATATCCTAATCATGTTTATAGGTTGAATAAGGCGCTCTACGGGCTCAAGCAAGCACCTCGGGCTTGGTATGAACGCCTTTGTGACTTCCTTATTGAGAAGGGCTTCAAGATTGGGAGGGTGGATACAACTCCATTCACAAGAATCATCAATGACGAGCTCTTTATATGTCAAATCTATGTTGATGATATCATTTTTGGTTCAACTAATCCCACTTTGTGCAAGGAGTTTGGAGATATGATGGTTAAGGAATTCGAGATGTCCATGATTGGTGAGCTCAACTTCTTCCTCGGGTTTAAAGTCAAGCAACTGAAGGAAGGAACATTCGTCCATCAAGAAAAGTACATAAGGGACATCCAAAAGAAATTCAAGATGGATGATTGCAAGCTGATCAAGACTCCAATGCCAACCAATGGACATCTCAACCTTGATGAGGGAGGAAACCGGTCGACCAAAAGCTTTATCGTTCTATGATTGGGTCGCTTCTTTACCTTACTGCATCTAGACCCGATATCATATTTAGTGTATGTATGTGCGCTCGCTTTCAAGCTAACCCTAAGGAATCCCACCATAGTGCCGTGAAGCAGATCCTTAGATATCTCAAACATACACCTAACATAGGCTTGTGGTACCCCAAGGCGCTAGTTTTACACTCTTGGGATACTCGAATTCGGACTTTGCCCTATGTCGTGTGGATCGCAAGAGTACATTGGGCGAGTGCCACTTGCTAGGTCGTTCTTTGGTCTCTTGGCCCTCAAAGAAATAAAATTCCGTGGCCTTGTCAACCGCGGTGTCGGGTTTTATCCGGCTGCCCACCAAGGGGTATACCCAAGGTGGTAGGTTTTAGGTTGGGATGCGCCGAGATCAGGAACTCGAAGGTGCAGACAACACAAGATTTAGACAGGTTCAGGCCGCAATATGCGTAATGCCCTACGTCCTGTATGATGGTTTGTATTGCCTTAGTGTTGATCTGGTGATCTCTTGTTTTGAGGGGGTCCCTGCCCGCCCTTATATATCCGGGGGGACAGGGTTACATGAATCCTAGCCTGATACTAGCTTAGGAATCGTACTCAAGTACAACTCGAGTAGTTTCCTTCTGTATCGACTAGTTCTACTCCGCATGCGAGTAGAATACAACATAAATGAGGTACAGGACATGTCCTATCCCCTAGTCCAATACGGACTCCTTAATGTACACAGCCCCGTGGCCCCGGGTCTGACAAGCCCCCGAGCTCTTCGTAGCTGAGCACTGCAGACTCTTCGAGTACTTCCGAAGCCATCTTCGACTTCTTTCGAAGCTCCGTCTTGAAACTGCTCTTCGAGTACTCTTCTGACTGCATCGAAGCTATGAGGTGCTCCTGCCCCAAATTCTTTCTTTTATATGGGGTGCGATGAATAATCGCACTCCATATGGAGTAGCCCCCGAGCCTTAGGTTGAATCAAAGAATCAAGCTGAGGGTCAAACTAGCCTTGAATCTTTCCTTCTTATCCTTCGAGTACTTTCAAAAAATAAGTAGTCGATGCCACGTGTCGTACAGCCCCCGAGCCTTGAGTCCAAATCTTTTGGAAAAAAGGATCCCAAAGGTCGTGGCAAAAAAGAGTTCCTTTTGAAAAATAAAGTCTGAAAGGAGGCAATTAGCAAAAATTAGACTCAAAACCCAAAAAACCTCTTTTTTTGGGACAACTAACCCAGAAAAAATGGTGAATCGGGTAACGGTCCCAAAAATGTGCCAAAAACCGCCTGTATCCAATGAATCCTATTGCGCGATGCTTCTTCTTACACACAGTGACCACTGCCTGACCGCTGGTTATTTAACCTCGCGATCAGTTAGGGTTTTGCCTGTGCCTTCAGATCTGACGCCGCCATCAGAAAAAAAAAACAAAATCCCAATTAGAGTCTGACCTGCCCGAGCCCTTCCGCCACCCAGCATAGTCGAAGATCTTCGAGCCCACCGCTACAGCCCCCGAGCCCTTGTAAAAACAACTCGTGGCTGCAAGGATTCGAAATGGCCCCGAAGAAAAACAACCAGAAGGACCTGAAAGAGGCGCAAGCAGCAACTGGAGAATGGACAATTAGTAAGTGTTCTCGCCAAAATTTAGCAAATTTGGTATTGGGGGGTCTGCTTCAGGAAAGGGATCTCATCAATTGGCGACTTCCTCTTCGCGATCCATTTCCCATGGAAAATGTCGATGAAATCGTTTCTTTCTGCTCTTTTTCTGAACGAGGATTCGCCCTCCCCACTTGCTCCTTCTTCCGTGGTCTGCTCTACTTCTATGGGATTGAACTGCAACACCTCAACCCCAATTCAATCTGCCATATCTCCATCTTCATTCATTTCTGTGAAGCTTTCCTCGGAATTGAACCGCATTGGGCTCTTTTCCGCTATCTTTTCCGTGTGAAGCCCCAGCCCACCTCGAAAAATCCTTCTGCAATAGGAGGCGCTGGAATCCAGCTTAGGCAGCACGCTAGTGATAAATACATATCATATAAATTTCCGTCAAATGTCCCCGGGTGGAAACAACACTGGTTCTACATTGCGAACCATGCCCCCCAACTCCCTGTGCGGTCCGGCAAGCCCCCTGTTCAGCGTGGCGAATGGACATTGGAGCCAAATGAAGCCGAGATGGACCAAGTCAAAGAATTGCTCGAGTTGATTGCCGCGCACAAAGAGACAGGGGTAACCGGGGCATCAGTGATGCTATCATTTTTCAAACGCCGGGTCCAACCCATTCAGCAGCGCCATACTTTAGGATTCGAGTACTTGGGATCTGAAGACCCATCCCGTATGTGCGCAGAAGAGCTTGGGGACGATGCTGCACTTATGCGCGTCAGGCGAATTCTACTAGATGTGGATGCTGTCCCGTATGTTCCAGCAGGGTTTACAGCCCAGAATCGACCACCAGCAGTAAGTGTTCGACTTCTCAACTTCTTCCCTTGATCTGAAGAGTTGATACTAACTGATTGTCGATTTGTCTTAATACAGGATTCATCAGCATTGTATCGGAGTTACCCGCCACACCCCGATCTGCCCCGGCCTTACCATACGCTGCCCAGTGCCGCCAAAGCACAGAAAGAACAAATTGTTGGCAGCGAATCAGCCACGGGCAGCCGGGCGGCTGGGGAGAGGGTGCAAGCCGACGACTCCTCCGGATCATCCGTGGACTGGTCGGACGACGCACCTCTCGTTCCCCGGCGACGTCGGGATATGAGGAAACGCAAAGCCAGCGCCACGGACCTTGCCGGGTAAGTGTTTGTCGAACTATACAAACTGTCGAGTTGTTTTGCTGAACACTGATGACAACCCTGTCTTGCAGCCCCTCATCTTCCTTGCCCGGCTCCCAGCGCCAAAAGGTAGCGGAAGTGCCCCCCAGCAGAAAAGGTGCACCAGAAGCCGAGCCCATAGAGGGCGAGAGGGCCGATCCACCACCTTCTGTCGCAGACGATGTGACAATTGCCGTGGCAGGCACAATGTCGGGGCAGCTCACGCCCTCGACTGAAACAGCGCCGCCGCCGGCAATAGGTGTCACGGACATCGCCGTGCCCGAGCTGCCAGCCCCCTCGTCCTGTACACCAACTCCCCCAGCCACGAGTACCATGATAAAGAAGCCGTTGAAGCTGGTATGGAGGAAGCCGACAATGACGCGATCCCAGATGTAAGTAATGCCTTGGACCTTGCCCTTAGCCATGTGTAAAGATCACAGTAAAAATGTTGTGCTTTTGTCGTAAGCAGATCAACAGCTGCGGTGACGCCAGAACTCGAGTTGGCGCCACCGGCCCCCGAGCTGTCGCCTGGGCAACCCGACGCGCAGGAGCCAGCAGGGAGGGCAGATGTAATCATGCTTGATTCACCACTACCCGAGCTCCAGCACACAGAACCCGAAGCCCCCGGCAATGAGCAAGTCGAGGCTACCACTGCCGTTCCCGCCGACGGTGCAGGTAAATGATCCCACTGCCTTGTGCCACAATCATTGCTATATTAACACTTGTCCTTTGCAGGGACCTCGCAGCCGTCAACTTTGGAGGGTGCGGGTGCTTCTTGCGAGGCACCCGAGTTGCCGACCCCTGTAGGGGAAAACACCAATATACTCCAAGAGGTGCACCTCCCAGGGGATGATCTGAGCCGCCTGCGCCAAATGATCAAGGCGATCGACTCATTTGCTCTGGTGAGTCTTGACTAGACCACTGGTAACTGTATGATGAAGTCGATATCCTCTGACGCCCAAAAACATGTAGGACATGAACCAGAAAACTTCAACGAAGCTGGAAGAGTCCACCAGGCGTATCGACGAGCTGCTGCAGGAGCGAGCCGGCTTCGAGCAAAATATCATCGAGCTCCAAGGCCGACTCAAGGAACAGCGGAAAACCCATCAAGGTATGTTGAACTCAATTCTCGGAGTCATACCCGTAGTCGGTAACTTCATGATCTGAAACCTGCTTATCATCGCAGAACTTAAGCAGCTATTAAATTATAAGGAGGAATTGCTTACTGATCTGAAGAACATGCTATATCGCCGCGCAGATGAAGTCGAGGGTCTGCGGAAGGTGATGGCCGACACAGAGAAGCAACTAGTCGACTACCTCCAGCAGATCAAGACTTTGGGCGAGGAAAAAGAGCAGCGCCAGAAGGAACTCGATGATTTGAAGGTGGCAGCTCAAGAACTCGTAGAGATGGTGGATCCCCGGGAAGACGGTGCGGAAGATGGGCAACCACTACTTGATCGTCTTCGCGGGGCGCCACAAAAGATCCTCAATTTCGTCACCGAGGCTGCCACATCTTACGTGGGCCATGCCCTAGGCCTTGTAAAGTCCTTCTGGCCAAAGGCTCGGCTAGAAGTACTCGCGGAGGGTGCAGCTGCAGATTGTTCTGATGAAAGCTTCCGCGAGTATTTGCTAGAGGTCCGGCCTGTAGCTGAAAAAATTGTAGGAAACATGGTCCAGGATTGAACCGTTAGTACTTAAGACTTTTTGTAATATAAGAAACCACCTTTGTTCCTTTGTAGCCTTATGTGCAGACTAAAAGCCCCATCTGCTTTGAAGCATAGGCGTGCTACCTCTGAGTGCAGCGACTCAGAGAGTAGTCGATTTAGCCCTTCGCGAGAGCTCATCGGGTGAGCTAGATAAGATTCCGCCAAAAAGGATCCACTCGGGCCCGGAACGCGCAGTCTGTGGCGCGACGACTAGGATGCTTATGGCAAACAGTCGAAAACTACCCTGAGGTGTGACCACCGCAGGAATAGCCAAACGAGTTAGATAGAACCCAAGCCAGACGGGCCTAACCAGTTTGAAAGAACACGATTAGCATCGCGACGACCTTTGTGCCGACGGCAAGTAGTCGATTTTATATAGAATTTGAGCGTGGCCAGAAGCCGCCACCGTTATATTCAAGAATTTACGTTTCGGGCTGTGTGGCACAAAGCCGCCAAATCGACCCAGAAAAAGTAAAACTTGCCATGAATGCATACATAAATTGGACACGAGTTTGCCTAGGGGTAGAACCGTCGCAGGTGCTGGATGTTCCACGAGTTGGGTACATCCTGACCATCGGGGTGCCGGAGTTGATAAGATCCCGGTCTTGTAACCCTCTTGACGATGAACGGTCCTTCCCATCTTGAGTTAAGCTTGTGCAAACCCGACTCATCCTGAACGCGACGAAGGACAAGGTCACCAATGCTAAATGACCTTTCCTTAATGTTGCGATCATGATATCGCCGGATTCCCTGTAGGTAACGGGCTGACTGAACGAGAGCAGAGCAGCGAGCCTCTTCAACAGAGTCCAACTCCAGCTGTCGTGCTTCGTCCGCCTCGCCTTCTTTATACATCTCAACCCTTGGAGATTTCCACATGATATCTGCTGGAAGAATCGCCTCGGAGCCGTAGACAAGGAAGAACGGGGTCTGCCCTGTGGCCTTTGAAGGTTGAGTCCTGAGCCCCCAGATTACGTGTGGCAACTCGTGAATCCACTTCCCGCCCTTTTTGCTGTTGGCGTCGTAAAGTCTTTTCTTGAGGCCATCGATAATCAAACCATTCGCCCTCTTGACTTGCCCATTTGCCCTTGGGTGAGCCACTGAAACATATTTAACCTCGATGGATGAGTTTTCACAGAATTCCCAGAATTGGTTGGCCGTGAAATTTGAACCCAAGTCAGTGATAATAGTGTTGGGGAAGCCGAAACGATGTAAGATGTCGGAGATGAAGTCGACCACCCTGTCTGGGGTAAGCTTGGCGATCGGCTTGAACTCGATCCACTTGGTGAACTTATCGATAGCCACCAGAACATGAGTAAAACCTCCTGCCGCCGTTGTGAAGGGCCCAATCATATCGAGGCTCCAGCAAGCAAACGGCCAGGAAGGCGGTATGGTGATGAGGGTGTGGGCCGGGACATGAGTTTGCTTACCAAAGAACTGGCAGTTCTGACATCGACGTACCAGATCTTCGGCGTCGAACACGGCGGTAGGCCACCAGAAACCGGCTCTGTATGCTTTGCCAACCAGTGACCTTGAGGCGGCATGGTTACCACACACGCCCTCGTGTATTTCTCGCAATATGTCCAGACCATCTTCTGTTGTGACGCATTTCATGAGTACTCCGGATCGTGCGCTCCGCCGATAAAGTTTGTCTTCGACTAGGACAAACCCCTTGCTCCGTCGCATGAGGCGGGCGGCACCAGCGCTTTTGGGGTCCATCCCGGTCGGTAAGACGAGATCTCGGATGAAGTCGATGAAAGGTCCTCTCCAGTCCTCACCGACCAGCAGTACCTCCCGTTCTGGTTGTACGGAGCCAGTGGCGGTGGAAACCGGTGGTGAAGGGCTGATGGACGGGTGCGTCAGCTCCTGAACGAATACCCCTGCCGGGACTTGAGCTCGGGTTGATCCCAGCTTGGATAAGGCATCGGCAGCAACATTGTGTTCCCGCAGCACATGGTGAATTTCTAGGCCAGAAAATTTGTTTTCTAGCTTGCGTATTTTTTGTACATAAGCTTCCATGGTCACCTTGTTGCAGTCCCACTCTTTGTTGACTTGCTGAACGACCAAGAGTGAATCGCCATATACAAGTAGTCACTTAATCCCTAGTGATATCGCCAAACGGAGCCCGTGAAGCAACGCTTCATACTCGACTTCATTGTTGGATACCTCCCAGAGAATTTGGAGGACGTATTTGAGCTGTTCGCCTCTCGGGGAAATGAATAAAACTCCACCGCCGCCGCCATCGAGCTTGAGAGAACCATCAAAGTACATGGTCCAATGCTCTGGCTTGTTAACTGGAGTTGAGACTTGATTTTCCCTCCACTAAGCCATGAAGTCGACTAGAGCTTGGGACTTGATTGCAGTTCGTGGCTTGAAGTTGATCGACAAAGCCCCCAGTTCCACTGCCCATTTTGAAATACGACCCGTGGCATCTTGGTTGTGTAGGATATCCGCCAGCGGGTAGTCTGTGATCATGACGATCTGGTACTCTTCAAAGTAATGGCGTAATTTCCTCGAAGTAATCAATATGCCATAGAGAAGCTTTTGGACCGCCGGGTAGCGCACCTTAGACTCCGAGAGTACTTCACTGACAAAGTATACGGGCCGCTGCACGCCAAAAGCATGGCCTTCCTCGGAGCGCTCGACAACAATAGCACTGCTAATAACGTGGGTAGTTGCTGCAATGTAAAGTAAAAGAGTCTCGCCCGGCAATGGTGCTGTGAGGATCGGGGGTGACTGTAGGTGTTGCTTGAGATTCTGCAGAGCCTGCTCGGCTTCCTCTGTCCAGTGAAACTTGTCCTGATGCTTTAAGAGTTTGAAAAAAGGTAATCCTCTCTCCCCGAGCCAGGAGATGAATCTGTTGAGAGCTGCCATGCACCCTGTAAGTTTCTGTACATCTTTGATTGTGGCAGGTGCCTCCATATCAGTGATGGCGGTAATCTTTTCAGGGTTGGCCTCAATGCCCCGGTTACTGACTATGAACCTGAGCAGTTTTCCTGACGGAACACCAAAAACGCACTTAGTCAGATTAAGCTTCCATCGGTACTTCCTTAGGCTGGCGAAAGTTTCCTCCAGATCCGCGATGAGGCCCTCGGGACTTCGAGTTTTCACAACCACGTCGTCCACGTAGGCCTCCACGTTCCGGTGTAGCTGATCAGCAAAGCACATCTGAATTGCCCGCTGATAGGTGGCGCCAGCGTTCTTCAACCCGAAAGACATCGTCTTGTAGGCATAAGTCCCAAACGGGGTGATGAACGCGGTCTTGATCTGGTCTTCTTCCTTGAGAGCGATCTGGTGGTAACCTGAGTAACAATTAAGGAAACATAACAATACGCAACCTGCGGTTGAGTCGACTACCTGATCGATGCGAGGGAGCCCAAAGTGATCCTTTGGGCAATGCTTGTTGAGATCGGTATAGTCGACACACATTCTCCATTCTTTGTTCTTTTTTAATACAAGGACGGGGTTAGCCACCCACTCTGGGTGGAATACTTCTTTAATGAATCCAGCCGCGAGGAGTTTAGCTATTTCCCGTTTGATAGCCTCCCGTTTATCGGGGGCAAAACGACGAAGTCGTTGCTTCTTTGGTACAGCCTGTGGGTACACATTAAGACTATGCTCGATCAGCTCCTTGGGCACCCCTGGCATATCCGATGGCTTCCATGCGAATATGTCTCGGTTAGCCCACAGGAAACTGACGAGCGCGAGTTCCTATTTGTCACCCAAGCCCGCGCCGATGATGGCTGTCTTAGATGAATCGCCTTCTTGGAGCTGGATCGTCTTGAGAGCCACCTCGCCCGTCGACTTGACGCCCGATTTACTCGCCTTCTTCGTCGGGATGTCCAGCTCAGCTTGAGAGAGTTGCTGTGCGGCCGCGAGTACTTCAGCGGAAGCATCTGGCACGCGGGAAGTCGATGCATACTGGATGGCTTCTTGGTTACAATCATAGGACTTCTTCAAGTCGCCTCGGAGCGTGAGCACACCGTTACGTCCTGGCATCTTGAGAAGCAAGTAGACATAATGTGGCACCGCCATGAACTTGGCGAGCGCCGGCCTCCCCAGTATGGCGTGGTAGGAAGATTCGAAGCTGGCCACCTCGAACTTGATGAACTCGGTACGATAATTCTCCCTCGTCCCGAAAGTGACTGGAAGAACAACTGTCCCAAGCGGATGCGCGGCATTGCCAGGAACAATACCGTAAAAAGGAGCTTTGCTCGGAGCAAGTTTGTTGGTGAGGTCCAGACCCATCTTCTTTAGTGTACTGGCGAAGATAAGATTGAGTCCGCTCCCGCCGTCGATAAGAACCCGAGTAAGCTTGACTTCTGCGACCACGGGATCCAGCACCAGTGGGAACTTCCCAGGCTCGGAGAAGCTAGTCCATTGATCGTCACGGGAAAATGATATGGGGACCTCCGACCATCGGAGTGGTCGTGGTACCGCTGGTTCAACTGACAGGATCTCTCGTAGCAGCAACTTCTGTTCCCGCTTGGAGCAAAAATCTTCGTCACCGCCAAAGATAACATTGACGGTCTTGGAGGCATCCTGGAACTTAGGCGTCTCAGATTTGTCCTCCTGTTCCTCGTCTTCGGGCTCTTTGCCCGTCGACTTGTTCTTCTTGCCGTTCCCAGGAGAGCCGAAGGTGCGCTTGAGCTGAAAGCAGTCGATCGCTGCGTGTTTGGAGTTGACACACCACGGGCACTTCTTCTGCAAGAGTTTTTCAAACTGCTCCTGTGTGGTCGACTTCTTGCCCCGCGAAGGACGGTCCACAGCTGCGACGAGATCGTCTGGCTTGCGTTTTCGGGAAGAACCCGAAAAATCACGCTGGCCTTTGTCAGCCCGGTTGTCGTTGTTGCGCTTATGGTTGAGGTCGGTACGTCTTGGAAACCTCTCGCGCATCTTTTCTTCTTGTTCAGACCAGTCGTGCATCATGTCGCGTAAACCTGCAACTGTCTTTGGCCTGTTACGCCCAAAATCACGATATATACCTGGGTCAGTGAGGCCGTTGTAGAAGCAGTCGATAATGTCCTCTTCTGAGATGTTGGCGATGGTGGCCCGCACATCGAAGAAACGGCGGGTGTAGGATCGGAGGAGTTCATTGCGCTCTTGCTTGCACTGGGCGAGGTCGTGCCGGGTTCCTGCTCGAGATATGGCCCCCTGGAAGTTATCGATGAAGACCTTCTTGAGGCCTTCCCAGGAGTCGATGGAATCGCTGGGGAGACTTTCCAGCCAAGTCAACGGTGCAGGTTCCAAAGCCATCGGAAAGTAGACGACCTTGGTAGTGTTGGAGCCGCCAGCCACCTCAATGGCAGTAGAATAACAGCGGAGCCATTGCTGGGGGGCCTGCTTGCCGTCATACTTGGTAATGCCAATTGGCTTGAAACCCTCCGGGTACTTGTAGTTGTTGAATCTCGCAGTGAACACGGGGAAACGATCGCTGCAGTCAGCATCGTCTCGCTCGACTGCCTCGCGCTCCCGTCGCCTCGAGTCGAGGACTGACCGGGCATCGCGCCCCTCATTGATCTTCTGACAAAGATCAGGTTGGTGACGTGGAGGATTGGGCTGCCTCGGGTTGTTTGCCGGAGGTGGCTGTCGCCTCCCACCGGTGATCTGGCTTCCACCCACGCCATCATTGTTGTTGCTGCGTTGGGGTCGCGGGCGATGACCCGTTGTTCGACTTGGGGCCTGGCTTCGGCTGTCTCCGACGTGTTCGTCCCTGACGAGCGATGCCGGAGCCTGCTGGTCCAACTGGACCCACGCCCGTTGGGCGTAGATGAGTGCTTGTCAGACGTTGGGGTCGTTGCTTCGCTCGAGTAGTGCTGTTACCCGAGCAATGTTGGCCACAGGAGTCCTAAAACCATGTTCATCTGCCGCGGCGAATTCGGCGTCGAGTTCGCGCTGTGCAGAACGTATGCGCTCGTTGGCGCGCCTTCTGCGAACCGCACGAGCTCTGTTCCTTGCACGTCGCGCGTCGCGCTCAGCGTCGTTCTCATTCTCGGCTTCTGCGGTGTCTTCATCTTCCGATATGCCGTCAAGTGCGCCAATGGGGATGAGGGCGTCGTCGTCCCCTTCTTCCGCCATCAGGACTTGGCGAGTTGCGAGTTCTTCGGAAGGGGCTTCGACTAGCTCAGTCGAGCCCTCGGATATGGCAGCCAACGCCCTGCCCTCCTGAAAAGGCAAAGGCTCCAGATGGGCTACCAATCGGTCTTCATGTCCGAGTGAGTCGGACAAGTTCATCCCCCTCCAATGAACAATTCGTCCTTCGGAGGTGGTGGTGATCATCAGCCCGCAAGCGGCCAGGTGATTTTCAGCCTCCCGACATGCGGTGGCCCCGGAACCTCCCGCCTGGAGCAAAGAGTTCAAGTCCTTTTCCAACGTGGAAAAAGGAACGGTAGAAACAGACGCTGCCTCGGTCTCCCTGGCAGAGTCAGAAAACGGCAACTCGTCGAGATTATCGACAAAGTCGTCGAGCCTTGCGGCGAGTGTCTTTAGCTTGAAGGTGTCGTCGACGGTGTGCCGACGGGAACCGCCGGCGCCGTTGGCAACGCAGACCCACGAGCCAAAAACAAAGGTCGTGCCCTCAGGGAGCACGGGACTGGGGAACTTGAAAATCGCCATCGAGTTCTCCAGCGGATCTCTGATGCGCACCCCTACCTGGCGCGCCAGCTGTCGGGTTTTATCCGGCTGCCCACCAAGGGGTATATCCAAGGTGGTAGGTTTTAGGTTGGGATGCGCCGAGATCAGGAACTCGAAGGTGCAGACAACACAAGATTTAGACAGGTTCAGGCCGCAATATGCGTAATGCCCTACGTCCTGTATGATGGTTTGTATTGCCTTAGTGTTGATCTGGTGATCTCTTGTTTTGAGGGGGTCCCTGCCCGCCCTTATATATCCGGGGGGACAGGGTTACATGAATCCTAGCCTGATACTAGCTTAGGAATCGTACTCAAGTACAACTCGAGTAGTTTCCTTCTGTATCGACTAGTTCTACTCCGCATGCGAGTAGAATACAATATAAATGAGGTACAGGACATGTCCTATCCCCTAGTCCAATACGGACTCCTTAATGTACACAGCCCCGTGGCCCCGGGTCTGACACGCGGAGGTGGAATATATTGCCGCCGGGGCATGTTGTGCTCAAATCCTCTATATGAAGCAAAGCCTCTTGGACTATGGTGTGAAACTAGATAGGATTCCGTTCCTTTGTGACAACGACAGTGCCGTAAAAATTGCTAACAACCTAGTTCAACACTTGCACGAAGCATATAGATATTCACCATCACTTTCTAAGAGATCATGTGGCAAGGAATGATATATCACTTTGTGGTGTTCATTCCGAAGATCAATTGGCAGATATCTTCATAAAACCACTAGATGAGAGCACCTTTTGTAGGTTGCAAAGTGAGCTTAACATTTTGGATGCTTCTAACATCATGTAATTTCCTTGTCATGTAGTTGCATTTCATATGTACATCTGTTAGGGGCTTGTCTAATCTAGTCAAGACAGTGATAAACATGGGTCTTGCATGAGCCGGTGGTCCCTTGTTTCGCTTATGGCATGTTGTTGGGTTCATCATGAGTAAGCTTGACAAGGGTTCAAACTTGACAAGATAGATTTATTTTTTGCAATGCATTTTGCTTGTCATATAGCATGCATTCATATCTAATTTCTTATCTTGCATAGTATTGCATCGTGTTAGTAGCATCACAAAGGAGTAAATCACCCTTAGAGAATGATATTCATGCTCAATATGATATATCAACTCAACAAGAGTGATAAGATTAATGTTGCGCTTTCATACCTATTGAGTAATGTCCTAGCGAACTTAAAGTTTCAATCTCTAAGTTCATAGGCCGTATGGCTCATACATACCTTGGATCTTGTGTTTATCCTCGCTTGTTTTTTTATTGCCTATGTTATATATTAGCTTTTGAGCAACTATATTGTATGAGTGTTTGAGGGGTGAGGTTGTCTCTCGAAAATTGTCCAAATTGAGTGTCTATGCCTTTGGTTCTTTGAAATTTGGATCAGAAGTAGAGTTTGTAGTTTAGCGCAGCAATTTCAGTACCATCGGTTAAAGTGACGGTGTATCAATGCAAGTGACGGTTCAACCGGTGCTTCAAAGAGTTCAGAACAGTGATCATAGCCACTGTTGAAACAACCAACGCTTACATCGACGCCCTGTCATTTCAACCGGTGCTACTGGAATTTCTTCCCTAAAACCTCACTACTAAGCAATCAACCGGTCAGTAAAAAACAGCCCGTAGGTTCAAACGATCGTCATTTTTGCTACTGTTCCCACCTCACCGACGAATGCACTGACAGCTCAGCGGTTCAACTGGTGACTCTTCCATTGACTCAATTCAAAAACTTTCAAATCCAATCAAACATTCACCAGCGCTTACACCGACGGCATACTTTTTGGCCGTCAGTTCAACCGATGCTCTGCTGTTGCGTGGGTCTGCTCTGTCAGCTTCTTCCTTATCCCTTCGCGGGTCCCGCGCGTTAATCACTCTTTCTTCTCTTTCCGCCCCCAAATCAGAGGAACCGTCACGCTGCTCCCTGCTTCTTCATGCGCCGCCTTCCGTATGTCGTACGTCGCCGTGTCCCCGCGCTTGCGTGCCACCTCGCCGGACTCGCTCACCGCTCTCTGCGCTCCACCACCGCGGCTCCACCACCGCGCCCCGCGCCACCACTCCGAGCTACGCACCCGCACTGCCCGCCACCGCCACGCACACCATCGCACCGCTCGTGCTCTGCCGCTGCACCATCACGCGCACCACCGTCGTAGGTGCCCGAGAAGCTGAGCTCCTTTCTCCACCCGTGCACAGGGAGCACGACAGGTGTTCGACAGATTCCCTCTTAGGCAATTTCTTCGCGTTTTTCTCTGTCCAGCAGTGGTATGGCTTTTTGCTTGATCCTCTCTCATTGTAGCGTGTGTCCAATACCTAGACTTCCATCTTATCCACATGACTAAAAGATTGCCATGATTTATGCTTCAATGATCTTCTGTTTGGTTCATGGCGCACACACACTCTTACTTGTGCACATCTTGTCACGTACCATCTCAAATGAGCACACACACCCTTGCACATACCCCTTCAATCAAATAGTGTGAGATCTTGGCAGTTTCATCAACAAGAACTCATGCTTAGGCTCATATCAATCTTTGCTTTGCTTAGGTTTTTCTATCCTCTATGTATGGTCTTGTACTATTTATATAGCCCTACCTTATAATATTATCTTCCACCGTTCTCTATGGCAGATGGCAGGCGACAAGAAAGGCAAGGGAAAGGCAGTTGAGAAGCCTGTGAGGAAGAGGACTCGCGAGGAATGCGAGTGGGACAGAGTTCTTGTAGTGCAAGACACTCAGGAATAGCTGTAGCGCTCGATCCGTATCCGTGAGGCACCAGCAGATACTCAAGGGGAGTCTGGGTCAGGGGTAGTAGCAGCCGAGATAGAGATAGCGATAATTGCCGCTCAAGGCACCCCGCTGCTACGCCGTTCAGGGCGTACACGTGCTTCAGCAGCAACAGCCACTCCACCGCCTGCTCGTTCAGGACCTCGTACTCAAGGTGGAGGCACTCAGAGGCAAGGGGCTACAGTTCAGCAACAGTCTGACAGCAGCAGTTCAGAGTCAGACGAACCAGCCCGGGAGCATGGCACACAGGCCATTGTCCTGCCAGTGATACTGAGGGATCTGAGAGGGCTACCAGGGCCCATGATCCGCAGACTCTGTTCAGTGAGGCTAGATGTCTAGTGGGTACTGAGAGGGAGGCGAGGATGGACCCTCATTTCTGGACCTTGCTTTAGGAGGCGTTCTACTACGCCTACACCCGGACAGGGGTCAAGTTCAGCGAGCACCGTACCCTCCACTAGGGTGCTCTTGGTGTGTCAGCCGGCGGAGTTCCAGTATTCCATTTCTTTGAGAAGTACTCAGGACTTGTGGATCTGCTCAGTGAGAGATCTCATTATGTCAAGGAATGGGTCAGGATCTTCTACTCCACTGTGTTTGTCGAGGCAGAGAGGCACTATATTCAGTTTATGTTCGCTGGTGGCCATTGGAGGATGACTCGCGACATCTTGTGTCATCGCCTGGGAGTCAAGTTTGCAGATGAGCCCATGTACCTGCACTTATTGACCTATGGAGATGCAGAGGCTCCACATCATGCACATGAGGCTATCTACCCGCTAGAGGACAAGGTCAGAGTGTTGTTCACAGAGCCTTTCTTGCTAGACACACCTCGGACTCCAGACAGACTCACTCCAGTCGCTTACACAATACACATGGCTTTGAGGAGGAGTCTGCTATATAGGCAGGGCAACAATGAGTGCATCATAGCTCTGCAGCAGTTGCTCTTGATTCACATCTTGATGGGCAGAGATTTTGATATTGTTGACTTACTCATTTGTGAGATTGAGGATGCCATCATGGATGGCATGACCGTGTAGCAACAACAGCCGTTCACGCACTGGATCAGCTGGTTGTACGCTCAGTTGAATGAGAATGAGCATATGCACGAGCTTGAGAGGTCGAGGTCGCGCTTCAAGGAGTACTCACCAACAGGACCACGTGATGGTCATCGAGGCCCTAGAGGTCAGTGCCGACCAGAGCAGATTCTGAAGCAGAGACTGGAGGCCGAGACTGAGGTAGAGGCTGACCCTATGGCAGCAGGGGCCAAGGCACTTGCAGCAGCAGAGGCTGAGGCACTTGCAGCAACAGAGGCTCGCCTACCAGCTTACCTTGCCGCAGATTCAGATGACTCAGAGGATGATGAGGACTTCACGCCTACTATTCCAGTCCAGCGAGCAGCTCACAACCACGAGGCAGGACCATCGAGAGTAGAGGTTGTGACAGAGCGTCATGATCTTAGTCCACCTCCACCACCTCCCATCACGGCAGCTCAGGTCACAGTTCCGGACACGCTAGCTAGCATTCTTCAGACACTCATAGAGCAGCAATGTCATTCAGACGAGAGATAGGAGAGGATTCAGGCTGAGAAGGCCCACATTCAGGAGGCCCAAATGATTATGTTACAGGAGATGAGGCAGCAGTAGGAGGCCATGAGGTAGCAGCTCCTAAAGCAGCAGCAGATGTTCACATTCTTTTCTAGCTGCTTTGGGAGCATCTACCATCACATTGGACTGCCAGAGCCCCAGCTTCCTAATACTCAGCAGATCCAGTATGACCCTGCTGGCCCTCTTCCACCTGTTTGCGGCTTCATGCAGACACCCTTAGCATCATTCCTGATGTCTCCACTTCTTCAGACCAGGCTGTTTGCAGCTCTGTCACCTCAGCTAAGTCCGATGACAGAGCAGCAGCGTGCACTGTACCTCGAGCAGCAGCAGTTCGTTTAGCAGCTTCAACAAAGGATGGCACAGTCATATTTGCCTCCTTCAATTGTTCTATCCTTGCCGGTCAGAACTTTAAGCTTCAACAAGACTCTGCCTCCGACTCAGCCGCTTCGCTCTGAAGTCGTCCGTCCCAGCTCGATGGACTCCACTCTTGTCACCTGACTTGCCGCTTCACTTGTGCTCATGACAGAGTCCACAACTGTTGCCCTGGAGCCAGCCGCTTCTTCAGCTCCTTCTACTCCACCTACTCCGATGACTACTCCAGTCGAGACTGCTTCTACCACTGACACCTCAGACGACGACAACGACATCGACCAGTACCTCACCGTGCCATCTGCCACTCCCGCTCCACCCTTAGCTCTCGCCTTCCTTTTTAGTGCTTTGTTGCCAAAGGGGGAGATAGATAGGGGGAGTAGAGATAAGGGGAGCAGCCTGGTTTGTGGCGTGATTTGGACCTTTCATGGCTTTTGATGTATGGACATATCATTTAGTTCCTGTGTCTCCTCTTGTATTGACATTTTCCTACATGTGCTTTCCTTTCAGTAATGCTTTCTTGTTCAGTTCTTTGTTTATCTCTTATCTCGCATGGGTTGTTGTTTAGCGTTTTCAATTTTATATTATTCTATCTCTACTTTATGGTGTCATCAATCACCAAAAGGGCGAGATTGAAAGCATCTAGGCCAACAGATGCCATGGTAAGTTTCGGTGATTGAATGACAACCATATGTGACTAACATGTGTTTTGAAGGAATTATTCAATATTGGTTATGTCTCATATGAAATATGAAAGGAGACCCCTCAATTTGCATGGAAATGTGTGTCAAGAACTTGGACATGAAGATTAAGGACCTTTCTAGTATCAAGTGTCAAAAGGAGATGAAGGACACTTGATTTAGTTCAGATTTTATAGTTTTTAGTCTTTGACCATACTATTAAGAGGGTTCTTGAGTTAGTAGCTTGATCTAGTGAAAGTTGGCCTTAAAATTATGCACACTTGCTCAAGCTCAGTCCCATACAACTCAAAGAAGTCAAAACAACACTTGGAAGAAGAAGAGAAGAAACTTGAAGAAAAACTCAACTCCAAGTCTATTGCACAAGTGGCAGAAAGAATCAACAAGTCGTTAAACCGATGCTACAAAAAAACAACAGGTCGGTGCATCCAGGAATTCAACTGACGATCAAAGTGTTGAAATGATAGTACCACCGGTTAAACCGACGCTATGCACAAAGGCATCAGTGCATTGATCAGTTGATTACTCGGTACCAAAGTTTTGCTCCAACTAAAATACTCTTCAGCACCGCTAAACCGATGGCATCAAAGGAGGCGTCGGTGCAATAGTGTTGTGATTACTCAGAGAGCATTTTTGGGGTTCAGTGGCCTGGCTAAAGATTTTCTTCAGCACCGGTTAAACCGACGAGCGTCGGTGCAATAACATCAGCATCAGAGGCCGTTAGGGTTTAACTGCTACTATTTATAGCTCAGTATGACCGATTAAACCGACGCCTACCACCGGTTTAACCAACGCTTTATGCTTTTCGGGAAACTAATCCTCAACGGCTATGGCTTGATCTCTGGCCTATATAACCACTTCCCTCAGGTCTCTTAAGCTGTTTTTGACACCCTGAATATCTGAGGCCACTCCAGAGCAGAAGAGAAGCATTTGAAGCCATGAGAAGAAGATCTTAAGTTGATATTTGATCCAAACACAAAGAATTCATCCATTCGAGAGTAGCAAGTGTGCTTGAGCTTAGGCTAGCTTAGTGTAGGTCAACCGAAGGCTTAGATCTTGTTAGTCTTGGTGTTAGATGGCACCTAGGCGGTTTTGGTGACCCGGAGGCTCTTGATGAGCTCTTGGAGTTTGTGGAGTCCCAAGAAGAGAAGATTGTACACAGTGTGAAGCTCGCCGCTTCGAAGATGGAGAAGGAGCATTCTTAGTGAACACTTGGTGATGCAAGGGAGCTCAACCCTTTATGGGTGCTTCAACATGGACTAGGGGGAGCGTCAACTTCTCGATACCATGGGAAAAAATCTGGTTGTCTTGTGTCCCTCTCCTTTACTTGCAAGCATTTATTTAGCTTCTCTTACTCTTTACTTTGTTTGCTCGTTTGTTGAGTAGATTTATCTCTTTCTAGTACGCTCTTTTGTCTAGGCTTAATACTTGATAGTATGATCTTTCTTAGGCAAATATAAGCATGTTGGTATGTTTACCTATCTAGAATTTCCTTGCTAGTGTGCTCCAGTTTGTAAGTTTAAATTCTTAAATTGTGCAATACTAGTTGTAGGTTAAGGAATTGGTAGATTTTGGAAAAGGTCCCAATTCATCCTTTTTTGGGCCACAATCCTTTCAAAATTCCATATTATTGACACCGGATTTTGACCAATAAATCCAGATAATCCAGGATAACGAGAGATCATCGGCTACATGTAGGAGTCACGAGCAACAAGAAGGATCAAGCGTGCACGTGGACGGCGATCGGCAAGTTTCTAAAGACGTTGTTTGTCCTTTCCAGAAGGTTGCAAGCGTAGGCGGGCATGCATGCGTATACACATTGGAAAGTGACATCTCTAAAATGCATGCAAGGTAATTAAACAAAGGATGGTGGCCGGTTTAAATAATTAAGAAGCATGCATGCGTGGAATGGAATACAAGACAAGAAGAGATGAGCAGAATAAAGAAACCACATGCAGAGAGTCCAAGCCATCACGTGCGTGCAGAGGTGATTAAAATAAAGAAGGCAAGTTCCATCATGGAGTCCAAGATTAATCATACTTGTGGATCGATTTTTCTGTGGACTGATCAGAGGAAGCTTAATTAGCGAGGACTCTGTATAAGAGAAGTTAGAGTCTAATATTTTCTTTTGTTTAGATATTTTTTGTTAGGCAAGATCGCGTACGTCGTGACCAGATAGGAGTGCTTAGTTCCATGGTATAAATATGTACCCTTTGACCATTGTAAAAGTTTATCACCCCTCGACCAACTAATATAATTTATCATTTTGGCTCTCATGCTACTATGTTAGGAGTAGGATGTAATGTAGTTTTCCGGTGACTTCTTCGATGAGTAGGGCTGCATCGCCTCAACCTCCGGCTCATCTACAGGCATCGCTATTACCAGGTGTTCTAGGCTTTAACCACCGGGCGCATCGTCGTGGTTTCGTTTAGATTCATCTACCAGTTACCAGGTGTTCTAGACTTTAATTACTAGCACATCGCTGTAACTTCATCTAGTTTACCTACCGGTTATAGATTCTGTTACATCTCGTAAGGCTGCATCTTATGACCTCTTACTTGATTTGATTGGATCATTTCGCCTTGATTAAGATCTATCGACTAGTATATCTTTTACATCTATTATATTACTTTAGTTGTCATATTATGAAGAATTCAACAGTGTGCTTCATTAAGCCGATAGTCTTTTATTCTTGGCGTTTACTGAGCTTTTACCAAACTTTTATCTAGTTGCACCTATGTTATTATTTGTTCAGCAATTGCTAAGCTTGTTAATCTATTTACTGACCGCTACATACCTGAATGATTATTCCTCGTATCGGCTATCAGTCATCAGCTTTGAAGTATTTCAATTCTATCTTCTAGCCGACAGATCGTTATATATTTTATTCGTCCAAGTATTGTATTGGCTCAGCGTCATGATTTTATTAATTAGCCGAAGCAACATCGTTACGTACCTTGTCAGTTGAATGGTCAAACTGACTGGCACGCCCGTGCACATCATACGCGCCGATTTGGATTATGCACTAGAGTTAATCAGATCTCCAGATCCTCGCGTTGGTCAACGCAGGGTCCATCATCGTCAAATTTTAAGTCAACACGTCTTCAATTATTATATACCATATACCCGCACTGCTAACTACTCACCAATTTTCTTTTGAAGTACGACGTGATCTGCTCAACAGTCGGCGCAGAAGCATGGGTGAAGAGGCTCAAGTAAGGCTACATCTTGCCATTTATGCTACTTGCATATTTCAGACTCTTAATTCTCACTTCACATGCATTTCAGGTGGGATGGGCTGCGTAACTTCTTGAGCCTGCCGAGGAAGCCTCTGCATTATTGTCACCCTTACTATCTCACAGATGGCTTCGTCCGATCATACAAGAACCTGCATTTCTATTGGATCCTAGGAGCTGGACACGCGGTACGTGTCCTTATCCACATGAAAAAAACAATATCTGAAACCAAATCTGAAGCCCTTATGCCATTTTTTTTCTTCAGGTTCCTGTGGACAAGCCTTGTACTGCACTTTACATGATCGGCAGCATAGTGCAGTCTCTAGCCAATTAGATTGGTTAGGCAAAATTCGTATCCTTTGTATTGCTGATGTACCAATAACGTTGTATTAGACTAGGAACCTATGGATTCATGGGCTAGTGATGTTTGGTTGTGTATCAATTGACAATTAATCTGCTAGCTGAAGTAATGTTTGGACCTTGTTTTAAAACTGTACCGTGCATGTCACTCATTTCTATAATAGCCAAATTGCCTGTTCACTGCAACGACACCACAAATCAGATACGTACACGTATATATAGCTAACCTTGATTCAACGAGAAGATAAGGACAGAGGTGAGACTTATTTATGTTCAGAGGATTGGTAAATTAAGTAACATATAGATTATAATGGTGATGATGGTAGGAAGATGTCACACCCAGTTTGAAAAGGGAACCGAATGCATCTTATATGTGCGTTAGGATCAAATTCCACACATATAATAGATCAAATATGTGTATATCCGAAACGATGCCATATCGAAAGAGAGTATCATAGTACTTTATTACATGACCGGCAGTCTTAGTCGTATGTGAATAAATAAACGTTAATAACTAGCAGCAGACTTCAACTTCACAGGCAGATGACTGGGAGACATACGCCTAGTATTCTTCGAAATCTTCAGGGAACTTCGGACAATTATTTTGTTCTGAGCAGCATTGGTTTTAATAAAGCAAGCGTGAGTATATTTGTGGTTGGTACTCAGCAAGTGGAGTAAATTATATGACATGCAAGGGCAAAATCAAGGATAAGCTGACATGGTTGGACTGCGATAAGTATTTTTAGTTGGTCAAATTTTATTTAGCAAGCATTAACTAAATGTAAGTATATACCAACCTTTAAATAAATAATAGAGCTAAGATACCAACAATAAATAAAGAAAGAACATCAATTTAGATCATCTTTAAGTTCAATTATCACGTGAGGGTCCAAGCCACTCTTAACCGTCAGCACGGCTGATATATCAGTTTTCACTCTGCAGAGGTTGTACACTTTACCCACAATTCGTGTTTCCCTTGATGCCCGGGTTTTTAAGGCTCTTGAACACTTCCAAAGTGAGTGGCAGGGATTCACTACGAGGCCTTTACAAAGATTCCCTAACTTATGACAATCTATTAAGATTTCAAGTCAAAACGGTCACAACCCTCCCTAATGAGGTAGTGCCTTAGTCAAGGACCACATATCATAAAGCCTCAAGAGGACCGAGCTATACCCCGACGATGCAACCCCTCTTGCCCTTTCGGTAAGATTATCATAAGCTAAATTTTCTAATTAATTAGCCAAGATCAGAGCCATGTAGTATTATCATTGCACTATTTTTATGGGTGGTTCTCCATGTTCCAATTAATGCAATGATCTTAATTATTACGTATTCCAGAACATGAGTAAACTAGTGTAGCATGATTTCAGGTTATCCAACCAAAATCTAAGTAATAGCAAGTAGCATAGCTACAATATAAATGTAATAACCCAGGTTTAATCAAGGAAGTTCAAAAGAAATTAGGCACATCCTTAGTTTGGGATCCATCATATTCTAGACACATGCATGCATACAAAATAAATGTATGTCTTTATAAAGTTATTAGGACTGGAATATGATCAAGAACCACTTGCCTTCATCAAAGAACTGCTGCTGCTCGGGAACGTCTTCAAAGCTTTGCTCTTGCGGACCCTCGAACTGCGCACTGTCTATCGTAACACAAAAGTACATACAAGCAAATAAATACAATAAATAAGAAACAGTACACCAAACAATATAAACAGAGTAAAACAACGTTATAAAGCTACTGTTTATGTTGCAAGGGTCGTGTGAGCACGAGAATCGATGAAAACGGAGTTAAAACAGAGAAGTTATGGCTAAAACATGATTCCAGGGGCTTATTTGTGAAGGATTTGAATCTAGAAGGGCTCTGAACAAAGAAATCGAGGGCTAGAACATAATTAAACCTTAGATCTAGCGTTTAGATTGCAAAACAGAAGGGCTAAGGACGGCGGGTTCTATTTTTGGAAAAGGCAAGGGCCTAAACAGAATAAAAAGGATCTATTCGTGAATATTTTTGAACTGCCGTGGACTGCGGGTTGGTTCCTATATAACTCAGGGGCTAAAGCGCAAAATTGCCTCGGGTTGATGGGTATCCGGTTTACTTGACTCGGGTTAGATCTAATCTAACCCGTTGGATCAGGATCTAACGGCTGTGGGGCGGCTGGCGCTGAGGGGCAGGGGGGCTATGGCGGCGGATTTCACGACAACGGCAGCGGTGGCTCGTCGGAGTTTTCGCGTAAACGCGACTCCGGCCTCGGTTTAGGCTCGGGTTTGGCCTGAGAGCAAGATAGCGATGAGAGGAGCGCATCTAGAGGCTCGGGAAGAGGCGACGGTGGCCGGAAATGGCGGCCAGCGGCGAGATGCGGCTCGGGGCGACGGCGAGCGACTAGCGCGCACGGGAAGGCGGGGAAACAGGGGATAACCGGCTGGTGATGATCCTTGCCCCACGGCGGAGCTCCGGTGGCGGCTTGCGGGGGTAGAGAAGTGGCGGAGCGGCCGAGGAGTGGAGGCGACGGCGGCAGAAGAGCTCTCGCGGCTTACGGTTTCGGGCGAAGGCGGCGGCTACGGCTTGGGGAAAACCTAGGGCACGAGGGCGGCGGCTTTATAGGGCAGCCAAGGCGCCTTGGCGTGCGGGCCCGAGGTCCACGCGGGGCGGATGGCGTCGTATGCTAGCCGAACTCAGACTCGAGTCCGAGCCTGGCCTGGGGAAGAAGACGGCCCCGACAAGTAGGGCCCCTCTGTCAGCGAGAGAAGGGGGGAGGGGGAAAGGAAGCAGGCCGGGCGGTTTGGACCGGGGAGGGAGAGACTGGGCCGCGCGGGAGGGAAAAGAAGGAAGGAAGCAGGCCGGGCGGTTTGGACCGGGGAGGGAGAGACTGGGCCGCGCGGGAGGGAAAAGAAGGAAGGAAGGAGCTGGGCTCGGCCGCGCGAGAGGAAAGAGGGAAGGAGAAAGGCCAGGTTGGGTCAGGCCGCAAGGAGGAAAAGAGAGAGGAAAACGAAAAGAGGGAGTGGGTTGAGTCCAATTAGAAAAAGAGAGAGAAAAAAATTGTATTCCAATGCATTTGAATTTGAATTTAAAATTTAAATTCAAATGGAAGATAAACAAATAAACAATGCAATAGGCATGAAATGCAAAAAACTATAGTTGCTTATATTTTTTTTATGGTTAAGTAAATTGCTATTAATTCATAGTAAATGCTTTAAAATTAAAATGATGGAATAAAACCTTATGGATCCTAAAACAAATCTAGAAAAAATTATTTAGGTTTCTGATTTGAAAATTAAAGTGTTACAGAAGATCATCACCACCAACTCCATTGCTTTAAGAAGTTTCTTACATATATCTAAGCAATTAAGCACCCAGAGCACAGGATGCATATATCATTCATAGCTTCTGAATTGTGATCATTCACTCTTTCAACGCCCACCATGTCTCATCCCTGGTGGGTTAGACAAGGTAAAAGAACATATATTACCTTGTTGCAGTTCCCTTCTTGAAGTCTAGTAATTTTTTATTAACCATGTTTTTTTTTGAGGTTCATGTATCTTTCTTCTACACCATAATGTCCAATTAGATGAAATTTATATCTGAACAGGGACAAACAAATGTCGTTTTCTCTCTAAACATTAATTGCACAAGGATCTTCCAAACTCCTGGACAAAGTAGTTTCATTAGTTAAAATATGAACATGCACTTGAGACAAAGTTTAATGGAAAACAAAGTAGTAGACAGTGAAACAGCACAACGCTCTGCATAACCAACGGCAGAATCCGACAGTAATAACCTGATTGCTTGTTTGCACTGTTGATTTTATTCGGTTGATATGCTGGAGATATAACCTTGAATTAAAAATCTGATCAGATTGCACATTTGCACTTGATACTCGTTTAAAATGACCATCAGAAACACGGGCCAGATTATGCTTCATTCGCATCTGATGATCAGAACAGCTAGAGACGACCGCAGTCGTAGTTAGTATGGCGACGTGACTCACTGCCAAGAAGAACCAAGATGGGCACCAAGACAAGGTACTTCGCAAGTGATTTTGCTGTTAGCAAGGCTCCCGTAACGAAAGCCTCGAGAGACAGCGTAAAAACCCTTGCCCTCCTCTCCCTCACGTACTTCCCCATCGCCGCACTGATCTTCTTATGCAGTTCCAGATCACTTGTCACCGCATGGACCCCGCCTGGCAGGGCCCGTGAAATCGACCGGGCAAGCACCACGGCGTCCTCCAGCGCGGCCGAGCCACCCTGACCAATGCCGCCCACTGTGCTGATAAGGGTGCCGTGGCTGCCGGAGTCTGTGTCGACTGACGCAACATGACAGCCGAAGCTGATTGTTCCTGGAGGTAAGTGCTTCGCCAATGCCTCGATCAGATCCTTTAGTTTAGGCATCGGACCTCCTCACTTCAGAATGGCGGAGGCATTATTTTGCCACTCAATTCAGTGGAAGCTATTACAAACTATAGTATGCTGCGTGGCATAATATCCTCCCAAGATGGATGATGTCTGAAGAACGTCTTGGGAGTTTCAACATTACATGTCTAAAAACTTCGGGAAAAGGATATTTTGCAAGTGAACTCTTCAATTTTTTTGTGCAAATAACAAACTGTGTGGTTGATAAGTAGTACAATTAAAGATATGATCAGAGCTACATTAATTGGTTAACTTTTTGTTTCTCTCTCCTGACTGGTTCATCATTTGACCATGAAATCCCAGTGGTAACTATGCATCATGAGTCAATGAATCATCACAAAAAGGGCTGATGATCTTAATGTACCAACTCCTAGACAGGTCCATATGTTCTCTTTGGAAGATAATTTCATTCACTAGCCCATCAATCCGTACTCCTACACCGGACAGTACTTTTAAGGCACTTCTGATGTCTTTGACATATATATTGTTGAAATATTAGTTTGAGCTATGTGTTTAACAGAAAATGATATGCTCATCACTTCATGCATAATGTGTACATGGTCTCGTGGCGAATTTTACTATATTAACAATGTTATGATAAGTAGGTAATTTATAATCATATATATACACAACTATATATAGGATTAATTCGGGATGTTGTTCATAATGACAAGCGTATGTTATTTTGGGAAACACGGGACTTAGATACTTTAAATGTAGATTTAGAATATTACATTAGATTATTTACAATATTAGCTGACATGGGTAATAATTTAGATCCAAATTTAGATGTTACTTTAGATTATTTGTCATAATAACATAGGTTAGTTGGTAGTTTAGATGAAGGATAAGACGTTTATTTTAAATTATTTTTGTAATGGCAGAGGTGGGTTTTAGCTGGATTAGAGGTTACTTTGTACTATTTCTCATAATAGCAGTTGTTGATTCTTTTTTTTAAAAAAATAGATCTAATGGGTTATGGTCAATAATGGTCATAGTCTACCGATTCTATGGTAGATGTTTTTTAT
This sequence comes from Panicum hallii, assembly GCF_002211085.1. Lineage (NCBI taxonomy): Eukaryota > Viridiplantae > Streptophyta > Magnoliopsida > Poales > Poaceae > Panicum > Panicum hallii. Next base: position 10,925,442 of record NC_038045.1, on the reverse strand, counting down.
ATTTTTGAGAATTACTAAGAGTTATCTCTATTTCTAGCACATAAATAATTAATGTGGATGCTTCGAAGCCTATTTTCAAGTACTAACCTGGTAGATTGCACGGTGACCTTTTCCTCCGTCTGCCACACGTTTTGATACCCGAAATGCAGCACATAATAACCACATAATTGGTTCTGAAAGCCAGTAATTATTATCCCCAAAAAACTGATCGGGTAGGATTTGATTGAACCATCACCGAGTCCTAGAATCCAATCTGTCTTAATAATTATAAATCAAACCTTCAAAAAAAATTCTCAAAACAACGGGAAAAACCTTTGCTGAAAGTTTTATTAGAAGGGAAAAAACAAAATAAGAGCTGGCCAAGTTTTCTAGGAAAGCGGTCCAAAAACCTTACCACTAGACGAGTGTCCCACCCTTCCCTCAAAACAAATACCAAACAAAGACCACTAAACTAACAAACTCAACACCACCACAAGCTCGGGTAACAAACTCACTCTACAGACTGCAGCTAATCAATAACAACTCACAATACTCTTAATGAAACGTTAACAAGCCCTTCTATTTAGAGTGCTATGTTTTGACCAAGTTAATGATAGTCTTCTATTATAGAGTGCCATGTTTTGTTCTAACAAATTGATCTTTTTAGGTGTATCGCGGAATCTATGAGTTTCATGACACAACTATACAGATCAACTCACTCTACATCTAGGAACTCGCTTAGGAAACTGCACATAGCACAACCAAAATGCCAACAAAGGGCGGACCTGGACAGCGGACAAAGCCACAGAGGTCAATCAACTCTATTATTGCACATCGGTGTCAGCTCCACAGATGAACAATACATAATAGCGATTCCTAATTATTTTGCACAAAGTCATCGATATCAGCTTGTATCGATGAACAGGCCTGGATTCGCCCAGCCGCAAAGGAAAAGCTAACATGCATAAAATTACTGGGTTTGAAGGTCTTGTACGGGTTCAAAGATTTTTCTTGTTTCTCTTTCCAACCATCGATTTGACATCCATTACTAATCGTTACAGTATGACATAGAGAGCAACGTTATTAATCCTGCAAGGGAACATGAGAGTATGATACATAGGATATAGATTAGCACGGCTGGAAAGCTTACCAAGCAATTGAGTTGGTAGTCTCCCTAAGCTCTGTACCAATCCCAAGTTGGTCCAGAGCGCGCCATCCGTTGGCATGAACGGCGATGCAGACCCCATCCGTTCTGACAGTCTCGGACCTCTCCAACACAAGGCTACTTAGCCCTTTCCTGCTTTCAAAGACAACGGCAGATTGTATACGCAGTGCTTCAAAACTTGTTACGTGCAGCCGCAGAATTTCATGAACCAAGTCAGCTACTGCAAAAGAGGGGGAAAAGGGAGGGGTTACTGCAACGAGCTGTTATGCATAGCAATGGTGACAGAGTAACAGTGTACAACACTAACAGCATGTCCACAGATGATGATTGATATAATAAATAGGCCACACCCAACTAAAATCGATTCTGCAAACATAAATACAACGCTGTCTAACTATTGGAATGGACTAGAGGAAAATTAAATGAGCAAGTGCTGTGTCTCACCTGTGCAGAGCGAGAGCCGTAGCAAGGCCGCCGATGCCGCCACCGATAATGACGATGCCATGAGACTTCCTCCATCCTTCCTCTTCCTTCTTCCGACACTAACCCCACTTTGCGGGTGATGGCTTTTAAAAGCTCAATACCTACCATTAGATGTACGTCAACACCTTGAAAAATTGCCGGCCAAATGCTTATTTCTTAAAGCATACAAATTTTCATATCTGCACCTGCTCCATGATTTGGAGCGGTTACCAGGTCATATGCCACAACAAATATATTTTTCTTTGGCACCGGGGCTTTCTTTAATATATGTCTTACCTATGTAAGGGCAAGTATATCGGAGCCATCTAGTAGACGGTCTTATATAATGACACACTATCTTGAGACGACTGAATAGACAACCTCTAAATTATTATTTTTATTGTCTCGAATAGTACTATAACCCTAAATTTGTGGAATAAAATAAAGGAATATTATGAGTAGCATAACAATAACTACTCGTACAATAGTAAGTAAGCGATTTCATAGTTCTTAATTTTAGACTATGAGGCGATGGTCTCATTCTCTGTCCTCCCCCTCTTTTCTCCACTTCATCAAAAATCCTACATGGATCTGCATGAGTCAACCTATAAGATCGCTGACGTGTAGCAATGTACTCGTCGTAAGTAAAGTTGCATTAGATCATAAGTATTATTGTAGTGCACCTAATGTTCTCTCTTTCTTCCTAGTAAAAAGAGTACATGCTTCGATGTAATTACCTTGAAATTAATAATGTTTCCTTTATTATAGGTGTTCTGTTGGCTAGTAAGGCAATACAATGGGTTATTATATTATACTTGTAGTGGTAATACAATAAAGTTTTGGAATGACGATTCTCTAAAAGATCCTCCACCGTAGCTATTCTGTGGACGGCAACATTTTGATTGGTGTGTGAGTCAACAAGTATTGCGATGTGGCTAGAGGATTGCCAATCGGCCCAAACTATCAGCTTGAAAGATAACCACTTAGATTTGGCGTTTTGCTTCTATAAATATATATTATTGCCTGTCCTTGAATGGAGTAGTGAATTTTATTGGCGTTGTGCCAATACATTACATACCAAGTTAGTGGCAAATTCATGCATGAATTCACATTATTTTTCTTGTGGCTGCTATCTCAAAATTAAACTTGGACTAGCTAGGGAGGATCTTCGTTGTACTCGGAAGGTAGTTTATCAAAGAAAAAAATTTATGTTTGTCTTGTACCGAACCATATCTGTTCAGCATGTTTTACTAAACCAAAGAGCACGGCTTGTGTGTTGGCTCGTGATTGCCTTACATTTGCGTAATCATTGTGCCGCTGTAAGTCGAGGCTGTGTTTTTTTCGAAAAGGGGAATTTTATTAATTTGAAGTAATGTTACATCAAACCATACTTGAAAAATTTTCAGCCTCTGCTGAAACACGCAAAGCCTAACTCGTGAGAAGACAACTAAGCACACTCTAGTGACTATCGATCCATAGACTAGACCACCACCCATATGCTTATGTAAAAAGTATCATGGCCATAAGCACCAATTGCCGAAATGTTGCTGCAACTAAAAGAATAACCCATGTATGTAAAAAATTGTAAAGATAGTCTGTAAAAAATAGTTTGTTTGTTTCCAAATATAAAAGTATTACGCCACATCCACAAAGACCAACATGTAGCCATTGCTCCAAGTAGAATTAAAGGTTTAAGTTAGTTGAGGCTGTGTATGAGGTTGGCTCGAAGCCCATACTGTCATTGCTGTTATATTGTCCGTTGCTATGCAGAGATATTGGGGAATAAAAGCCCTTCTATTCTAAAAGGTAAATTTGTGTTTTTTATTTGCACAATAATAAGATTATCATCTAATTAAGAAAGATTTCATTTGTTAGGTAAAGCCATATGATTGGCACCGTTGCGCATGCATTTTAAGCTTATACTTTACATAATATTAGCTTGAAATGCCTTAATTGTTAAATTGTTAGTAAGCTTTTCATTAAAAGGAATACATAGCCTTTTTATAACATCAGTGATCAGTCAGACATCTAATTGCAAGTATGAGTACAATGATTTTTTCATAACATAAGTTAGACATATCTGATGGCAAGATCATTCAGTGGCAGGTTGAGTGAACATTGATCCTACGTTTTCTGCAGGATAATGAGAGTAAGCTAAGGTTGTTGGTGCAGAGACTCATAAAAATAACAAAAAGTTGATGCAGCAATATGGGTGAGCACTTTTACGGTGATCTTTTCGGTTAACAACTAGATTGAAAGATATTGTTAATCATATTATCCACTTTTTTTATTAGTGTATATACCAAGGACTCGTGGGCTATGATCGGCGACCTACATAATATAACCTAACGGGACTCGGCCCTCCCCCACAGCTCCTATACATCTAAGGGGTCTTGGTCATTTATTTACAAAATCAATTAAACCTAGCCAAAACAGTGATCGCTAAGGGATCTGGGGAGGGTAGAAGCTCGAATTCCTCACCCAGGCCAATCTCGTTGGCAACTAGGAGGGCGGTGCCATTCTGCACACCTTCCTCTTCATTGTTCATCCACCCCTGCAATTGGAACGGTGAACTGCCTGCATCACGTCTGCAACACCTGCTACATCTCTATCAACTTAGAGGATCCCATGGCTTCTTCTTCTTCTATCATTGGTATATGATCTAATTCTTCCAGTTTTCCACATCGGTAGGTCACATGTGTTAGGCTCTGCAGATCCTGTGTTTAATGCTTATTACGTGATTAGTAGTTTCACTAGCTGGTACGAGTGCCAACTTAGCCTACACATGCTTAATCTGTTATGTTAATGTCATAACTAATTAGAGCTTCTGATTGTTGGTTAGCAATAGATTAGATAGCTTTTAAGTGCTTAAGTAGTGTGCAGAGTAGATCATATTGTACATCTAAGATCTAGATTATGTAAATGCAAATTAGTTTTACAAAATTCATATTGTACATCTAAGATCTGGTTTATGTACATGCAAATTAGCTATTGCAAATTAGTTTTACAAAGGTCTGATTTAGTTCGGTTTTCATTAAGTTTTAGCTAGTTCATGATCTGTCTAAGTAATTAAGGCCGAATTAGATCTAATTTGGTTAATCAATGCATAAGTACATGATAAGAACTAAGTTAGGTTTAATTCATGTTTAATTAAGTAATTAAGTCCTAGTGTTTTGATTAATCTCGGATTAGATATTGTTTTGGTTAATTAAGTGCCTAAGTTAGGAAACCCTATCAAGATTAGATCTATTACGTGGGTAATTAAGATCTAGGATTTTTTGCTCCTTGTGTTTCCCTAATTTTTAGCCACCGTTTAGGCATAAAATCTGAGAAACTAGAGTTCCAATATCAGTAAAAGGAGATGAATCAGTGAAATCATGCAACCTTAAGCTTTTCCCCAACATTTACTAAGCTAAAGTCTAACCCTAAGATTAAAGAATCTTTACTGTGTCGACCGCCGCGCTTGTCATGATGGCCGTGTGAGTGGGTGCCGGCACCCTCCACCACCGGCCTCAGTAGCTGGGCTCGCATGCACATCACCCAATTACAGATTTGGGGCACTAGGCCACTAAGCGATGTGCTGGACCAAATCTGTTGCTGCGCTGCTGGACCGCACATGCTGGGCCGTCTGCGCGTAAAGGGCTACGCAGCTGGGCTGCATGTGCGTGAAGCGGGCCAGGCCGGCCTCGTAAGGCTGCGCTGTGACGTTCAAAAAAAAATAACGGGACACTGTGCGCATATGGCCCGTGGGGGTAGTTAAGGGATTTCGGGAGATTTCGTTTCTTGGCTATTTACGAGATTTTGGGCCTATTTACATTTTATTTTCCAGTATTATGTTTATTTAATTTCCATAAGTTATTCTAATACATTTATGTTCTAAATTGTGTTAATTCATTAAAATTATGATTTCCACCAGAACGCATTTAAGATGCTCGCTAATTAAATGGAAGCATTGATAAGTTTAATTAGAGTATACATGTAATTAATTCTGACCACTCGATTAAATAGTGTTAAATTTTACTTATTTTCTACCCATCGATGATGCAAATTCAAATTTAAATTATATAATTTTAATCAAACCATCGTAGGGTTATTATCATGCTTTTGTGTGCATCTTAATTGTGAATTTAACTAAGACATTATTTTTTCATGATTTTCAAGGAGCACTATGACTAGCTATATGCGTTCCAATGAGCCCTTGGATAGCACCAACTATCCAAGCTAGAGGGAGTCGGTGCATGGTGCACTTGATGTCTGCGAGTATGACCTTGCTTTATGTGAGGATATGCTTGAAGTTCCCACTGGTCCTAACGCTGACTGTAGTCAACTTTAGAAGTGGCAGAGATCTGATTGAACGGCAAACATGATAACAAGGCAATCCATCTCTAGTGCCATCCTTGGTGCCATTCCTGCTAAAGACCACGAGGGCAAGGAGATGAGTGCCAAGGCATTTCTTGAGAAGATGGAAGAAAACTTTAATAGCTCCTCCAAGATTTACGAAGATGCTAGTTCACAGTATCATGACCATATGTGACATGGTCAATAAGCTTAAGATAATGGATATGGCCATTTCTAATTGTTTCCTGTTGCATTTCATTATGACTTCACTGCCTTCTCAGTATAGTCCCTTTAAGATTAGTTATAACACTCATAAAGTGACTTGAAATGTGGTTGAGCTCATCAGCTAATCTGTTAAGGAAGAGGAAAGGTAGAAGGTTGAGATGATGAAGGAAGCTACTTTGTTGTTTCAGTAATCCTCTAAGAATTAGGCTGAATCGCGAAGTAGCTAGCAGTAGCATAAGAAGAAGCATTAGAAGCATGAGGTGAAAAAGACTGTTTAACAGAAGAAAGCTATTAGTTCCAACTTTGAACACCAATTACTGTACTTTAAGCGCACAAATCAATTCCTCAAAGTATTCCTCCAACGTTTATCGATCCATAGAACAAGTGGCTCGTGATTCGGCTATATATTAAATCTATTAACTCGAAAAAAGCAAGTATAGAGAATTGAATGCAAACGAAGCTATAAGTGGACAAGTCAAAGACCTGATGGAATGTTCATCCTAAGGATCTAGATTCACATGCATAAGCTTTAACCAAGTGAACGGAACTGATCCTAATGTTACTGAAAGATTGCGCACGAGCTCGACTTTTTCCATCCTGCATATTGTCACTACACGAGGGTAATCAACCGCCTTGCAACATGCTGAAAGGATCGATGGACCAAGAGGGGGGGTGAATTGGGCCTTTTTCAATTTCTAAAACGAGATAAAGCAACCTTAACCTATGCAAAACTAGAAAGACACCAATTCACCAACCGGGCAACTAAACTACTTACGCAAGCTAGGAAGGATAAAAAGAGACAAAGCCTAGCAAGGTAGAGCTAACTAGTGATCCCTAAATCAAGCACATGAATGAATTGCATGAAAGATAATGCTTGAATAAGTAAAGTGGACAAGGGACAACCGGATTTTTTCCCGTGGTATCGATGTGTTGGCACACACCCCTAATCCACGTTGTGACACTCACAAAGAGTATTGTCACCTCCCAAGTCACCAAGACGAGGGCGCTCACTAAGAGTCTCCGTTCACCATCCCGGTGTGGTGGAGATCAAGCCACGTACAATCTTCTTCTCCGGGCTTCCACAATCCTTGGCAAGCTCCGCGAGAATCACCTCGATCACCAAGATCGCCTAGGTGATGCCAATCACCAAGACTAACAAGCTAAGGCCTTCACTTGAGCAAGAACCAATCACCAAGAATGGATGCACACAAGCTTCTCTCTACTCAAGTCCTTAATCTTGCTTCTTGAATGATTGAATGAACAAGTGTATGAAATGATGAAGCTCAAGGTGGCTCTTGACTATAGTATGTGTGTTTGGGTGTTGCCTGGTGTCAAGAGTAGTAGAATGACCCATTGGAGGGGTATATATAGGCAGCTCACACGAATAGAGCCGTTGGAGAAAAAGCTGCCAGAAAACTGCGTAGCGCCGGTTAATCCGACGTCCCTCCAGTAGTCATCGTCGGTTTAACCGGTGAATGTAAACTGCCCCTTCTGAAAACTAGCCGTTACAGCTTGGGCAGATTAACCGTCGTTGCGTCGGTTTAACCGGTGAGTGTAGTCATCCATTGAACAACTGAAAAACCAAGTCACTGGACAACTGCACCGACGTCCATTTTCAAATAGCGTCGGTTTAACCGGTGAATGTAGTTGTCCACTGATCAACTGAAAACCAATTCACTGGACAACTGCACCGACGTTAAATTTAAATATCGTCGGTTGAACCGGTGTATAGACTTGTCCAGACTCTGCTGACCTCGTTTAACCGACGTATAGAAAACTTGAGGCGTCGGTTAAACCGGTGTTAAGGATTTTTCTGATTTTGTGTTTTCTGACTTGAGTCTTGAATGAAATCCAAATACTTCTTGAGATATAAGTTGAGAACCACTTATTTGAGCTTCTAGAAATCTGAGTGACCATTGTGTGCATCCATTTTCAAATGATCATATTCATGCTCAAGTTACTAAGCCTAAACCCCTCTTAATAGTGCGATCACTACAAAACTATAAAACCTATACTAACCTAAGTGTCCTTCTCAACCTTATGACACTTAGGACTAGAAAGATACTTAGTCTTGACATATTATTGAGTTGAATGCCGAGATCGCCTTTTTGAATAATGAAAATTAGGGGCCTCTTTTGACATATAACCAAATGAGCGATAATGATCTATAAATCTGCACAAACTCATTAGTCACAATAATGGTTGTCATTAATCACCGAAACATACCTTGAGGGCCTAGATGCTTACAATCTCCCCCTTTTTGGTGATTGATGACAACATAAACATAAATAACGAGAGAGCGAGAGAGATAAGGCACGAATAAACACAAGCAAACTCGAAAAGAGAAAATCAAGGAACTCAATGGATATGTCTCAAAAGCTCAGCATGCTCAAATGACAAATATACATATCCATGAACTAACACCAAATATAGTACAATAAGAAACATCAAGGTCCTGATCACGAGCTCTCTCTAATGCTACCCTCCCCCTGACTCCCTCTCCCCCTTTGGCATCAAAGCCCAAAAAGGAGCGATCTACGGATCCAGCTGACGAGGTACTGCAAGGAAGCGATCTGGGTCATCGTCGTCGTCGTCGTCGGACGGTGGATCCTCGGAGACTGACGGTAGCAGCTGATCTGAAGTGCCTGCTGGTGCTGAGCTGACCGGAGGTGTAGCTGTCGTCGAGGCCCTGGTGCTAGCACTGCCGGGGAGAGGATCCGTGGAAGTAGTAGCCGGCTCAGCAGAAGATGTGTCAACATCTGAAGTGGTGAGTGCTGATGCTGCCGGCTGTGACGACTGCTGAACCAAAGAGACCTCTCCGCCTCCCCCTGAAGGTAGTATCTGTGGAACGACGGGGAGGCCGGCAGACTGCACTGCTGAGGGTGACTCCTGGAAGAGTGAGGTCGCAGGCAGTGGAGAGAAGAGAGGACGACTCGCAGACCCAAGTAGTGCTGATAATGAGAACATGATCTCCGGGGTCGCGGAAGAAGCTGGAGCAGTGGAGACTGGGGCTGGTGTAACTGCAAGTGGTGGTGCTCCAGCGCCCTGAAGGCCTGACGGTCCTGGCTGCTGTGGGGCGAGTCCGGTGTGAGAATATAGCTGTGAAATCATCCCGAACATCGCCATCATGCCCTGCTGCATCTGCTGAAACTGAGCGTCTGTTCTCTGAGATACTCTGTCAATAAGGCCGACAAAACGCTCCTCGGTAGCAGCTCGCTCTCGGGCGGCCTCTCTCTGTATCTATGCAAGCTGGGCCTCATGAGCTCTCCTGGCCTCCTCCTGGGCGCGACGGTCCTCTCTCTGCTGTGTGACCAGCTGCTGCAGAAGCGCGGTGAGCTCAGACGGCTGAGACACCTGAGACTCTGAAACTGTGGTAGCAGCAGCAGCTGACACTGGAGCTGGCTCTCCGGAACCTCCTGCCTCGTGATCGTGACTTGCTGGAGCATGTGCAGGGAAGTACTCCTCGTCCTCGGAGGAGTCGGACTCTAGGTCTGACCAATGTATCTCATCATCTCCTCCGGGAAGCTGTGCCTCTGCGGCTAGCAGTGCCTCATCCTCCTGTGCAACACGGGCCTGAACCTCAGGTGACAGCCGTGCCATGGCAGCTCGATCTGCCTGTCTCCCTCTCCTCCTGTCTGAGGGTGCTGTCGGACGGTAGATGGGAAACCAGGGGACCTCGTCCTGCCTGTAGACTGCACTGACGGGTGACACAGCTGGCACAATCATAGAACAGATGAAGCTGATCCAGTGAGCATAAGGAAACTGTCGGACAACGCCCATCCCGTCAGTGATGACATCCTCAATCTCAGCCAGAATGAAGTCAACAATATCAAACGGCTCGTGAGTGAGAATGTGAAGAAGCAGTAGCTGCTGCAGACCTGTGAACCCCTCTGGGTAGCCACTCCTCGGGAGTAACGTCCTCCGGAGTGCCATGTGAACTGCGTAAGCCTCGGGGGTCAGCAGGCTGGGGACTCTGGCGTAGGAGGCTGGAAAGGGCTGGCGGAAGCACTGTGAGATCGCCTCGTGAGAAGGAGCAATCCCGCCAATTATGGCTCTGCGAGGTGGATCTGCATCACCGTAGACCATCTCGTGCAGAGAGACGTCAACAAGGTCAACTCCAAGGATCCCAGCAAGTGTCGCTCTGGACAATCCAAATACCTGCCCTCCAAACATGAAGTGAACAGCTCTGCACTCTGGGGCTATCCAAGCTGTGGCATAGAAGACCCTGACCCAATCCTCAATATATCTGTTCCTCTCGATCGAGAGCAACCTGGGCAGACCCCTGAAGTGAGCAAAGTGCTCCCTGATATCTGCTCCCCCTGCAGCTGTCCTCAAAGATACCCAGTCAAGAACTCTGTGAGGAAAGATCCTGTGGCCCCGCCTCTGATAGGTCTCGTAGAAACTGGCCTGAAGGAGTGTCCAGAATCTGCGATCAACCCTGCTGTCACGTGTCACCGGGAACCACTCCTCCTCCTGTACACTCCACCTGAGCCTCTTGACCTTCGCCGCATTGGCCTTGGTCAAGTTCTGGAGCAGCACACCTGGCTCCAGACGTACGACAGTGTCCATGCGGAACACTGCGCGCTCGGCCGCTAGGGCCTCGGCTCGACGAGCTGCTGCTGCTGCTGCGGTGGACCTGCGAGGCTCCTGTGGCTGGTGGCCTCCTCGCGTCCTCGGTCCGGTGCGACGCTCGGTCGCTGGTGAAGTCTCCTCTGCGGGGGACGTCTGCCGGGTGCGGCCAGAACGTCGTAGAGCTGGTGACTGCTGTGTATCCTGCCCCTGAGACTGCTCAGACTGCTCTGTCTCTGTGTCTGAATCCGATTCTGCCGCTGAATGGGACTGCTCTGACTCTGCTGCTGCTGCTGCGGCTCTGGTGGCCCTGGCACCTCGGACTCTACCCATCCCTCTGCCTCTGCCTCTGCCTCTGGCTGGCGTGTCCCTGATAGCAAACGGACGAGCACGGCCTGATGCCTGCTCCTCGGCGGCCTTAGCCACCATCTCGGCCCTCTCGGCCTCTCTCGCTGCGCGAGTCCGCTTGCGAGCGGGCTCCTCGACCACGATCTCCTTTCCTTTCCTCTTATCACGACCCATCTCGACAAACAACAGAAACAAGAAAGCGGAGCGGTGAGCGAGGGCTAGCGCGATGGTTCGGGCAAAATGCCGAACACGTGGCGTGCGAGGCGTGGATGCGTGAATGTGGTGCAATGCGCGTGGGCAGCGGCACGGTGGAGGTGCAGGACGTGCAGGCGACGGCGTGGAACGCACTGGCGGTGGCACGGTGGGGCGTGGGTGGCGCTGTGGTGGTGGCGACGGCGCGGTGGCGCACGAGCGCAAGCGTGAGGGGCGGTGCGCGTGCGCACGGGCGGCAGGTGACGGCGGCGGCGCGCAAGGTGTGCGGGTGCGGCGGCGGATGATGCGGACGGTGGACGGCGGCGAACGGCGGCGCACGGCGGCGGCGGAGGCGACGGTGGTGAGAGCGAAGGCGAAACGACAGCTTAGAAGCGAAAGTGAGCAGAGGGTCGTGAGCCGGCAAGAGAGTAATATGACATGTGGACCCCGCAGATTTTCTTATCGCCGGTTGATCCGACGCTTAGGTTTTGAACGCCGGTTGATTGCGTCGGTGTAGTTTACCAGAAACTCTTCCAAATCTGCATCTGTACGCCGGTTGAACCGATGCTTCCACAAATGAACTCGTCGGTTGAACGATGCAAATAACAATTGATTTTCAGGTCAAATTTGTGATCTGTTCACCGGTTGATCCGATGCTGCGAACTTTGTATACACCGGTTGAACGCCTGAAATGACTGAGCTGAAACTGACACTTAGTAACGCCGGTTAAACCGATGGGTATAAATCCATTGAACGTCGGTTTAACCGGTGAACCCAAAAACCCTCTCTCAACTCACTTTTCTATGCTAAGTCCAATGAACTTATAAGATTCAACTAAACTCAAGTTAATGGACTTGCATAGACGACTTTACCCCTCAAAGTAAATAGGATAGCTTAATAACTTAAATAGTTTTTCTTTTCAAAATCAAGGAAAAGTCGCAAGAGAGACAGAGCGCCAAATTAAAATGTATGAGCCATGTCATAGGAATATTGAAGGAGGAAAGCTTCAAACTCACCATGACATTCCTCACTAGGCAATAACGCACCTAACACATTACTCTTTTCACTTCTCATGAATTAAGATCTTGCACGTAAAACAAGTCTCATTTTCATCAAGTGATCTCCTTTGTGACCTTTACGCATGCAATGATAATGCAAACTACAATCACATGCGAAAGAAAGGTAAACATGAGGTGCACAACTATATGACAAGCAAATGCATGACGAGAATTTAAAATCTACTTGTCAAGTTTGATCCCACGGAAAGCTTCATCATGATGAGCCTTTCTACAAGCCTAGAGGAAAACAAGTGGACCACCACCTCTAGCTAAACCCTTACTCATCACTATCTTACCATGGTTAGACAAGTGTCCTATATGTATGCATTTTTCTATATGACATGGCAACTTACATGACGTTTGCCGCATCTAACACATTAAGCTCATTTCTTAGCCTAACAAAGGTACTCTCGTCTAAAGGTTTTGTGAAAATATCCGCCAATTGCTCCTCGGATCTCACACCTTGAAGGGAAATGTCCCCCTTGGCTTCGTGATCACGCAAGAAGTGATGGCGAATATCAATGTGCTTTGTGCAAGAGTGTTGAACCGGATTCTTGGCAATTTTTACGGCACTTTCATTGTCACAAAGGAGTGGTATTCTTCCTAGTTTCACACCAAAGTCCAAAAGGGTTTGCTTCATATATAGAATTTGAGCACAACATGCACCAGCTGCTATATATTCCGCTTCCGCGGTGGACAAAGCCACGGAATTTTGCTTCTTACTCGACCAAGAAATTAGAGAACGCCCAAGCAAGTGGCAACCCCCGGAGGTACTCTTGCGATCCACACGGCTTCCGGCAAAATCCGAATCCGAGTATCCCAAGAGATCTAAGCTAGCGCCTTTGGGGTACCACAAACCTATGCTTGGAGTGTGCTTGAGATACCGAAGGATCCTATTCACAGCAGAAAGGTGTGATTCCTTAGGGTTAGCTTGAAAACGGGCACACAAGCACACACTAAACATTATATCGGGCCTAGATGCGGTAAGGTAAAGCAAAGACCCTATCATAGAACGATAGAGGGATTGATCAACAGGTTTACCGTCCACATCCAAGTCGAGATGCCCATTTGTAGCCATGGGAGTCTTAATTGGCTTGTATTCATCCATCTTGAATTTCTTCAAGATATCTTTAGTATATTTTTCTTGATAGATGAATGTCCTTTCTTTCATTTGTTTGACTTGAAAACCAAGGAAGAAAGTCAATTCGCCAATCATGGACATCTCGAATTCCCTAGACATCATGGTAGCAAACTCATGGCTTAGTAAATCATTAGTTGAGCCAAAGATAATATCGTCAACATAAATTTGACAAATGAAAAGATCCCCGTTGACGTCTTTTGTGAACAAAGTGGTGTCCACCCTCCCGATTTTGAAGCCTTGCATGATTAGAAAGTCACGAAGCCTCTCATACCAAGCCCTTGGAGCTTGTTTGAGCCTGTAGAGTGCCTTGTGCAACCTAAAAACGTGGTTGGGATTCCTCGGATCTTCAAACCCGGGAGGTTGCTCAACATAAACAAGTTCGTTAATAAAGCCATTTAAGAAAGCACTTTTCACATCTATTTGATATAACTTAATATTATGATGTGAAGAGTAAGAAAGAAGAATGCGGATAGCTTCAAGTCTTGCGACCGGAGCAAAAGTTTCACCAAAATCCAAACCTTCGACTTGAGAAAACCCTTTTGCCACAAGTCTTGCTTTGTTGCGTACCACCACCCCATGTTCATCTTGCTTGTTTCGAAAGACCCACTTTGTGCCGATGATGTTCTTGTCTTTCGGAGGAGCTTCGAGGACCCATACTTCATTGCGGGTGAAATTGTTCAACTCTTCTTGCATGGCCATCACCCAATCCGAGTCCTCAAGTGCTTCCTCTAAGCTAGTGGGTTCAATACAAGAAACAAACGAGTGATGTTCGCAAAATGAAGCATACTTAGAGCGAGTTCTTACTCCTTTGGAAGGACTACCAATGATTTGACCTATTGGATGATCCTTGGAGATGCGACCATGCTTCACTAGCGGTATTTGCGTGGATGCTTGTTGGGGTGGATCATGAGTGACTTGTGCTTGTGGTGGAACATTTTGCTCTTCTTGTTCTTGGACTTGGGGTGTTGTCGTTGATACATTTTCTTGAGGTAGTGGATCAACTTTATCTTGATCTTCATCCACTTGGGGTGCCGTGGAGGTGTTTGGCAAAGATGAGGAAGTTCCTCCCCCTTGATCATTGTCTTCATGCACCTCCTCCGGCTTGATATCCCCAATGGACATCTTCTTTAAGGCTTCTTCAATCTCTTCATCCCCTACATTTTCATAGCCAACAACCTCCTCTTGGGAGCCATTAGATTCATCAAACTCCACATCACATGTTTCTTCAACTAACCCGGAGGTTTGATTGAATACTCTATATGCTTTGGAGTTTGATGCATAACCAAGAAAGAAACCTTCATCACATCTACTTTCAAACTTACCGAGCCTTTTCTTCTTATAAATGAAGCATTTGCAACCAAAGAACCGAAAGTATGATATATTTGGTTTCCTCCCGGTGATGAGCTCATATGGAGTTTTCTTGAGGAGTCGGTGAGGATACACTCTGTTGGATGCATGACACGCCGTGTTGATTGCTTCCGCCCAAAACTTCTCGGACGTGCCATAATCATCCAACATTGCTCTTGCTAGGGTGATGAGTGTCTTGTTCTTTCTTTCCACCACTCCATTTTGTTGAGGCGTGTAGGTGGCGGAAAACTCATGTTTGACTCCTTCTTCATCGCACCATTCTTCAATCTTCATATTTCTGAACTCGGTGCCGTTGTCACTCCGGATCTTCACGATTGGGGAATTGTATTCCTTTTGAGCTTTTCTTGCAAATGACTTGAAGATTTCCGGGGTTTCACCCTTATCGCCTAGAAACATGACCCAAGTGTAACGTGAAAAATCATCAACAATTACTAGGCAATAGAGGTTACCACCAATGCTCTTGTATGAAGTTGGACCAAAGAGATCCATGTGTAGTAGCTCGAGCGGCTTGGAGGTAGACAACATCGTCTTGATAGGATGATGAGTTGCAACTTGCTTCCCGGCTTGACATGCTTTGCATAGCTTGTTCTTGTCAAAAGTGACGTCTTTTATGCCGGTGATCATCCCTTTCTTGTGGGCTTTCTTGAGGTTGCTCATGCCAATATGAGCAATTCTTCTATGCCAAAGCCACCCAAGAGACGACTTGGTGAAGAGGCAAGTCATGGTGCTTGTTTGATTTGAAGAGAAATCCAACAAATAGATATTGCCATGCCTAAACCCCGTGAATACCAATGACTTGTCTTTTTCATGAGTCACTACAACACCATTCTTGACAAAGGCACACGTTAGTCCAAGATCACATAATTGTGCAATAGAAATAAGATTAAAACTAAGTGCTTCTACAAACAACACATTTGAAATGGATAAATCTTTTGAAATTGCAATTCTACCCAAACCTAAGACTTTCCCCTTTGAGTTATCACCATAGGTGACATGTTCATGATCGCTGGGGTCTTCAAGTGAGGTGAACATGCTATCATTGCCGGTCATGTGTTGAGAGCAACCGCTATCAAGTACCCAATGTTTTCCACCGGCTTTGTAGTTCACCTACACACATGAGAATTTATTTTTGAGTTTTCGGAACCCAAACAAGCTTTGGGCCTTGCACATGTGTGACAAGAGCTTTTGGGACCCAAAGTTGCTTGGGGAGCTTCTTCTTCGACTCCTTAGCAATTTTGCCAATGAACTTGGCCTTCACCTTGCCCTTCACTTTACTCAAGAGAAAATGATTATTTTGGAACATTGATGAGTAATTTTTGGGTAATTTAGGAAGAGGACGTGATGGTAAAGTGCACTCCCTAGTGTGATGCCCGGTGACTTGGCAATGTTGGCAATATGAGCCAACTTCCTTGATGAAGCTTGTCTTGATCTCCGGAGAAGGAGTTGTAGCCATGTTTGGCTCCGGAAATGAACCAAGACCTCTCTTACCATAGTCACGGGCATTGTTAAAGAGAATCTCCTTGTGGATGTATTCTCCCCTTGAGAGTTTCTCCACACTACTCTTGAGGCTTGCCACTTGATCCATCAATTCCTTTTCCCTAGAAGAAGCAAGCTTGGGCACAACATTAGTGGCATATGCATCAATGAGTAGGTCATCACATGAAGTAGAAGCATTGACCTTTTCATGAACAACTTTCTCAAAACTTGGGTTAATTACTTCATAAGCAAATTCAAGTTCTTGATACTTGTGATCCAACTCCCTATGCTCTTGTTTGAGCTTTTTGTGGCTCTCTTCAACTTGCTTAGCAAGTACAAGTGACTCATTGTGCTTTTTGAGCAAGTCATTGTATTTACTAAGTAAGTCGGAGTGGGCAAGCTCTAACTTGGCATGAGTGCTCTCAAGAATTTTGACTTTGCCCTTTTCCCTCTTGATGACGGATGTATACTCATTGATGAGGTTAGTAAATTCATTTGGATCAAGCTCTTCATCACTATCATCTTCACTATCTACCTCACATACCTTGGTGTTACCTTTTGCCATGAGGCACATAGGAGGCGGAGGTAGAGATGGTTCTTCATTGGTGAGGGCGATGGTGACAATGTCTTCTTCATCACTTGAGTCTTCGCTTGATGAGACATCGGTCACCCACTCTTGTTTCTCAACCAAGAAACTTTTCTTGGTGTGCCCTTTCTTCTTTGGGAAGAGCTTGGTCTTCTTGTCATGGGTCTTCTTCTTCCCAAATCTCTTGTTTTTGTTCTTCCTCTCCTCTTCTTCATCATCGCTTGAATCATGGCAATGCTTACTCTTGTTGTCCTTGCTTCTTTTGTCCGGCTTGGGGCAATTTGGACGGATGTGTCCTTTTTCACCACAATTGTAGCAAATCTTGTTCTTGACATCCATTGGCCGGAACATTCCCTTCTTGAAGTCAAAGTTGAAACCCTTCTTATTGATCTTCTCATTCAAGCGTGTGAACTTTCTCATCATGAGAGCAAGTTCTCCATCATCTTCAACATCGGATGAGCTCTCATGATGATCATCTTCTTCATTGCTTGAGCTTGAGTCTTGTTTGACCATCTTGAGCTTGCGGGATTTGTTTGTCTTGGTCTTTAGAGCAATTGACTTGCTTGATGTTGGCTCTTCGGACATACCAAGAATGCTCATTTCATGAGCGCGAATTTCGCCCACAAGTTCTCCTACTTCCATTGTGGCGAGATCCTCCTTTTGATGCATAGCATTGATAATGTTATACTTGGGCTTCGGGAGGAGCATGAGGATCTTGCGGTTGATGGATGCACTGTCAATTTTGGAAATTTCAAGTGCATTAATGTCCTTGACAATGACATTCAAGCGAGAATACATATCATTGCAATTTTCATGAGCTAGCATTTTAAAGGAATCATATTTAGCTCTAAACAAGTGATATTTTTGCTCACGAACTTTGGTGGAACCTTCATGAATTTCAATGAGCTCCTTCCAAATATCACTTGCTAGGTCCATGCCATTTACTCTAGCAAAGACCTCCTCACTAATAGCTTCAAAAATTGCATTTCTAGCTTTAGCATTCCATTTTAATTGTTCGGGGGTGGGATCTCCGGTGAACCCGACTTTAGTTGCCAACCATACTTCGGGGGCAATCGCATTAAGGTATGCGGCCATGCGAACTTTCCAATAGGCAAAATTTTTGCCCTCGAAGTGAGGCGGCGAACCACCCATCTTGGCCATAGCTCTAGGCGGTGAAGCCTAATGATCCAAATGAGCAACGAGGCTCTGATACCAATTGAAAGGATCGATGGACCAAGAGGGGGGGTGAATTGGGCCTTTTTCAATTTCTAAAACGAGATAAAGCAACCTTAACCTATGCAAAACTAGAAAGTCACCAATTCACCAACCGGGCAACTAAACTACTTACGCAAGCTAGGAAGGATAAAAAGAGACAAAGCCTAGCAAGGTAGAGCTAACTAGTGATCCCTAAATCAAGCACATGAATGAATTGCATGAAAGATAATGCTTGAATAAGTAAAGTGGACAAGGGACAACCGGATTTTTTCCCGTGGTATCGATGTGTTGGCACACACCCCTAATCCACGTTGTGACACTCACAAAGAGTATTGTCACCTCCCAAGTCACCAAGACGAGGGCGCTCACTAAGAGTCTCCGTTCACCATCCCGGTGTGGTGGAGATCAAGCCACGTACAATCTTCTTCTCCGGGCTTCCACAATCCTTGGCAAGCTCCGCGAGAATCACCTCGATCACCAAGATCGCCTAGGTGATGCCAATCACCAAGACTAACAAGCTAAGGCCTTCACTTGAGCAAGAACCAATCACCAAGAATGGATGCACACAAGCTTCTCTCTACTCAAGTCCTTAATCTTGCTTCTTGAATGATTGAATGAACAAGTGTATGAAATGATGAAGCTCAAGGTGGCTCTTGACTATAGTATGTGTGTTTGGGTGTTGCCTGGTGTCAAGAGTAGTAGAATGACCCATTGGAGGGGTATATATAGGCAGCTCACACGAATAGAGCCGTTGGAGAAAAAGCTGCCAGAAAACTGCGTAGCGCCGGTTAATCCGACGTCCCTCCAGTAGTCATCGTCGGTTTAACCGGTGAATGTAAACTGCCCCTTCTGAAAACTAGCCGTTACAGCTTGGGCAGATTAACCGTCGTTGCGTCGGTTTAACCGGTGAGTGTAGTCATCCATTGAACAACTGAAAAACCAAGTCACTGGACAACTGCACCGACGTCCATTTTCAAATAGCGTCGGTTTAACCGGTGAATGTAGTTGTCCACTGATCAACTGAAAACCAATTCACTGGACAACTGCACCGACGTTAAATTTAAATATCGTCGGTTGAACCGGTGTATAGACTTGTCCAGACTCTGCTGACCTCGTTTAACCGACGTATAGAAAACTTGAGGCGTCGGTTAAACCGGTGTTAAGGATTTTTCTGATTTTGTGTTTTCTGACTTGAGTCTTGAATGAAATCCAAATACTTCTTGAGATATAAGTTGAGAACCACTTATTTGAGCTTCTAGAAATCTGAGTGACCATTGTGTGCATCCATTTTCAAATGATCATGTTCATGCTCAAGTTACTAAGCCTAAACACCTCTTAATAGTGCGATCACTACAAAACTATAAAACCTATACTAACCTAAGTGTCCTTCTCAACCTTATGACACTTAGGACTAGAAAGATACTTAGTCTTGACATATTATTGAGTTGAATGCCGAGATCGCCTTTTTGAATAATGAAAATTAGGGGCCTCTTTTGACATATAACCAAATGAGCGATAATGATCTATAAATCTGCACAAACTCATTAGTCACAATAATGGTTGTCATTAATCACCGAAACATACCTTGAGGGCTTAGATGCTTACACATGCACACTATGATGATGTACAAAGGATTAACAAAAATCAAGATCAATGCAACCCTATGGATAATGCTCACCAAGCAAAATTAAGCATTCATCAACATAGCTCTATGATAACGAGATCTTAAACATAAGCGTAGCAATTACATATCAAGATCTCCCTTTCATCGTTGGGACAGATAGAGACTTTACCTATGATCTTTCTCAAGAACCTCTCGCCTCCGGTCGCCACATGTCGCCTCCTAATGCTGTCCTAAAGTCGGTTGTGGCAGTTTAAGCGACAGTTACCAACCTAGTGCAGGCTATAAATACAAGGGAGGGGTTCTCATTCAAGACACCACAAGAAGATCAAAAGCTCCATTCCAAAGGTTTAGCGTTGTTGCTGATACATATTGCTTAGAAAATAGAGAGGGGTGAGGGGTAGTTTGGGGAAGTGCCAAGTTTGTCGGCACTCTTCTCCAAACTTGTACCTCAACGAATGTTTTCTTTATTTGCTTTAATTTTTTATCTAATTAAGTTCTGTCTTTAGCTGCTTGCAGGTTCATCATTCACTAGTTTTGTGTATGCTCTACTCTAAGACTCCGAATAAAGAAGAAAGTTCTTGGCCGAAGCTACAATAGTAATCAATAGTGCACACATGGGGTCTAGACTAGGGGTTATCTTTGTTTGTTGTGTGCACCACGGTTTGTAAAGGTAGACAGCAGGTGGTGACAGCCATGTCCATCCTTCGTAATCCTCCACATCCGGGTACATCATAGAGCTACAAGTCGGAGCAACCTGGCAATATCTAAGGAGACGCCGGTGCCAGAAGTAAACAATTAGGATAATTCTAACTTATCTTAAGACTCTTAGCTATCGGAAACTCTCTCTGTAATACTCTTATGTTCCCTCTACCCTAGATAATACACTTATGTTCCCTCTGGATATGATGCTATGGAATACTCTCAGATGAAAGTTACAATAATATTTGTACGTATGAACTTTTATCCGTGCCCTTTAAAAAGACCAACATCTGCCACACCTGGTTTTTAAAAACCGAATGCATAACTATATATATGCTATGATCAAGTTTCATATAGACAATAACATCATAATAAAATAATCAGCAATAGTATCACAAAAAAGAGAACTACAACAATTAAAAGTCTATCAAAGATACGTAGCTTATCCTAGAAATGATGGCTCCACACTTCACAAGCAATTGACCGGGGGTTGCGTATGCGTAGAACTCAGCAACATCTTCAAAAAACTTCGCAGCAATTTTCTTTTCTGAGCAACATTGATGTAGAAAGAATAAATACGTGGTACATTTATAAATAAATAAATAACATGAAACAAGGATTACGGTTGGCTGGCTGACTACGGGTAGCGTTTTAATGAACATTATATTATTAGCAACCTAATTACTACAATATAAGTATTTTCCAACCCACATCAGTGATAACATAGAGATAAACAATAACAAAATAAGGATGGCTCAATTAAATAACACCGATTCTAGTTAAGTTTTCATGCGAGAAACCAGGTCACTCTTGATCGTGAGCACGGCTAATATATTATTTTTTAACACTCTGCAGAGGTTATACATCTTCACCCACCCACAAGTCATGTTACCTGGCACAATCATCACACTTCCAAAGTATGACTGCATGGGTACACTACAAGACCTTTACAAAGACTCTCTAATAAATCAGTAGTCCACTAAGATTTCAGTAGCTGCATGAGTGAACCTCCCCCAAGTCGTACACCCTTAGCACGCAGCGAACCCCTCATCATAGCCCCTCCCCACCCCCCTCAGCGCACGCGCGTTGGAACGACTACTAAGAAACTAGAGATATCTAATTAATTAGCTAAGATTAGAGCCCATTAGTTCTTGTGGTTGCACTGTTATCCTAGATGATCACTCCATGATTTAATTAATCATGATCATTAAACAAGCCCACAAACCCATGGAGCAGTAAATAATTGTAACACCCAGAATTTTAAAGAGTCATTTTACATGTTTAGCTAAGAACAAAAACATAGTTTCGGATTTTGGTGGCTGGTTCTTCGCGTGAATAATGCGTATTGGAGCAAAATACGCTTTGCAAGTTGGAATACGTTATTTATTAATTGGTTAATTGGGTACTTGAACAGAGACCAAAACGTTGAGTTTTTTATTCGCTAGCCAAATAGATGATTCGAGAGCACGGATGCCAAGATCTCGCCGAATGCAATCCGTTTGACTACTCATATGCATCGTTTGGAACTAGGATCAAAGAGTTATGATATTTTACCTTAATGGAATTTATTGCTACAGTAACCATGCGAACAGTAATCGCACTTTTACTATTCCGCACGTTTCGCGAGAAATTGCAATTTTGGGACTCCGAATATCGCGCTTCATAATTTTATCATCAGTAACATTGACATCGTAAAATTAGGACTCCAAACATGAGCAACTTGATTCTACTGCTATTGGATGTATTTCCTCTCTTTTCTAATTTTATTTTCATATATATTTAGGATGTGAATTGTCCATCGTACCCCCTCTGCTTTTCTTTTGACCACGCACGTCTCCCGATCATTCTCCAGATCGACTTCACTCGCGATATAGTCTCTTCTCTCTCGCGTTCAACTTCTCTCGCCAAATTGTTGAATTGACTGTTTTCTGGACACCTAGAAATTTTCAGTGTGTGCAGTTATCTTTGTACCGAGGTTCCCTACTGTTTTTAGGCCGGTTAAATTCGTGGAAAGTTCATACTTATGCAGAGGACATCATTATTTTTCTTTGGGATCAAGAATTGCAATTTTAGGATGAGTAATATAGGAGATATGGCCTTTTCCTTGTGACTGTCGTTTTCTGTCAATATTCAGAACAGTTTTAGATCTATTCAGTTTGTAGATAATTCCTTTATCATTCCTCGGAGTGGTAATTGATAATTTTTAAAGCAGTAGTTTTGGAGATATTGAAATCACAAGAGGGCTGCTGGTAAAGGCATTGTTGTTCTGACAGTATTCAGTTCTTCCCGGTCTTAGGCATCCTTGCTGCAGACAATGGCTACCCAAAGTAAAGTAGTGCTTTAGTTTATGTTACAAGCTTTCCAGAGGTATATGGTTCACAATTTTACCATCTGTAGAGCTGCAGATATGAATTTATTTGTTGGTACGTCCTGTTCTGCTGTCAGAAAAATATCAGTGATGTTCAGTTAAGGTTTAGGCTACCTTAACATTATAATTTATATATGAGTTATGAAGCGAAGTTCTAGGTCTATTTCTGTACATCTCTAAAATAATTTGTTTGCTATCATTGCTTTGTAGATTTGAATATACAGAAAAGACAAGCAACACTACTGTGGTTAACCAAACGCTATGCTTGCTGCTTTGTTTTGTACGTCGGGTTTGAGCGTAGGAATGCTTTAATTGATGTTTAAATATCTTTGTATGTTTGTACTGGTGCTGTTTTGTATGTGCACAGGTGCTCCTCCTTTAGACTGTGCTTAGCTCACATTCTTGTAATTCGGAGAAGGTAAGTAAACCTAGCTATGTTTCGTCGCAGTTTAACTTCTTGTTTATTTCTACCTACACTCTAACTTCAGAAACCAAACTTAAGCAATGTGTTATCCTTAATTGAAGATTAATTTATTCGTTGGTTTATTTTAATATGTTTGTATAATAAGACTTGTGGCTTAATTATTCCTTTATGAAGTAATTAGTATGCTTTTCTATGCGGTATAAATGATAAGCTTACTTGCTGTGCATCACTTCATTGCATCATATTGCATTTTTCACAACATTTGTGGATATCGCTGTCTTATAGCCACGACCGTACCGGTACAACATCGTATGTTGCCCGAGGAGGAGTACATGCAGCTTCATACCTTGTTAGGTATGAAGGTAGTGGACATGGCATATGCATTGCATTGCATTCATCGTGGTTTATCTAACTAAATATTGTTCATTATCATGGAAGTGTATATGAGATTTTCCTCAATTTTATTCTGAAGTTCATAAGTGGTTTTGGTTATTTATTTATTTAACATGAGGATGACCTTCGTAAATAATTCAGGTTTATCTTTTCTATCATGTCTCTAAATTTAAATTAATGCCTAAACAACTTGTACTTTAAATAATTTGTTAAAGCAGTTTGCTTGCTGAGATTTATTCTCACACCTCTTTATCTTTCTAGGTGTTTAAGTTGATGCTTTTCTTAAAGGAACGGGGGATTGGCTGCACTTCATCACATCGTTGCCTTTCTATTATAATATTAATGAAACGCTTGCCTTGCTATCATGGGCATAGAGCAGACCGTTGTGGTGAACCTTCATGTCCTCTTAATCTTGAGTTGTGGGTGAATTTTCTCTCTTGTTCCTTTTTAAGGTGTTCTTTAAATGATAATGTATGGTTTATCTTTAAATATCATTTTATGTTGTTGCTTCCGTATTTACATTGTTTACAGGTGTTTTCTGCCGAGTTTTATACTCGGCCATGTGGGAAGGGACGTTTAGTGACATCTTGGACTTGTGCAGCGCCTGGGGTATTACAACAACTCAGGTATTGTTCATCATCATTAAACAACTCATAACTAAAGTACAGTAGCTAAGTGTACTACCCAGACATTAAAAGTAAGCCCGGCTTCAAGGACATGGATAACGGACAAAGTAAATAGGTCCCATCATATCAATGCTTGCATGCATACGAAACAAATAAATATTATTAGGATAAAATTATGAACAAGCAATATACTTATCTTTATTCCAGATAATAGCTGCTTAGATTCTTCAACTCTTATTCTTCAAATTCTTAATCTTTATAACTATCGAACCGTGTTCCTTTCTATTCGTAACAAGTATTGAGCATAAACATACCAGAAAATAGGCTAAACAAGCGCAACTAAAAACAATATACCAATTAAAAGAAAAATATTAATGGAGCAAACTAAAGGATGGGTCAGGTTACGCGAGAAATGCTACGGTTAAAAAGTTACGGAATATTTAAATTACAACAGAAAAAAACTATATGCTGAATTTATTTTAATTAAGAAAAGCAATAAATACCCAATATTAGAATTAACTCAATTAAATTATATTTATAAAAACGAAATACACTTAATCAAATTTTATTTATTAAGTCCTATATAAACTAGGCTAATTAACTATTTAACTAGCTAATAAAAGGTAGGTGGGAACATCTAAATTTAAAAATTTATGATTCGTGTTCAAATTAAACAAGTTTTATAGAAAATTCATTAATATTGGTGTAATCAATTTAACATTAATTATGAAAACCAGGTTAGAACTCTAATTTGCTTTTAATTGAAAATACTGGTAGTTTAACTAGGTATTAATTAAATTAATTCTAAATTAGTTAAAAAAACACAATCTACGGTATAACTACGCTTCTGTACTTATAGCTTACATAGATTGTTGTAAGGGTCCTGGAGACTTAAACGTGACTAAACATAGATTCCATTGGCTAGCAAAGAAGATTCCCAAGACTTGTTAAACAGTGCTCATGAAACTTGAGAACTCCGAGGTTAGATGTGTAAAAGAACAGAGCTACGACTTGGGTGTGAAGATCTAGAAGATCCAGGGGTTTTCTAAGAAATACGCTAGAAACAAGAAATATTGGGGGTCTTACTGCAAAGAGCTCATGGTTCACGACCATGGCGGCCGGCGGACCTGGCTGTCAGACTCGTCGGCGATTCAGCGGCCGGGAAGTCACGGTGAGCGGTTCGGGAGAGGGAGACAGGGACAGGGGCGCTCAGCACGGCTGGAAATCGGTGAGAAGTGGCTGGTTTCTGCTGCTCGTGGTGGCGGTGCTCCGACGGCCGTTCGTCTATGACGACCGGAGGATAGAGCACGGCTCGGCGAATAAGGGAACCTCGAAGTGGTGGCAATCTATGCCAACGACCACTGAAGCGCCTGGATTTCGCGGGCGGATCAAGGCACCACGCAGGTGAGGAGCTCCGGCGAGTGGTTGCCGAGGAAGATCGTCTGGACTGGTTCGGCTCGTCATGGGGAAGCTTGTGGTAGTGGTCCTCAGCACCGACGACGACCGAGCCGTCCGTCCGGATTTCATGGCCAAAGGCCGGCGGCTGCTGCTGCTCCGATCTCCTCCTTGGGGGGTGTGGGCTAGCGGCTGCGGGTGCGGAATGATGATATGAGGCAGCGATTTGTGCGCGGCTAAAAGGGGACGCGCGGAGTGGTCAAGCCGGCCTAGGCGCGTGCTGTGGCCGGGTCGGGGTCGACGCCCAAGACCGGTTCGGTGGAGAGAAGAGCTGTCGGCGGTGGCCCGCCTATCAGCTACATCAGGGAGGAGGGGGCGATGTTGACTGGAGCCTCCGGAAGATAGATAGGATGCTATCTTTAGGTCTGGTACTCTGATTTGCTGCCTGCCGTCAACGCTGGAAGCCTCAACCATGAGCATGGTGCTTCGCTTCTTTCTAGTTTCTTTCTATTTTCTACTCTAATTCTTATGATATCATATTCAACATTTTTTCGAATTGATTCAACATTCCAAAAACACTAATCCTACACTTTGGTTAAACTAATTCAACATTTTTAGAATAAATGTTGAAATAGTATACCACATATGTTGAAATGACCTATTCAAATGTTGAAACAGTATATTAAAATGTTGAAACTTTAAAATAAAAAATAGAATAACATATTGGATCTTATTTTGTTCCATTAATTTCAAAGAATATTCTGGTTCAAATGGATTCTAAATCGGATTTATGGTTTAAGAGAAAAGATCATTTGAAGCTAGGAACCTGTTTAGCTTTCCAATCACGCCCCTCCACTGGTGTCGCGACACGTGTCTACCTCAGGTGCCTGCTGCTGAGGTCCTGTCCGTTGCGCCCGCGCACGTTGTTGCCCGCTGCTGGGCATCAGATGCAATTCTATACGTTGCACGAATCTTAAATATTGGAAGACGAAATAACAAAAAAATCGTTAGGATCCACGATGCTGAATGGGCTGGTGGAGCTGGCATGCTCCTGGGCTGGCGGGAGGGAGTGGACTGGGCCGGGAACGACTCAGCCCGAACCAAAAAGATTAGGATTTTATTTTATTTCGGGAAAAGGATATTCCTTTTAAAACAAATCCAAGAATACTTGAAAATTATTTTAAAACCTAGAAAATATCCTCGGGCATTCAAAATTCTCAAAGAAAATCTCGAAGATAAAATAGGACACGATGAACTCAAATAGTATATTAGGTGTTCGGGGAAAAAAGAATCTTGAAGCTTCCTAAATTAGGTAAGCTCTACGAGAAATAAGAATAAACTTTGTAAAAATCTGATAATTTTTTTGATAAAACGTGAACTATGGATAATCACGTTGGCATACATTATTGATAAATCTTGAAGCTTAGTTTCTGAAGCTTCATATGCAAAGTATGTACGGATTGTTCCGTGTATCTGGCAGCGCATGGTGGTAAAATATCAGCGGCTCATTATTTTAAGTCCTATGTAAGCCTAGTTAAATAGAGCACTGGCTAGCATAGACGACATACATTGACCACGTTTCTTTTAGAAGTCTTTGTTGCTTTCCCGTGGCATTTCTCACCCACTTATTGGTCATCCCAACTGGTCTGCAGAGCAAGTCAAGCGTGTAGCACACGGCTTAATTTTGCGTACGACAGCAGGGGACGCATGATTTATAGCGAAATCTACACACCAAGTAATCCCAGAAAAGAAAAGGGGAAAAAAAAAGCACTACTCAAGCGTGGAGAGATGGCCCGTGTACTCATCTTCCTTCTCGCGGTTCATCAGCTCATCTTCCTGCCCAATCCTGTTGCAATCTTAGCTGCAGAATCGACCAACAAATCCGAGATCGAAGCCCTCCTCTCCTTCCAACAAGGCCTCACCGATGATCCCCTTGGCGTCCTGAGCTCATGGACCCACGACACACCCTACTGTAGGTGGAAAGGGGTCGTTTGTGGTAAGGCTCTTCCGCTCCGCGTTGTTTCACTGCAGTTGAACTCTTTACAGCTGCGTGGGGTATTATCGTCTTCTCTTGCTAACCTCAGTTCAATAACACGGTTAGATCTCGGAAATAATTCGTTTACTGGAGGCATCCCTGAGGAGTTGGGCACACTTCCTCAGCTCCAGGATCTGATACTTGCATACAACAGTCTTACTGGTTTAATCCCCAACTCCTTGGCAACTAGCTCGTCACTCACTGTGCTAAACCTGACAAGTAATAGCCTGTCTGGAACTATCCCTACTAGTCTGTTCAATGGCTCATCTCAACTTGCTGTTATTGATCTTGGAAGGAATTCACTCTCTGGATCTATTCCAGATTTTTATAAGATGGAAACTCTGCAGATTCTTAACCTTGCAAAGAACAATCTTTCAGGAAGCATACCTCCATCACTAGGAAATGTTTCTTCCCTCAGAGAAATAGATCTTTACACAAATTCCTTAGGTGGATCAATTCCAGAAACTCTAAGTAGAATTTGGAACCTTAGTGTGCTAAATTTAGGTAACAACCTATTTGGGTATGTCCCAGCCGGAATTTATAACATCTCATCACTGAGAACCCTTGACTTAAGCAACAATAGTATTACTGGACCGATACCATCCAGAATTGGCAACTCGTTACCAATCCTTGAAAAATTGATCACCTCGGGTAATATAATTAACGGATCCATTCCGGCATCACTCGCTAATGCATCAAAGCTCCAAGTGATCGATCTTTCCTATAACTCATTAGCTGGCCCAGTGCCACTTCTAGGATCTTCACATGACTTGCTTCTACTAGATCTACAAAATAACATCCTAGAATCTGATAACTGGCAATTCATTGCCTCTCTTGCAAATTGTCCCAATCTAAAAATGCTGTTAATGAATGAGAATAGGCTTGACGGAAGTCTGCCAATATCTGTTGGCAATCTTTCATCAAGTCTGCAGAGATTAGACCTTGGAAATAACCGAATCAGTGGCCCACTACCAGAAGAGATAGGCAATCTTCCACAGCTCCAATTGCTTGCCATGGACCAAAACTGGATAGTTGGAGAAATTCCTTCAAGCATTGGGAAGCTAAGCACCCTGGTAGTTCTAAGACTATCCCACAACATATTATCAGGTCAGATCACACCATTAGTAGGTGATCTTCAGCAGTTAACCGAGCTTTCTCTTGATAGAAACAATTTAACCGGAAAAATACCAGCAAGTTTAGGACAGTGCCAGCGATTGACATTGCTAAACTTGACTTATAACAACCTTGACGGGCAGATACCTACTGAACTGCTAAATATTACAACCCTTTTTAGTTTGGACTTGTCAAAAAACTGTCTTACTGGATCAATACCAAACATTGGTTTTATCAATCTTGTCATTCTAAATATTTCCCACAATCTCTTGTCTGGGAAGATTCCACCTTCACTTGGCCAATGTCGCGTTCTATCCTCCCTCCTCATGCAAAGCAACCAGCTGGATGGCATGATTCCTCATTCTTTCATTGACCTGAAGGCCATCCAGAAGATTGATCTTTCTCAGAACAACTTAACAGGACAAATTCCAGATTTCTTCAACAACTTCAGTACACTGGAGCAACTTGATCTATCTGACAACAACTTTGAGGGGCCTGTTCCGACCAGTGGCTACTTTCTTAATATCAGTGTAGTTAATCTGTATGGCAACACTAAACTATGTGCAAGTGTCTCCATCTTTGCATTGCCAATTTGCCCCACAACATCAACAGTGAAAAGCAAGAATGCTCGCTTATTGTTAATAGTAATTGCACCCATTATTATTGCCCTTTTCTCAATCTTAATCTTTATGGTCACACATCTGAAGAAAAGAGCACCCATAACTCCATGCTACAAGGAGACGATGATGAAGAAGGTATCCTATGGTGACATCCTTAAAGCTACCAACTGGCTCTCTCCCGTCAATAAGATCAGCTCAAGCCACACCAGCTCCATCTACATTGGCCGGTTTGAGTTTGACACAGATCTCGTGGCCATCAAAGTATTCCATCTCGATGAGCTTGGTTCACTAAACAGCTTTCTTATGGAATGTTCAGTTCTCAGAAACACCCGCCATCGTAATCTTATGAAAGCAGTGACCTTATGCTCCACAGTGAGCATGGAGAACGATGAGTTCAAAGCTATAGTTTTCGATTTCATGGCCAATGGAAGCTTGGACATGTGGGTGCACCCAAAGTTACACAAAAACTCGTCCAAGAGATGTCTGAGCTTGGATCAGAGGATAAGAATAGCTATGGACGTGGCTTCTGCTTTGGACTACATGCACAACCAACTGACGCCACCTTTAATTCACTGCGATTTGAAACCAGCTAATGTTCTTTTGGATTATGATATGACGGCCAGAGTTGGTGATTTTGGATCTGCAAAATTTCTCTCCTCGGATCTTGCTAGTTCACAAGGTTTTGTTAGCGTGGGAGGAACTATTGGATATATCGCACCTGGTGAGTTCATTTCTTTTGTACATGTTTTATAATAGATTCTGATATGCTAACATGGAATAGTTGCTTTTGCAGAGTATGGAATGGGGTGCAAAATCTCAACTGGGTGTGATGTGTACAGTTTCGGTGTGTTGCTACTAGAAATGCTCACAGGAATGAGACCAACTGATGCAATGTTCACCGATGGCATGAGCCTTCACAGGTTGGTAAGCTCAGCATATCCAAATGGACTTGGTGAGGTCTTAGACCCGTATATGTGCCAGGAGGGACACCATACATGTGCAACAATATCAGCACAGAAATATGTGATGCCATTGGTTGAAGTTGCTCTCTCATGTTCCATGGAGTTACCTAAAGGTCGACCAGGAATGAGAGATGTTTGTGCCAAACTATTTGCGATCAATGAGGCATTCCACAAGCCATAGTGATTTTCATGTATTCCGTTGAACAAAATTGGCCAATGTGGCCAGCTTGTTATTAGTTGCAAAACTAGGACAACTTTGAGGGGGAGTAAAACGGCACTCATAGTTCTGCGATATTCTCCCTCTCGCAAAAAGTATTATCTTTTTATCCAATATCATATAAATGATTTGTATGAGCGCTCTAATTTTTTAGGGCACTCACAACTAAATTAACGATGGGCACTGTAGCATCCAACCAGCCACTGGGGATGAGTTTGTAGGGACGAACTATGCTATCAACCAACTCTGAAAATCACCATGATTTCTAGGATCAGACAATAATATGAACCGCACCTAAAAATAGGCACTTCGAGCGGTGGATCGCGTTCCCATTCGCCCTTAGAAATTGTGGTGCTTTTTAGGGGCGGTTTATCCTGTTGCAAATGAAGTGGCAAAGTTTCCGGAAAAAATGATTACAAATTAGCTATGCCAGTTGGCTTTTTTTCTTAACTGAAACACTTCATATACTTGCCTACTTAAAACAATATGCATGCTTGATTTACAAGAATACATCTCTGAGTCGCAAAATTATTCACTCCATGAATGAGTTGGCTCAACTGTTAACATATTTGTGCATATGTATTTATGCCCCTACAAATATCTGGGTAATTAGGCACAAAGCAGAATAAAGAATAAACCCGACATTACGTTCTCTCAGCGGATTCCAATAGGAATCAAACTAGCAGATGTGTTGTTATTAACTTCATATACGTGCAAAGCTGCACAACTATGGCGGTACAATACATGTTCAGCATAAATTGATTAAGAGACGTAGGGTGGTTTTTTTTTTTCCAAAAAATCGATCACCGAACCGAACTGAACAAAATGTCGGTTTTCCAATATTTCAGTTTGTTCAGATTTTCTGAAACATCGGTTCTCGGTTTTGGTGTCTGTTTCTGGATCATACCGTACCAAAGAACCAAACCAACCGAAGTTTCTCCGACGGATGCCATCCACCAGGCATCCAACTAAATAGGCCCAACAAACATAGCCTATGTCGGCCCCTCTAGCAAATCACATTTATCCCCACCCAACCCAACACTTTCCTCCAGCATCACACACAACCTCACGGTCACCGCCAATACTTCAGATCGCGCGCAGAGGAATGGAAAAAATCGTCGCAGAAGGATGGTTGGAAGATCTTTAACTTTTGTTCGGCTTAAAATTAATTACTAGCCCATGTACAACCAGACTACCATCGCAGCGCAGTGCAGGGCTAACACGTGCTCTGACTTCGCGCAAACGATGTTTGATGAAAAAACATCCATATCTACCAAACTGAGTATCTAAATCAAATTCTAGTTTTTTCCAATTGGATTTTTTATGATGAGAACTTTCAAACGAGGCCACACTTGAGAATATTTAAATAAAAAATTTTAGAACATTTTCTAGAGATGCAGAACAATTATTTTGAAGGTGGAACAATGGAACAATTGTTCCACCTTCACCAAAAAATTGTTCTTTCTTAATAAAGAAAATATTTCCGGGCATGTGCGCTAGGCCCACCGGACCATATCCTGTGCGTCCAGCCCAGCAGGGCCGGCAGTAGCTGCTGCCTTCTGCGATGCGCATTCGCGCGTGGCTGCTATCAGCCCCCAGTGTAGCTAGGTGTGGCGGAGGCCGCACAGCGCAGGAGTGCCTGTAAGTGGCAATGCGCATGGCGGATGAGCTGAGTGAGTTTGCTTGTTCGTTTTGCTGTCTGTTTTCGCTTGCTTGGTCGTTCGATTCAGTAGCTGCACCAGCGTCACAGCGTGGAGAAGACACCGACACCAAAATCGTCAGTTTTTCTATTTTAATAATTGCACCGATTGGTTTCCGAACACCAAAATTCCTTTCACCGATAAGCAGAACCGAACTCGTCGGTTACACCGAATGCCCAGCCCTTGTGGACGAGACGATATCAATCAACCGAGACGCTCTGCTGCGCGGCGGCGAAGGG
Organism: Panicum hallii; assembly: GCF_002211085.1. NCBI lineage: Eukaryota > Viridiplantae > Streptophyta > Magnoliopsida > Poales > Poaceae > Panicum > Panicum hallii. Next base: position 10,892,905 of record NC_038045.1, on the reverse strand, counting down.
GTGTGTTGTGCGGCGCCGGGCGCCGGGTATGTAACGGACGGGTAACTGATGCCTGATGAACTGCAGGACCTCCGTTGGGCCGAAAGGCCGACGGGTGACGTGTGTAATAATTAACTTCGGTGCTATCTATATTATTACTACTAAAAAGGGATTAAGGGTGACAAAATTTTCCCTCGTCATCCTCCTGGTGCGACCTCCGTCGCTCCCCTTCGTTTCGTCCAGCTCATGAAGTGTCATTTTCCTGAAGAAGTATGGTAGTCTTTGGTTACTTGTTATTTCCTTTAAGTAATCCCTTGATTGATCTTTTGATGAATGATTGGCTTAATCAGTTTACATTGTTATTTCTTCCTTGCATGTAATCTCTCTGCTTGGTCATTAGACTCCAGCTTGGTGATGTTCATCAGTTTGCTGATGAAGCATTGATGATTGGATTTGGTTTATTAGCAGCTTTTGAAGCATTGATGATTGCATTTGGTTTGTTAGCAAAACATGCATCATGAGCATGTTGTACAAGCTAGATTAATGGTATAAACTAACTTTCCAAGAAAAAAAAGGATGTATCAAATGTTGTAAATTGTGAACAAGATGTGTCTGAAAGGCTATAAATTATGAGCATGTATTAATCAAAATACTATCTTCTTTGTAATTGTATTTTGATAGGGAGTACCAATGAACAGCTAATTTGGGGCTTGACGAGGAGGAAGAGGTTTGAGGTGTTGGATGAGAAAGGGCTAATGGTGGTGGCTATCATTATACCAGAAACTAAAGTACAGCTTGTCGTTATGATTGCTATATTTGTAGCAAAGGAACTTTAGGGTTACTTTAGTGGTAGACCATGATGGTAGCTGGGAGACTTCATCCATGTGAGGACATTCGTCAAATACATATTGTAAACCTGCTGAAATAAAATGACTTTCTATTCCTTGGATTATGTATACCATGCAAGCTCCACTTACGAAATTCTCATTCTACATTGCTATGTTGGTATTACGTACCATTCATAATCAGATACTCATGGAAGGAATTTGTTTCGCCTGTAGCAACATTGCTATGAAAGGGACAGTAAGAAAGGGACTCTAATTAGGAACAATAAGATACCATTCGCAAAACAAGAGTACAAACGGGAACAGGGCTGCGTCCAATCTGAGAGCAAATTCATGTCATGGTTGACATAGCTGAGTTCTTGACATTTATGTTGAACACGTGTGCATAACAATCCACACCTACACCGTTCAGTGCTCTGGTGCGCAACACAGTTCACCCCGCCTAAAATCACGTGTCACTTGTGCCTGATATGAAGTTTACGCTATATCCAGGGCTGTACACGTCACCGTCGACACTGGCGCGGCAACGAGGGGCTTGGCGAGCTCCAGGACCATGCTGTAGCGATCCCTGAAGTCCACGTCCTCAGGCGAAATCCCATCAGGCAGGATCCAGTCCACCTTGTGCAAGATCGATGCTAGCAAAAGTGGTACGACTGCGCAGCAAAGTCCAGTCCTGGGCACATCCTTCGCCCTGCACCGAAGGTCTTATAGGCGAAGTCTGGTCCCCGGAAGTCCAGTGCTCGGTCGCCCAGAAACCTTTCGGGCCGGGCACAAACTCTCGCGGCTGAGGCCACACCGTTGCGTCTCTCCCAGTGGCCCACAAGTTAATCAGAATATTTGTACCGATTGGCACGGCGAATCCGCCAAGTGACATGCCGTCCGTGGACACCTTTCGGGGTAGCAGCGGCGCCGGTGGTTGCAGTCGCAGTGTCTCCTTCACCACAGCATGAACGTACGGGAGCTTGTTCAAGTCGCTCCCATGGACGAACTCCTCAGACCCCAGGCTTGCCGCAAGCTCGGCTCGCACCTTACTCATCTTTTAAGGATGCTTGAGTAGGAGTGCCATGGCCCATTCCACGGTGATCCGACTCGTGTTGCCCGCGGCCAGAAAGATGTCCTATATGATGGATTAAGAATAGAAATGCATGCCAAAAAAATATATTAGTATATCAGTTGCCCAATAAAACACAGCATGCAGAGACAGCAATTGTATCTATATTTGGAGATCGTATGTATAGCCTACTGTGAAGAACTTGGTGATCTCTGAACACGTGAGCTCCGACTTGGCGTGCCGCGTGAGGAGCATGTCCAACAAGTCGTGGTAGTTCTCGCTGCTGCCTAACCGACGTTCAACGAACTCCGCATCAAAGAACTTGTACAGTTGTGCCAGACCTCTGGAGATGCGGCGGCGTGAGCCAAGGAGGTCGAGTGACGTGAGGAAAAGCCGTCACAGACAATGGGCTTTGAACAAATGCCCTCCCTGAACGCGCGAGCCCGCTGGGAGAGGCACTCCACTGTTGGGGATCGCAACCTCCGGATCCCGCTGTCGGAGGTGACGGGCGAGGCGAGGCATCGAAAAGCGCATGGTGGCTAACGCGATAGTTCTCTCTAGCAGGGAATGGCGTCTCAGGTGTCGAAGGTTCGTGGGGGGCTGGGTCATGGCAACGAGGGATGAGTGACCTCTGGTATGGGCGTCAAAAACCCAGAGGAACCGAAGGTGCCTGGGCAATGTGGAGGAGTCGGACCCTCGCTGAACGTACCTCCGACGCCGAAGGGGCTGAAGGAGCGTTGACCTTCGAGCTGCAAGAAGCCCGACCGAAGGTCAGGGGGTAGAGCGGAGGTTACCTTCGATCCCATGAAAGAAACATGATCCGGATGAACAACCTCAACATCCTTTGTATAGGAAATGTCCCTAAGGTCGGAATATACCACGAATATTCCGAGCAGGCAGGGGTATAATATTCCGAGCAGGCAGGGGTATAATAGCAATTATGTAACGGAGTTAGGGGAATATAAATACTCCCACCTAACAGAGATGATTTTTTTAAGATTTTATGAGTGCATATAAGGTTATTTTCGTTGAGCAACACCCCATTTTCTATTTCTATTTGGGGCAATACTTTCGGTCGCCCAACATCCACGGTTGCATTCTACAGTGTAAGGCTCGCATCAAACTTATTGGAAATACAGCGGCTCTCGTGGATCCTCCTTCACCGCTAGGCAAAAAAGTTCTACAATTGCTTAAGCGACATTGCTAAGAGACCAGTAAAACTACCCTCGCACTACGACCGCACACTGATAAAGGCCCACCAGAGAATGAGACAAAGTAGCAAGAGCGTTCCTCAGCTAGGCATATAAAAAAAATTGAGCCCTTCCGGATGATGCAGAAAGAGCAACAAGTGACGGATTTTTTGTTGGAAGAAACGGGTTTTACCATTGAGTAGGCAACCAGGCAAGATGATGATCTTTCAATCGCCACCGTTGTTGCTCATCCATATGAGTATAGAAAACCTTCGTCACCGATGAGGAGTTCATCAACCTATCCACGTTGATGTGCAAATTCCATAAACTTTCGAAGGCCTGCCAATACATGTTTGGAGTTAAGTATCGCAGTCATGATTTCTTCCGTGGGGACAATAACTTCTAAATTGACTTTGAAGATGTCCATGGATACACCTTTGAGATGCCCTCGACATCTCTCTCATGTCTTGCTGGATTCAATAAGTGTCGACCAATCTCTACATTGTTATGTTTTATTAATCAACACTCTATTCTTTGTGTACAATCTAATTTATATTGTATCATGTAGAATGGAGAGAAGGATAGAAGCATCGGGTGGGTTTCATGCATCCTATACTTATCAATCAGAAAAATTTACCGGATGACTATAAGCAAACTTGACAAACACGTACAAAGCCCTAATGTAACAATATTACAAACCATGTATATTCATACCCTACAACTATGAGTAACTATGAGTAAGGTCTGATCAACTCGTAACTCTTTTCTATTTCTAAATAAATATTAACTTTAATGATATATGTATATATACGCACCTGGGTGCATTTTGTATAAGAATGCACCGACCCTCTCGGTTGCAACTGTGACAATTCTAGTTGCAACTAGACAATCCAGTTGCAACCGGGTCGGTTGAAATTTCACTCTGCTCTGTCTCACGCCTCCGTTTGATTGTCGTTTGGGAATGTAAGGGGATTTTGCCTATCCAAAAATTGTCCAAGGTTCCATTCATATTCATGATCGAGGGACTTGCACCACTGGAGCCATTCTAAAAAGGGAGAAATTAGCCGAAACTACAGCCAACCCAGTATTATTCCTTAATCAAATCTTATTCGATGGCCCTTGGGAGATGGCTCTTCGGCTGAGCTTACTAAATAAAAGAAAGCACGGCCTGATGGAATGATTTTCCGGATATTTAATTTTATTTCTAAATACTAAGCACGTAGAATCTCTAGTTGAAGAAAAATATGCCCAAAAGCAATGATTCATTGAGTTGCAACCGGGTCTGTCTGAGTTGCAAACGGTTTGCGTCCGGTTGCAACCGAGTCCGTCTGAGTTGCAAATGATTCGCGTCTAGTTGCAATCAGTTCCGTCCAGTTGTAATCGGTCTATTCTCCAAGTTGCAATCAGTGCAGTCTGTCGGTTGTAACTGCAGAGTGGGTGCATTTTGTACAGAGAATGCACCTTATTACATTTTAGCCTCGTCATGTCTGTATATATATATATATATATATACATACTTGTATATCTATATGTGCAGCTTCCATTGGATTTTGGTCATACTCTGCATGGAGACTGGTAGAGTTATAGTGTACGGCTCCGAGCGATACAAAAAGGAGAAAATCAAACACTTCTTAGGTCCATTGAACATGTAAGTTTATTTTGCACAAAACATAACTATTTTGGGATCGATTAAGTTTCAAACATTTACCTTTCATTCTTATGGGTAGGGTGTGGAGAGCTTTTGTGAAAAAGAAAAATGATAATTTTAAGAATGAATTGGATGTTAGAATGGACTTTCCGGTATGTGGGTCTGCTACTCTTTGCATATCTCATTTACTATTCTGTATATGCATACAATTATAACTAATTTGTTTCTTTTTTAGTGTTGGAGACAAAAATTAGAAAATAATTGGTACGGATACTATGTATGTGATTGCATGCACAATCTAACCCATTTTGGGAGGGCTATGACGGAGCACATAGGAGTACGTACAACCATGCATAAATATATTTCTAATTATGCTGATGCAAATAATTGATATATCGAGCTTTATTTTTATAAAATGATACATGATGCAAATCAAGGATGAAGTTCTCCAAGTGGATAAGATCGTGGCTGTGTCGGAGCAGCTCATTGGATTCATTTTGAGGAAGATCCTGGATCCTAGAGGGGAGTTCTACCACGATGGCCATCTAGTCCCTAGACAATCCGCATCGACATTGTGAGGGGCTGAGAGCTTGTAATCCACACAAAATTGAATGCTCGTTACATTAATTTCTAGTGCTTGTAAAAGTGATATCTGTATATTTGTAAATATTATTATGTCTAAATAACTTAGTCACATGATTGAAAAAGTGACATTTAGTTATTTTCATATATTATTTTAACTCAAACGCGATTAATGAATGTATAGTAGCATATAGATTATGTACGCGTAGCAATCCTGCAAGCATAAACAGTAATAAACAATTGAAATAAAATAGGATTTGCAAAAATAGGGAAAATCCTTTGGTACCAGTTGGAAAGACCAATTGGTACTAAAGGGGCCGCCAGCATCATCGTGGTGGCCCATTTGGTACCTGTTAGCCTTTCCAATTGGTACCAAAGGTGGCTTTAGTCTCGGTTCCCTGGTTGAATAACCGGGAGCAAAGCCGGTTTTCAACAGGCAGTGGCGGAGCTAGAAAGGTTCTCCAACCCGGCTAAACTAGTAAATAAGCATTGAGTTGACTAAATTTACACTAAATATTACTAACTTGAGCGGACCCGTGCTGCAGCACGTCCGATACGGGTCCTAGCTCCGCCCCTGTCAATCCGTACTAAGAATCTGTTTTCCAGTAGTGCACGTCTTTAGAGAAGAGGATATTGGACATAACATCGAGCACGACGTGTAGGACGGGCTCTCCAATCTTGACTGGCATGCCAGAGCACAACCTTAAGTGCTCACTGAGCTGCCGGGCATGGCGATCCCGAATAGGCTGGGTTGTGTCAAGGCTCCGGCCAGTGAGAGGCAGGCGCTCACTATGATGCGGTGTTGCTTCCACAAATGGCTAGAGGTTGGGAGGAAGAACATCAACTCCGAGCTATGCGCCAAGGCGCGCGCATTGTCAGGCACAAACCAGGCGGCGAGCGCCGTGTCATTCTTGACGAGGGCTTCGCGTGCTGCCTCAGGAGATGACACTAACACGAAGTTGCCAGCCATGCCTAGCCAGAAGGATACTATGGACCCATACGTTTTGGCGAGGTTGGTGAGTATACGGTGTGGGTTGTGGCGAAACGGCCCGATGAAGCTAAAGGCATTCCCGATGAGGGGGAGACAGACGGGGCCGGGGGGCAGTGGAAGAGATGCAGCGGAAACTTTCTTATTTTTTCTTAGCATCAGAGGTAGTAGGGAAGTGGAAGAAGAAGAATGAATCAGAGTATAGCAGAGGAAGGAGCAGAATAGAACGGGGAATTGGCGATCGGAGGACAGAATTAACTTGGAGAAGGTGTAAGAGTTCACACAAGTTGTTCAATCCCTCCTCACACGCGGTATTTAACCAGCGCTTACCAGCTATTACATGGGCCAGGCCCGATACGTGCACGTAGGCACCCTCAGTGAGTCCATTCGTTGCTGCTGAGTCTGACATTGGGCTTCCTCGTGCGACGGCCCATCACAGGAGAAGGTTGCGCCGGTGTGCTGGCCCTGACATTCCCCCTCCGTTGAAATGCCGCTTGACCCCAAGCAGGCGCGAAAGGAAAAGCTTGCTTCAGAGCCACCAGATCCTCCCAAGTAGCCATGTCCTCCTGCCAATCAGACCACTTAACAAAGCCTGCTGCACCGGTTGCACACCTCGAGTGACAAGGCGCCGCTGCAAAATGGACTCTGGCACTCTTGGTGAATTAAGATCAGACGGAACAGATGGAATTACCTTGTCTGATGAAAAGATCGCCTGTTTGAGCTGCGATACGTGAAAAACTGGATGTATGGCAGAGGAACTTGGCAGCTCCAACTTGTAAGCGACCTGACCAACTTTGGCCAATACCTTGAATGGACCGAAGTACTTGAATGCCAGCTTTTGGTTAGAACGGGGAGCTAGAGACGACTGCACATAGGGTTGCAATTTGAGAAACACCATATCCCCGACAGAGAATTGACGTTCAGACTGACCTTTATCAGCTTGTTTCTTCATACAAATGTCGGGAACCAGTGAGATGCTGCTTGATAAGGGAGTGCATAGTTTGTCTCTCCTGGAGCCAAGAACTGAGGTCGACAGAATTCACTGAATCAATAGTAGAGACACCGAAGTGACGAGGAGCATATCCATAGAGAGCCTCGAATGGGGAGCGGCCGATTGCAGAATGCTGACTCGTGTTGTACCAGAACTTGGCGAGGGGAAGCCAGTGGAGCCACTTAGTTGGACAAGCATTCACGAAGCACCTTAGAAACGTCTCCATAGTTTGATTCAGTGTCTCCGTCTGCCCATCCGACTGTGGGTGGTAAGCTGATGACATTTGCAACTGCACATCAGTAATAGAGAATAATTCCTTCCAAAACAAGCTGGTGAAAACGCTGCCACGGTCAGTAACAATAGTGGAAGGCAACCCGTGCAGCTTATACACCTGAGCCATGAACACTTTAGCCACTCCTGCAGCAGTAAACGGATGGTATAATGGAAGAAAGTGTCCATACTTTCTGAAGCAATCGACCACCACCAACACACAGTTAGCATTACCAGACTGTGGCAAACCTTCCACGAAATCCGTTGACAATACCTGCCAGGCTTCAGAAGGCACGGGAAGGGGCTGCGACAAACCAGGCAGTCTAGCACGGTCAGGTTTTGCCTGCTGGCAAATAGTGCAAGATCTCACATAACTAGTAACAGCACTCTTAAGGCCCCGCCAAGCAAACAGCTTCTTGATCCTCAAATAAGTGACAGGAATGCCAGAATGCCCCCCAATGGCACTGGAGTGACAAGCAGATAATAACTTATGTTGCAAGGGCAGATAGTCCCCAATCCAGATCCGGCCCTTATACCGAAGTAGCCCACTATGCAGGGAAAATTCCGATACTGCCTTGTCATCCAACATCAACTTGGCAACAACTGAAGATGCACGACTGTCTTCCTGATAGCCAGTCACCACCTCCTGAATCCATTGAGGAGTACGAGAAGTAACAGCAGCACATTCAGAGTCATGAGAGGATTTCCTTGACAATGCATCAGCCACTCTATTTCCTGTTCCCTTTTTGTAGACCACCTTGTATTGCAACCCAAGCAATTTAGAGAAAACTTTCTGCTGCCAAAGGGTGTGTAACCTCTGCTCAGTTAATTGTGTGAGGCTCTTCTGATCAGTGTATATAATAAACTCATTGTGCTGCAAATAAGACCTCTCCATTGCTGAATTGCCAACAAAATAGCTAAATATTCTTTCTCATATGTGGACAAGCCTTGTGATTTTGTCCCAAGTGCTTTGCTGATAAAAGCCAATGGGTGACCTTCTTGCATGAGCACTGCCCCCACCCCCAACCCACTAGCATCTGTCTCAATAGAAAATGGCTTTGCAAAATTGGGAAGGGCCAAGACAGGTTCATGGCACAATGCCTGTTTAAGAGCAGTAAAAGACTCCTCATGCACAGCAGTCCACACAAACACTGTGTGTTTCTTAAGAAGGTCAGTGAGAGGTTTGCATATAATACCAAAGTGCTTGACAAATTTCCTGTAGTACCCTGCTAACCCCAAGAACCCTCTGAGCTCTCTAACATTAGTAGGAGTGGGCCAATTAGCTACTGCAGCAACCTTAGAGGGATCAGTACTGACACCCTGGGCACTGATCACATGTCCCAAGTATCTGATTTCTTGTTGGGCAAAAGTACACTTGGACATCTTGATTTTCCACTGGTCCTTGGCAAGCAACTCAAACACCAAACTGATATGTTTCAGGTGCTCCTCCCAGGATGTGCTATATATATATATATATATAAGAATATCATCAAAAAATACAAGCACAAATTTCCTCAGGTATGGTGCCAAAGTGGAATTCATTGCCTCTTGAAAAGAAACAGGAGCTCCAGTCAATCCAAAAGCCATGACTCTAAATCTGCCCACAATGGGCTTGAAAAGCAGTTTTGAATTCTTCTCCAGGCTTGAGTCTAATCTGATGAAATCCAGCCCTCAAATCAAGTGAGGAAAACCAACTTGCCTTAGAGAGCTCATCCAAAAACTCGTCTATAATGGGCACATGATATTTGCACTTGATAGTAATGGCATTGAGGTGCCTATAATCCACACAGAACCTCCAGGTATTATCCTTTTTCTTGACAAGAATCACTGAAGATGAAAATGGGATGTTGCTCTTTTGTATAATCCCATTCTTCAGCATCTCTTTGATCTAGGCCTCAATTTCATATTTCAAAGCAGGTGCATATCTGTAGGGTCTCACTTGAACTGGTGCAGCTCCAGGAAGCAAATGAATAACATGATCACATGCTCTTGTAGGAGGGAGTTCCACTAGTACATCAAACAAAACAACAAACTCCTCAATAAGCTGCTGAATCTCGGGTGGCCATGACACAGAACCTCCTGATCCAACACATGCAGCTCCACTCAACAGACCTGAATAACAGTGCCCTCAGGTGCCTCAGGAGCAGCACCATGCAACAAGATAGTAGAACCTTTGTAAGGCAGAGCCAGCCATTTAAGTCTCCAACCCACTTTCATTGGACTAAACTGCTCCAACCAGTCTATGCCCAGGATTATATCATAACTGGATAAAGGCAGAACTCTCAGGTCTGAAGAAAAATCATAGCCATCCACTGCCCAACTAGCTTGTGGAAAGTAGGTACTACAGGAAAACCTCTCACCATTAGCAACTTGCACAGACAATTCAGATGACAAAGCTTGTACACCAGTTAACTGAAAAGCTAGAGATGCACTGACAAATGAGTGTGAGCTGCCCGAATCAACTAGAATAGTCACAGGATGCTTCTGAATAATACCATGCAGGCATAAAGTGCGAGGAGCAGGAACCACAGACAGAGTCATAAACAGCTCATCATGAGACTGAGTTTCACCAGCAGACTGGGAGAGTATATCATCATCATCAAATATGTCCAGCATCTCCTGGATCATAAGGTAGAATCAATCAGAGGTAGCATCAATCAGAGGTAGCATGGAAGTGAAAGAAGAAGAAGGAATCAGAGTATAGCAGAGGAAGGAGCAGATAGAACGGGGAATTGGCGATCGGAGGACAGATTAACTTGGAGAAGGAGGAGTAAGAGTTCATACAAGTTGTTCAATCCCTCCTCTCCTTCTCACACACGGTATTTAACCAGTGCCTACCGGCTATTACGTGGGCCAGGCCCGATACGTGCACGCAGGCACCCTCAGCGAGTCCATTCGTTGTTGCTGAGTCTGACATTGGGCTTCCTCGTGCGACGGCCCATCACAGGACAGAAATGACATGAACAGTGATCATGGTAAGTACCACACAAGGCGGCAACATAGTGGGAGAGAGGGTCAGGGTACGGGTACGGGTACGGGTACGTCCGCCCATTCGGGTTGCCTCTAGAATGAATCCGTTTACTTTTTTATTTCCCGAAACACGCACATGGCAGAGTTAAACGCACATACACGCACGGATTGCCTTGTGCATGTCCGTCCAACCAATAACCACAATTTAATCCTTAACACCACTTTTCTTTTTGTTAACTGCTGATATCAGTGAAAAAACAACCTGAGTCAAAACCGCTTGCTCTGTTCATGCCCCGTCTCATTCAAAATCTCCATGACACATTTTTAAGGTTTTTTTTTCCAAGTACATTTCTTCAAAGTTAAGTACCTCGATAAGTGCTTTTGAATTTATCTAGAAGCCGTTATTAGAGGAAGGGCTAGAGACGGTATGCGATGTCCGTAGCGGAGGGTCAAGAAAAGTGTGGAAACGATGACATTTGTGCGCGTCCATTCAGTGGACCACAAATAGGAACTTTATAAGCAAATTCAATATAGCTGCACGACGAGGTAGTGACTAGTCATACTCATACCGTATGTAGCAGCCGCCCAGCGAATCCGCACCGAGTGCCGGCATGGTACGTTGCATTGCCTCTCGAATGGAGCCTGCAGTTGACCTTTTTCACAGCGGTAGTATACTAGTAGCCCCTTCTTGTCTGACATCGTAGTAATAATGTCCCAATACAAGAGTACTTCTCCCTTGTTTCAACTGATTTCCCAGCGTCTTAGCTCCTTTTCCTCCCAAGCTAGAGCCGAACTTGTGTACTGGTGTTGTACGAGACACCAAAAAGTCTAACATGTTTAAGGATGATAGATTAATAGGTGATTTATTTTAGTTTTTCCATTGTGTTGACCAGTTTAGTTGAATTAACCAAAATATGTATGCTAGTGTGGTATGAGACGCTAAAATTATATCTCTTATACGATGTATATGTATGAGACTATTTATAGGAGCGTTAATCGTTGCTTTTCATTTTTGATTTTTAGGGTTAATGCATTGTTGTAGAAATATAGTATGTATTTTGGTTAGCCCATTAGCCAAACTGTAACGGATTTTTGCCCGGTTTTTAGTTTTCTAGCAAATTTGATGGCCATTTTTCTAACACCAAAATTCTTCAAAACCAAACCAAAAGGAAGGCGACGAACAATATGTAGACTACTGTATATGTATTTTCTTAGTGAAGCGTCCCCCCATCAGGGAAGACTTAAAAGTGTTGCTTTATCAGTCCCAGGAGGCTGATAACACTTTTATTACATCAGATGGTACATCACCGTACAACTCTACGCGGTAGTGGGCAGTGAAGCGCCACTATCGCGAGGATTACAACCAGAACCCACACAACTACACTAGCTACGAACAAAGGGTCATCAGAGTCTTGCGCCATGCGGAATCCAGCGGTGGCCTCAACCCCAGGCAAGACTGGGTGCAGGACGAAACCCTACTCGTTGTCTTCGGGGGCGTAGTCTGGGTCTTCCACTGTAAAAGTAAGAGAGGGGTGAGTACAAACGTACTCAGCAAGTCCAATCACACCCACGGAGGGGGTATAACAGTAATCATATGCACAGGACAGTCCAAGAATAGGTTATGGTTCATTTGTGAAAAACTCAATTGTATGCAAGGGTTCGTTTAAAAAAAACAATTTCCAAAACGAGTTTTCTGGCACCGAGAACACACGATGTTGATCCACACAGGATCCAAGTTTTAAACTGCTACCGGACTCCCCGTCCGCCGTAGCACACGGCACAGCTGCCGGACACTTCCCAAACAACTCACACCAGCCCATCCATTCCCAGAGATAAACACTAGTTATGTGACCACACCGTAACCTGCCCAATACCGTGGGCACGGCTATTCGAATAGATTTTAAACTCTGCAGAGGTGTGCAACTTTACCCACAGGTGGGGTACCACAGCACGAACACCTTAGTGCCGGTGCAGATCCCAACAAAGCCATTACCCACCTTAGCTAGACCTGACTAGCCACCACGGGATCCATCAAGGGGTCATTCGACCTATCACCGAGGTTTAACCGGGGCATAAGTCACACAGAGCTTATCCCGTCTCCTTGATCACCCGTTGCTCTCAGCTCTCCTGATGGCTATCAGGCTAACTAGTGGGATTTATGCTAAGCCGTTGCCCATACAACGGTCAAGTGGTTCGCACGACAAGAAGCTAGGTGAGATGTCACATCAACTCGGTCCTTAGGGGTGACAGGATGGATATCTCCCTTCCTCGCTCAACCACACAGGTACGAGCACACCAACGGCAATTCACACAGAAATGCCATCCATCCCGTCTAACTCGTCTTTCAAAACCACATTGTATCCCTTCCCACACCCCTTTTCAAGCCCTAGAACTTGTCCCGATTTAGAAATTTTCTGCACAAACACTCACCGCTAGTCTTTGCCTTGTTCCAGATGGCTGGCAATGGATGGGTTAGCGGAATCTGCCACGCAGAACCCGGCCTCCCCAAGTTACTATTGCTCAGCCTGGAACGCGTCGGGGTCATGGAGCCACCGGAGTATGCCTACCGTGAGCACATCGCCGGAGGCACCCTCCGGTGCGACATGATGGTTTTTGTGGAGAGAAGCACCCGCTACCCTGATGTGGACCCTTGGTTCATCTCCACTGCTGGCTTCCGTTTCCCTGACACCTATCGAAAAGCCGCCCGCAAAGCCCTGCGACGGCTGCGTGTGCTCTACAGGCGACACCTTCAGCAGACTCCAATGGGATTTTTCCCACCCGCTGAGGGAAGAGGACGTACTTGGATTGCCCGGATGAGGGGACTTAGACGAGAAGAAGAAGACCTAGCAGATACGGTCTCCCACCTATCCATCTACCTTACTGGCTTGGATGCACTCTACCACGAACAGGCAGCACAACTGAAGCAGCTAATCCATGGGGTTGAAAAGTCAACCCAGGAGCTGGAGGAACAACGGACAAGAGCCGCAAGCGCCGAGTATTCCTTAGCCGCCCTCCAAGCCCAAATGCAAGAATACGAGAACCGCAACGGAATAGGTGGATGGGTCGAAGAAGAAGAAGAAGAACCCATGGAGACCCATTGGGATAAGGGTACACAGACCGAAAACGAGATGGATCGGTTCCTCCCAATAAAGAAGCGCTCTATCAGTACCGAGGAAGAATCCCCATGATAGGATTAGCACCCCTAGCAAAAACCCTACCCTAGTGACCACGTATCCATGAAAACTGTACCACCTTTGTTGTAATAATCAATATCATCTACTCGCTTTTGCACCTGTACCAGGTTGTTTACCCTACTTCTGTTTCAGATGGCTGAGGAAGGATGGACCCAGGGCGATTGCCAAGCTGCACCTGGATTCCCCAGCCTTTTGATCAACACCCTGGAAGACCTTGGCGTTACGGAGCGCCCAAGGTACTACAGCCGAGAGTACGAGCACCATGGTACCCTCCGCTGCAGGGTGATCCTGGTCATCGCCAGGAGCAACCGCTACCCCGACATTCAGCCCTGGCGGGCGACCGCCACAGGGTTCAGACACCAAGACACATACCCCTTGGCCATCAGAAAAGCACTCCGTTATTTGTGTCGGATTTTTGAAGAACACCTCGCCCCCACGCCAGCGAAGTTCTTTCCGCCGGCCATCAGAACCCCAGTCTGGGAGGCACGCATGAGAAACCTGGAGCGACGTCGCCACGAAGAAGGCCCCCTGTACCAAGTGGCTACTTACCTAGCCGCCCTGGACCAACTCTTTGATGAGCAAGCCAACCTTCTGAGGGAGCAGACCCATCGAGCCGAGCAAGCAGAGCTCGCGGTGAGGATACAGCAGATCCGAGCCGCCCATGCCGAGGCAAGAGCCGCAGCCGCGGTCAGTAGCGAAGCTGTCGCCCAAGAAAGCCTCAGGCAGGCCCGAGACCGGCGTATGCAAGATTGGACCCAAAGTGGAACACCCGTCCCGGCGATAGGGGAAGACCATGTTTTACTTGGGACGCCCATCATAGGATGGGGACCCCTTTTTGGAAACACACAAGCCCCACCCGGAAACCCTGAAAGCTCTGCTGCCGCCGTCGAAAGGAATGCTCAAGCGCAACCCCTGACCGGTGGAAACCCAGAGGACGGCGAGCAAGGATCACTCGCGCTCTCCGCCCCAGAAGAAGGCCTGCCCCGCGAGTAAAATGACCGGCGCCACCCTAGTAATGTGTCCCCAGCCACTTTTGTGGTACCTAATCCCAGACGAGTAGTACGATACCTAGCCTTGCCCTAAGTTGTAACCCCCCCTTGCAGTAATAAAATGGTTTGTACTTGTTGTTTGTGATGTTGTGTGCGGGTTTGTTGTGTGCTGATTATTTATCTGAGTACCGGCAGGAGATAGATTCTGCCTCATATATATACGAATTAAACAACTTAAACATCACATAATCATAACCCTAGTTTACCCAATCAACAGGTGACCCCCCGGAACATCGCGAGGGCCTCCCGTGGCCGAAACCCCGTAGCCGCTAGTGTCGGAGCACAACCCGTTGAACAAGATCTTCCCCAAGGAGAACAAGAAGTAAGCCAGAACCGAGGAGGAAGTCAAGAAGGAGAACAATTACCGCCACCCCCACCCCTCGGAGACCTGGCGCAGATCATCCATAACCAGACCCTCATACTGGAGACTCTGGCGAATGCCCTCATTAACCGGCAGCCACGAGGGCAGAATATGAACGACAAGCTGACGGCCTTTCTAAGGACCAAGCCACCAACCTTCGCCGGATCCTGCAACCCGTTGGATGCTGACGACTGGTTGCGAGTAATTCAGAGGAAGCTCGAACCATTCGAATGCCAGGACCGGGATAAAGTCCTTCTGGCAGCCCACCAGCTCACCGGAACAGCATTATCTTGGTGGGAAAACTATTGTGCCGCAGCCAAAGACGCCTCTACCATCACCTGGGGAGAATTCGTAAGGGAATTCCGCCGCTACCACATTCCTTCTGCCACCATGAAACGCAAGGCGGATGAATTCCGCGCACTACAACAAGGGAGTATGACGGTGGAAGAATACACCCACCGGTTCATAGAATTGGCCCGATATGCGCCGGAAGAGGTGAACGACGATGATAAAAAGCAAGACATGTTCAAGAAGGGGTTAAGCCCAGAGCTCCGGACCTTGCTTACTCCCCAGATCTATCCAGACTTCAACACCCTGATGAACAAGGCCATCCTCACAGAAAGGGCCAAGGCCGAAGAAAGAAAGGACAATAAACGCAAATTCTTGGAAAGTAAGGCTCGCCAGCAGGACCGCTTCCAAAAGCCGAGGAACTCCAACTACACTGCACCAAGATCCCAGGCCCCAATGCAGTATAGGACTCAGTCCCAAGTGACCGGGTCACGAGCCTCTGAAGCACAGCCCAAGAGTCAGAACACCATGAGGGCCCCGCGGAGCAACACCAGTCTGGCCGCCTCCGACAACAACAATGTCAGGGCCTGTTTCAACTGCCGGGAGACAGGGCACTTCATCGCCAACTGCCCTTACGCCAAGAATAAGCCGGCAACATCGGCCTTCTCCAACACGGTGAATGGGCCCAGACCGGCCCTGACCGGTGCCAACCGAGTGCCCGTCCGCAACAACGACGGCAGCCAGCAGGTGAAGCAGCAATCATTTGGACGAGCCCGCGTCAACCACATCGACGCGCAGGAGGCTCAAGAAGCTCAGGGCGTAGTGCTCGGTGAGTACTTAGTCAACTCAGCTCTGGCGACAGTATTATTTGATTCTGGAGCATCACACTCGTTTATATCCTCGAGCTATGTGGAGAAACACAAAATACCTACAGTACTACTAAAAACACCCCTATTAACCCGGACGCCTGGAGGCGACATCAATTGTCAGTTAGGGTGTCCCCGGGTAAGGATCAATTTAAGTGGGGTAGACTTTCTAGCAGATTTAGTAGTACTTAAGCCTGGAGGAATAGACGTGATCCTTGGGATGGACTGGTTAAGCCGACACAATGGTCTCATAGGCTGTCCCGACAAAGTGGTACACCTAACAAACCACGAAGGAGTACAAGTAATCTGCCGTACCCGGGATAGCAAGTACGACCCAATGGTATTTAGCATGGAAGCCAAGCCCTTAGAAGGAGTCCCGGTAGTAAACGAATACCCAGATGTGTTCCCCGAAGAGCTTCCCGGTATGCCGCCAGATAGGGATATAGAGTTCGTCATAGACCTTATCCCCGGAACATCCCCTATAGCCAAGAGACCCTATAGGATGGCGGCCTCTGAGTTAACAGAATTAAAGAAACAACTGGAAGAACTGCAACGAATTGGATTCATTAGACCAAGCTCGTCACCGTGGGGAGCCCCAGTGCTGTTTGTCAAGAAGAAAGATGGAAGTATGAGGTTGTGTGTAGATTACCGAGCTCTGAATGAGGTTACCATTAAGAACAAGTACCCCCTCCCCAGGATTGATGACCTTTTCGATCAGCTAAAGGGAGCCAAGTACTTTTCCAAGATCGATTTAAGGTCAGGGTACTTCCAGCTCAAGATTAGAGAAAGTGACATCCCCAAAACAGCTTTTGTCACCCGCTACGGGCAGTTTGAGTTCACTGTAATGTCCTTCGGACTAACCAATGCCCCTGCCTATTTTATGAACCTCATGAACAAAGTATTTATGGACGAGCTGGATAAGTTTGTCGTAGTCTTTATCGACGACATACTTATCTACTCTAAGAGTATTCAGGAACATGAGCAACATCTGCGGGTAGTATTGGAAAAGCTGAGGGCACATAGGTTATATGCCAAGTTCAGCAAGTGCGAATTCTGGCTGGAGAGAGTAGCTTTCCTTGGTCACATCCTGACCGCGGAAGGCGTAGCAGTGGACCCAGAGAAGGTCGAAGCCGTTTCCAATTGGCAGCAGCCAACTAACGTTAGGGAAATCAGGAGCTTCCTTGGATTAGCTGGGTACTATCGGAGATTTATTGAGGGATTCTCCAAAATAGCCCGGCCCATGACGGAACTTCTTAAGAAAGAAAGGAAGTTCGCCTGGACAGAAAGTTGTGAAAGAAGTTTTCAAGAGTTGAAACAAAGGCTGACAACCGCCCCAGTGTTGACCTTACCGGACATCCATCGGGATTTTGTCATTTATTGTGATGCATCCCGACAAGGAGTAGGGTGTGTGCTGATGCAAGATGGGAAAGTCGTTGCATATGCTTCCCGTCAACTCCGGACCCACGAGCAGAACTATCCGACCCATGACTTGGAATTAGCAGCCGTAGTGCATGCCCTCAAGATTTGGAGGCATTACTTGATCGGGAATAAGTGTGAGGTTTACACCGATCACAAGAGTCTGAAGTACATCTTTACCCAGCCGGATCTAAATTTAAGGCAGAGAAGATGGTTGGAGTTGGTCAAGGACTATAATTTGGAAATTCAGTATCACCCCGGAAAGGCAAATGTTGTAGCCGACGCCTTAAGCCGGAAACCGTATGGACCCAAGGATGACCACCTATGCGAGGAAATGGCACAATTAAATGTGCACATCGTTCCTCGAGGTTCCAGCCAGGTGCTAAACGTCCAATCGACATTAGAAGATAAGATTAGAGAAGCCCAAAGCTCGGATCGAGAGTTAGTAAAAATTTGCAAACAAACTGGAGAAAACAAAGCACCGGGCTTCAGGGTAGACGATAAAGGAACGTTATGGTACGAGAATAGGATTTGCGTACCCCAGAATGGAGATTTCCGAAAATTGATCATGGACGAAGCCCACAACTCGGCCTACTCTATCCACCCGGGATCCACCAAAATGTATATGGACATAAAGCAAAAATATTGGTGGAACGGAATGAAGGCGGATATTGCAAGATTCGTGGCTCATTGTGACACTTGTCAAAGGATAAAGGCCGAGCATCAAAAGCCGGCAGGATTATTGCAACCCTTACCTATTCCGATGTGGAAGTGGGATGAGATAGGGATGGACTTTGTAGTGGGACTGCCCCGAACACAGAAGGGACACGATTCCATATGGGTAATTGTGGATCGACTCACTAAATCGGCACATTTCATACCCGTAAGGACCACTTATGGCGGAGAAAAGCTGGCAAAACTTTATGTGGAAAACATAGTAAAGTTACACGGAGTGCCTAGCAGAATTGTCTCAGATAGAGGGACCCAATTTACCTCTAGGTTCTGGAAAAGCTTGCATCAAGCCATGGGCACCAAGTTAGATTTCAGTTCCGCATATCATCCACAGACTGACGGTCAAACTGAGAGGGTAAATCAAATTATGGAAGATATGCTGAGAGCATGTGTCCTGACTTATGGAAATGATTGGGAACAGAGTCTGCCCTATGCGGAATTCTCGTACAACAATAGTTACCAAGCCAGCCTGGGCATGTCGCCATTCGAAGCTCTCTATGGGAGAAAGTGCAAAACTCCCTTAATGTGGTCGGAAGTTGGAGAACGTGCGCTAGTAGGGCCCGCACTCATAAAAGAAGCAGAGGAGAAAGTAGCGGAAATCCGTGAGAAATTGAAAGCGGCTCAGTCCCGACAAAAGAGCTACGCAGACAAGAAGAGACGGGAAATAAGTTTCAATCCGGGAGATTTTGTCTATCTCAAAGTCTCACCCATTCGAGGGACGCGAAGGTTTCAAGTACAAGGAAAATTAGCCCCTCGATACATTGGGCCGTATCGAGTTCTAAAGAAAGTCGGAGCCGTGGCGTACCGACTGGAGTTACCAGAAGAAATGTCGGATATACACCCAGTATTTCATGTCTCGCAATTAAGAAGGTGTCTGAGAGTACCCGAGGGAGAACACGTGCCGGTGGAAACAATAGACCTGCAACCGGATCTGCGGTACCAGGAAGTGCCGGTCAAAATTCTGGACACTGTCACTAGGAGGACAAGAAACTCTGAGGTGCGGATATGCAGGGTTCAATGGAGCAGACACGGAGTAGAGGAAGCAACCTGGGAGCGCGAGGAGGCCCTAAAGAAAGAATTTCCCCATCTGTTTAGAAGCCAGCCGAATCTCGAGGACGAGATTCATTTAAGTGGGGTAGGTTTGTAACGCCCTAAGAATTTCAAGCCTAAGCTACGCGTTAAAGGTTCCGATTAAAAACGGATTCACCGTAACACCCTGACCCCCTTTGGACACGTGCGCGTTACGTCCCCCGCCCTGTGCCACACAACGCACGGCTTCCCCCACGCGCACCGCCTCGACCCTCGCCATCGTGTCACGACGATCACGCGCGACCGCTTCCCACAATTTGCGCCGGCACAAGACCTTTCTCGCGCGGCGCGCGAATCCCGCACGCGTGGCCGACCGGCCGCGACCGCTGCCGCAATTAGCGCCGGCGCTCCTCGTACAGCACGCGAAATCCGCGTGCGCATGGCCGACCGGCCGCGGTCGCCGCCGCGACCGGCGCCGACGCCCCCTCCTCCCTCTCTCTCTCCTTTTCTTTCCCTCTCTCCTTTCCTTTCCTCTCTCACATTTTTTCTTTCTTTCTCTTCTCCTTTTTCCTTTCTTCCTTTTTCCTTCTTTCTTTTCCCCTCCTCTCTTCTCTTTTTTCTCCTGCCGTGCGCTCGCGCGCCGGCCGGCCGCACGCCCGCGCTACCCCGGCCGTGCCGCGTGCACGCGCCCGCCCGCGTGCCCGCGTAGACGAATGCCGTGCCGCGCCGTCCGCGCGACGCGCCGCGCCCCTGACCCGCGCCACACCGCCCCGCACGTGCACGCAGCCGCGCCGCCCGACGTTCACCGCGCCGCCCGTCGCTGCGCTGCCCCGGCCCCGTACCCGCGCGTGCACCACGTGCCGCGCCGCCCGCCGTGCCGCCCGTCGCTGGCGCACGCCCGCGGCCGCACGGCCGCCGTGGCGCACACGCCGCCGCCCCGCCCCGCCGCTGTGCCGCCTCGCCCACCGTACCTCCCCTGTGCCCGCACACCGCCGCTCGGCCCCCCATGTGCACGGCTGTGCACGGCCGTGCCCCGCCGCAAGCCACAGGCGCCATTAATGGCTGCCCGTGGAGCCGCTCTGCCGGCCACCCCTCCCCCTACCGCCGGCCGCCTATAAATAGGCCCGGCCGCAGCCCCCCGCTCCCCACAAGCTGTGCCGCCCCTGCCTACCTCCTCTCCCGCGCCCAGACCGCCGCCACCCGAGCCGCACGGCCGCCGCCGCCTGCCCCACGCCGGCCCGCCGCTACGCGCCGCCCCCGCCCAAGGAGAGGGTAGGAACGGGACCCCCTCGCTCCCCTCTCCCTTTTCCCCCATGTGCCCGAGCCGCCCGAGCCCCTAGGCCGCCGGATTTGGGGCCGGCCCGAGCTCCCCCCTCCCTCCTCTGTTCCACGGGTGAGGGGAGGAAGAAGAAGGGGCAATTTTGCCCTTAGCCCCCCCCCTTCCTTTCCATTTAGTTAAGAGCCCCTTCACCCTTGTATGCATTGCAGAAAAGCCCCTGTTATTTTATTTCTTTCAAACTAAGTCCCCCCACTATGTAATTTTATTTCCAAATAGGCCCCTCACACTTTTCACTGCCCCCTAACATTTCTAGGATTTACGAATAAGCCCTTCCCTTTTTAGGGAAACTTACGAATAAGCCCCGGTAACCCTGTTTAACCCATAGACCTTCCTTTACCTCGTCATTTTATGTGCGAAGCGACCTCCGATCGACCCGAAACTTTACCACGCCCTTTCTAGTATAGTTTTAGTCATGCCATTTAGAAACCACCCAAAGATATCACCCCTAACTCCGTAACTAAATTATTTCCGATTCAAGCTCGACGATAAAAGCTTTTAGTTCTTGTGCTTGATTGTGTGCCTGTTTGTTTGCGTCGTAGGACACGGAGTGAACGAGGAAGGTCCCGACTGTGACCAAGCGAACGAGGACCAGTTCCGCGACCCCGAGCCCGAGGGACAGTGCTTCGATCAGGACCTCTCGCAAGAGTTTGACGATGGCAAGTTCAATTCCGCCCTTTGATGCATGTTTCTGTCCTAGTTTTTATAAACACAACCCAGTGGCCTGTTTTATAAAATTGCATGGTTTTGCGTGCTGAAAACATGGTAGGATAGCCACCCTTGTTTGAGATAACCCTACCTTGACCACCTGATTTTATAAAGAAAATGTGTGTGTGTGGGAAGGGATACAATGTGGTTTTGAAAGACGAGTTAGACGGGATGGATGGCATTTCTGTGTGAATTGCCGTTGGTGTGCTCGTACCTGTGTGGTTGAGCGAGGAAGGGAGATATCCATCCTGTCACCCCTAAGGACCGAGTTGATGTGACATCTCACCTAGCTTCTTGTCGTGCGAACCATTTGACCGTTGTATGGGCAACGGCTTAGCATAAATCCCACTAGTTAGCCTGATAGCCATCAGGAGAGCTGAGAGCAACGGGTGATCAAGGAGACGGGATAAGCTCTGTGTGACTTATGCCCCGGTTAAACCTCGGTGATAGGTCGAATGACCCCTTGATGGATCCCGTGGTGGCTAGTCAGGTCTAGCTAAGGTGGGTAATGGCTTTGTTGGGATCTGCACCGGCACTAAGGTGTTCGTGCTGTGGTACCCCACCTGTGGGTAAAGTTGCACACCTCTGCAGAGTTTAAAATCTATTCGAATAGCCGTGCCCACGGTATTGGGCAGGTTACGGTGTGGTCACATAACTAGTGTTTATCTCTGGGAATGGATGGGCTGGTGTGAGTTGTTTGGGAAGTGTCCGGCAGCTGTGCCGTGTGCTACGGCGGACGGGGAGTCCGGTAGCAGTTTAAAACTTGGATCCTGTGTGGATCAACATCGTGTGTTCTCGGTGCCAGAAAACTCGTTTTGGAAATTGTTTTTTTTAAACGAACCCTTGCATACAATTGAGTTTTTCACAAATGAACCATAACCTATCCTTGGACTGTCCTGTGCATATGATTACTATTATACCCCCCTCCGTGGGTGTGATTGGACTTGCTGAGTACGTTTGTACTCACCCCTCTCTTACTTTTACAGTGGAAGACCCAGACTACGCCCCCGAAGACAACGAGTAGGGTTTCGTCCTGCACCCAGTCTTGCCTGGGGTTGAGGCCACCGCTGGATTCCGCATGGCGCAAGACTCTGATGACCCTTTGTTCGTAGCTAGTGTAGTTGTGTGGGTTCTGGTTGTAATCCTCGCGATAGTGGCGCTTCACTGCCCATTACCGCGTAGAGTTGTACGGTGATGTACCATCTGATGTAATAAAAGTGTTATCAGCCTCCTGGGACTGATAAATCAACACTTTTAAGTCTTCCCTGATGGGGGGACGCTTCACAATCCAAGGGTACGGTTAGGGTTTGTTTGCGGAAAACACGGTTATATGCAAAGGTTCGTTTATAAATATTTTCAAAACTAGTTTTCAAACACCAAAAGCACGTAACGTTGATCCACACAGGATCCAAGTTTTAAACTGCTACCGGACTCCCCGTCCGCCGTAGCACACGGCACAACTGCCGGACACCTTCCAAACAACTCACACCAGCCCAACCATTCCCAAAGAGAAACACTAGTTATGTGACCACACCGTAACTTGCCCAATACCGTGGGCACGGCTATTCGAATAGATTTTCAACTCTGCAGAGGTGTGCAACTTTACCCACAGGTGGGGTACCACAGCACGAACACCTTAGTGCCGGTGCAGATCCCATCAAAGCCCTTACCCACCTTAGCTAGACCTGACTAGCCACCACGGGATCTATCAAGGGGTCATTCGACCTATCACCGAGGTTTAACCAGGGCATAAGTCACACAGAGCTTATCCCGTCTCCTTGATCACCCGTTGCTCCCAGCTCTCCTGATGGCTATCAGACTAACTAGTGGGGTTAGGCCAAGCCGTTGCCCATACAACGGTCAAGTGGTTTGCACGACAGGAAGCTAGGTGAGACGACACATCAACTCGGTCCTTAGGGGTGACAAGATGGATATCTCCCTTCCTCGCTCAACCACACAGGTACGAGCACACCAATGGCAATTCACACAGAAATGCCATCCATCTCGTCTAACTCACTTTTCAAAACCACGTTTTATCCCTTCCCACACACACGCATTTTCTTTATAAAATCAGGTAGTCAAAGTATGGTTATCACAACAAGGGTGGCTATCCTACCATGGTTATGGCACGCAAAACCATGCAATTTTATAAAATAGGCCATCGGGTTGTGTTTATAAAAACTAGGACAAAAACATGCATCAAAGGGCGGAATTGAACTTGCCATCGTCAAGTCCTTGCGGAAGGTCCTGATCGAAGCACTGTCCTTCGGGTTCGGGGTCGCAGAACTGGTCCTCGGTTGTTTGGTCGCGGTCGGGAACTTCTTCGTTCACACCGTGTCCTACGACGCAAACAAACAGACACACAATCAAGCGCAAGAACTAAAAGCTTCTATCGTTGAGCTTGAATCGGAAATAATTTAGTTACGGAGTTAGGGGTAATATTTTTGGGTGGTTTCTTGATGGCATGGCTAAAACTATACTAGAAAGGGTGTGGTAAAGTTTCGGGTCGATCAGAGGTCGTTTCACACATAAAATGACGCGCTAAAGAGGGTTTTAGGGCTTAAACGGGGGTCCAGGGGCCTATTCATAATTATCTAAAGAGGGTAGGGGCTTATTTGCGAATACTAGAAATATTCAGGGCATGCTAACGGGTGTCGAGTGTAATTAGGTTTACGTGGTGGGGGGGCTTGGTTTGAAATATTAAAAAGAGCAAGGTCCCTTTAGCAAAAGAATTAATTAAGGGAGGGGGTTTTCTTTTTGGGGAATACAGGAAAAGGGGAGGGGCTATGGGTAAAATGTCCTCCTTCTTCCTCCTCCCGTTAACAGGAAACAGGGGAGGGAAAGGGGGCTCGGGTGCCAGCCGATTTCGGCAGGCCGGAGTGCGGCAGCGGCCGGGGATGGGGGCAAAAGGGAGAGGGAGGTGAGGGGGATTGATTCCCGGCCTCACCTCGGGCCGGGGCGGCGCGTGGAGGCCGGTCGACGGGAGAGGGCGGCGGCGGCTCGGGAGCACGGCGGGGGCGGCGTTAGGGCAGTGGAGACGAGGGGCTGGTCGTGGGGCGGCGGTTGTGGGGTGCCGGGGGTGCCAGGGGGGCCTATTTATAGGCGGCCGAGAGAGCGGGCGAGTGGTGGCTGGCGGAGCGGCTCCGGGCGGCCATTAATGGCGCCCGGGTCGCGACGCGGCGTGCAACGGGGCGCGGGCGTCAAGGCGGCGTCAAGCACGTGGGGAGGGGCCGGGTGCTGTGCGCACAGGGGGCGGCGCGAGCGGCGAGGCGGGGTGCGGCAGCGGCGGGCGGCGCGTCGCCACGGCTCGGCCGTGCGCGCGAAGCGACGGGCGGCACGGCGGGCGGCGCGGCACGCGGTGCACGCGCGTGCGCACGGGCAGCCGGGCACAGGGGCGGCGCTGTGCGGCTCAGGACGACGGCGCGCGCGCGGCGGGGCGGGGCAGCGACGGGCGGCGCGGCACGCGCGGGAACAGAGCGCGCTCGTGTGCGCGGGGCGTGGCATGGCGCGGGCCCGAGGCGGAGCGCTAGTGTGACGCCCTGAAAATTCACTAACTTAAAACCGCGCGCGCACGCCCACGCCCGACCCCGCGACGCCGCGCCGCCCGCTGAGCCGCCGCCGCTGCTGCGCCGAGCCGTCCGCCGCTGCCGCGCCCGCCCCGACGCGTCGCACGCCGCCACAGCCCTGTGTTCGCCCGCACGCCGCGCCACGACAAAAACAAACGGACGAACGCCATTACGGCACCCCGCACCGCTCGCCGGCTCCCCCCCTCACCGGCCACCACCGCCCGCCGCCCCGGCCGCCTATAAAAGGGGCCGAGGGGCACCCCGGCACCCCCCACAACCTGCCCCGCCACCTGGCCCCTCGCCTCCACCGCCCTAGCGCCGCCACGCCGAGCTCCAGTACCCGCCGCCGCCGGCCTCCGTCGCCCCGCCTGCACACACCGTCCCGGCCCGAGGTGAGGCCGGGGATCGGTTCCCCTCACCCTCCCCTCCCTTTTCCCCCTGCTCAGGGCCGCTCGTGGGTCCTGGCCGGCCGGCGCCACCCGCCGCCATCGCCCCTGCCCCCTCCTCTGTTTCAGTTACGGGGGAGGAGAGGTGGAAGAAGGGGTTTTTGCCCAAAACCCCCCCCCCCCTCTTCCACTTTATTGCTTATAGAACCTTTTCCGTCTTAATTACTTCCTTTTGCTAAAAGGACCCTGCTCTTCTCGTTAATTCAAACCAAACCCTCCGTAACATAGACCCAAGACATGCTCTACACTCTTTAGCATGCCCCGAGTATTTCTGGGATTTACAAAAAGGTCCCTGCTATTTCCAGATACTTACGAATAAACCCCTAGAGACCTGTTCAACCACCCGAACCCTCTTTAGCGCGTCATTTTATGCGCGAAACGACCTCCGATCGATCCGAAACTTTACCACTCCGTTTCTGGCATAGTTTTAGACATGCCATTAAGAAACCACCCAAAAATATTGCCCCTACCTCTGTAACTAAATTATTTCCGATTCGAGCTCAACGATAAAAGCTTTCAGTTCTTGCGCTTGATTGTATGCCTGTCTGTCTGCGTCGTAGGACACGGTGTGAACGAGGAAGGTCCCGAGCGTGACCAAGCAAACGAGAACCAGTACTGTGACCCCGAACCCGAGGGACAGTGCTTCGACCAGGACTTCCCGCAAGGATTTGATGATGGCAAGTTCAATTCCGCCCTTTGATGCATGTTTTGTCCTAATTTTTATAAACACAACCCAATGGCCTGTTTTTTTAAAATTGCATTGTTTTGCGTGCTGGAAACCTGGTAGGATAGCCACCCTTGTTTGAAATAACCATACTTTTACCGCCTGATTTATAAAGAAAATGCGTGAGTGTGGGAAGGGATAAAATGTGGGTTTGAAAAGTGAGTTAGACGGGATGGATGGCATTTCTGTGTGAATTGCCGTTGGTGTGCTCGTACCTGTGTGGTTGAGCGAGGAAGGGAGATATCCATCTTGTCACCCCTAAGGACCGAGTTGATGTGACATCTCACCTAGCTTCCTGTCGTGCGAACCACTTGACCGTTGTATGGGCAACGGCTTAGCATAAATCCCACTAGTTAGCCTGTTAGTCATCAGGAGAGCTGGGAGCAACGGGTGATCAAGGAGAAGGGATAAGCTCTGTGTGACTTATAACCTGGTTAAACCTCGGTGGTAGGTCGAATGGCCCCTTGATGGATCCCGTGATGGCTAGTCAGGTCTAGCTAAGGTGGGTAATGGCTTTGTTGGGATCTGCACCGGCACTAAGGTGTTCGTGCTGTGGTACCCCACCTGTGGGTAAAGTTGCACACCTCTGCAGAGTCAAAATCTATTCGAATAGCCGTGCCCACGGTATTGGGCAAGTTACGGTGTGGTCACATAACTAGTGTTTATCTCTGGGAATGGTTGGTCTGGTGTGAGTGGTTTGGAAAGTGTCCGGCAGTTGTGCCGTGAGCTACGGCGGACGGGGAGTCCAGTAGCAGATTAAAACTTGGATCCTGTGTGGATCAACATCGTGTGCTTTTTTTCGACACTGGAAAACTTGTTTTGAAAAGGTTTTTAAACAAACCCCTGCATACGATCGAGTTTTCCGCAAATAAGCTCTAGCCTTATCCTTGGATTAACCTGTGCATTTAATTCTGTTATACCCCCTCCGTGGGTGTGATTGGACTTGCTGAGTACGTTTGTACTCACCCCATTCTTACTTTTACAGTGGAAGACCCAGACTACGTCCCCGAAGACAACGAGTAGGGTTTCGTTCTGCACCCAGTCTTGCCTGTGGTTGAGGCCACCGTTGGATTCCGCATGGCGCAAGACTCTGATGATCCTCTTTTCGTAGCCAGTATAATAGTGTGGGTTTTAGTTGTAATCCTCGCGATAGTGGCGCTTCACTGCCCATTACCGCGCAGAGTTGTACGGTGATGTACCATCTGATGTAATAAAAGTGTTATCAGCCTCCTGGGACTGATAATTCGACACTTTTAAGTCTTCCCTGATGGGGGGACGCTTCAGGTGGTATCAGAGCCGTAGGCTGGCCGTAGGACGTGACCCTAGGAGCGAGGCCCCTTTTCAGGCCCTAGAACTTGTCCCGGTTTAGAAACTTTCTGCATAAACACTCACCACTGGTCTTTGCATTGTTCAAGATGGCTGGCAATGGATGGGTTAGCGGAATCTGCCACGCAGAGCCCGGCCACCCCAAGTTACTATTGCTCAGCCTGGAACGCGTCGGGGTTATGGAACCACCGGAGTATGCCTACCGTGAGTACATCGCCGGAGGCACCCTTCGGTGCGACACAATGGTTTTTGTGGAGAAAAGCACCCGCTACCCGGATGTGGACCCTTGGTTCATCTCCACCACTGGTTTCCGCTTCCCTGACACCTATCGAAAGGCCGCCCGTAAAGCCCTGCGACGGCTGCGTGTGCTCTACAGGCACCACCTTCAGCGGACTCCTATGGGATTTTTCCCACCCGCTGAGGGAAGAGGGCGCACTTGGATTACCCGAATGAGGGGACTTGGACGAGAAGAAGAAGACCTGGAAGACACGGTCTCCCACCTATCCATCTACCTCACTGGCTTGGATGCACTCTACCGCGAACAGGCGGCACAACTGAAGCAGCTAATCCATGGGGTTGAAAAGTTAACCCAGGAGCTGGAGGAACAACGGACAAGAGCCGCAAGCGCCGAGTATTCCTTAGCCGCTCTCCAAGCCCAGATGCAAGAATACGAGAACCGCAACGGGATAGGTGGATGGATCGAAGAAGAAGAAGAAGAACCCATGGAAACCCACTGGGATAAGGGTACTCAGACCGAAAACGAGATGGATCGGTTCCTTCCAATAAAGAAGCGCTCTATCAGGACCGAGGAAGAATCCCCATGATAGGATTAGCACCCCTAGCAAAAACCCTACCCTAATGACCACGTATCCATGAAAACTGTACCACCCTTGTTGTAATAATAAATATCATCTACTCGCTTTTGCACCTGTACCAGGTTGTTTACCCTGTTTCTGTTTCAGATGGCTGAGGAAGGATGGACCCAGGGCGATTGCCAAGCTGCACCTGGATTCCCTAGCCTCTTGATCAACACCCTGGAGGACCTTGGCGTTACGGAGCGCCCAAGGTACTACAGCCGAGAGTACGAGCACCATGGTACCCTCCGCTGCAGGGTGATCCTGGTCATCGCCAGGAGCAACCGCTACCCCGACATCCAGCCCTGGCGGGCGACCGCCACAGGATTTAGACACCAAGACACCTACCCCTTGGCCGTCAGGAAAGCGCTCCGTTATTTGTGCCGGATCTTCGAAGAACACCTCGCCCCCACGCCAGTGAAGTTCTTCCCGCCGGCCATCAGGACCCTAGTCTAGGAAGCACGCATGAGAAACCTGGAACGACGTCGCCACGAAGAAGGACCCCTGTACCAAGTGGCCACTTACCTAGCCGCCCTGGACCAACTCTTTGATGAGCAAGCCAACCTTCTAAGGGAGCAGACCCATCGAGCCGAGCAAGCAGAGCTCGCGGTGAGGATACAGCAGATCCGAGCCGCCCATGCTGAGGCGAGAGCCGCAGCCGCGGTCAGTAGCGAAGCTGTCGCCCAAGAAAGCCTCAGGCAGGCCCGAGACCGGCATATGCAAGATTGGACCCAAAGTGGAACACCCGTCCCGGTGATAGGGGAAGACCATATTTTACTCGGGACACCCATCATAGGGTGGGGGTCACTCTTTGGGAGCACACGAGCCCCACCCGAGAACCCTGGAAGCTCTGCTGCCGCCGATGAAGGGGATGCTGCAATGCAGCCCCTGACCGATGGGAACCCAGAAGACGGCGAGCGAGAACATCTCACCCTGTCCGCCCCGGAAGAAGACACACCACGCAAGTAGAGTGACCGACGCCATCCCAGTGATGCCTTTCCCAGCCTTTCTGTATGAGACGTACCCTTTTGCAAGACCCTGGCCGAGTAGCACGAGACTTAGTCGTACCCCTAAGTTGTACCCCCTTGCAGTAATAAAATGGTTTGTGCTTGTTGATTGTGTGCTAGTTTGTTGTGTGCTGATTATTTATAAGAGTACCGGCAGGAGGTAGATTCTGCCTTATATATATACGAATTAAACAACTTAAACATCACATAATCGTAACCCTAGTTTACCCAATCAACAGGTGACCCCCCGGAACGTCGCGAGGGCCTCCCGTGGCCGGAACCCCGTAGCCGCTAGTGTCGAAGCACATCCCGTTGAACAAGATCTTCCCCAAGGAGAACAAGAAGTAAGCCAGAACCGAGGGGGAAGTCAAGAAGAAGAACAACTACCACCACCCCCACCCCTCGGAGACCTGGCGCAGATCATCCATAACCAGACCCTCATACTGGAGACTCTGGCGAATGCCCTCATTAACCGGCAGCCACGAGGGCAGAATATGAACGACAAGCTGACGGCCTTTCTAAGGACTAAGCCACCTACCTTCGCCGGATCCTGCAACCCGCTGGATGCTGACGACTGGTTGCGAGTAATTCAGAGGAAGCTCGAACCATTCGAATGCCAGGACCGGGATAAAGTCCTTCTAGCAGCCCACCAGCTCACCGGAACAGCATTATCCTGGTGGGAAAACTATTGTGCCGCAGCCGAAGATGCCTCTACCATCACCTGGGGGGAATTTGTAAGGGAGTTCCGCCGCTACCACATCCCTTCGGCCACTATGAAGCGCAAGGCGGATGAGTTCCGCGCACTACAACAAGGAAGCATGACGGTGGAAGAATACACCCACCGGTTCATAGAATTGGCCCGGTACGCGCCGGAAGAAGTGAACGACGACGATAAGAAACAAGACATGTTCAAGAAGGGGTTAAGCCCAGAACTCCGGACCTTGCTTACCCCCCAGATCTATCCGGACTTTAACACCCTGATGAACAAGGCTATTCTCACAGAAAGGGCCAAAGCTGAAGAGAGAAAGGACAATAAACGCAAATTCCTGGAAAGTAAGGCCCGCCAACAGGACCGCTTTCAAAAGCTGAGGAACACCAGCTACACTGCACCAAAATCCCAGGCCCCAATGCAGTATAGGACTCAGTCCCAAGTGACAGGAACACGAGCCCCTGAAGCACAGCCTAAGAGTCAGAATACCATGAGGGCCCCGCAGAGCAACACAAGCCTGGCCGCCTCCGACAACAACAATGTCAGGGCTTGTTTCAACTGCCGTGAGACAGGCCACTTCATCGCCAACTGCCCTTACGCCAAGAATAAGCCGGCCACGTCAGCCTTCTCCAACACAGTGAACGGGCCCAGACCAGCCCTGACCGGTGCCAACCGAGTGCCCGTCCGCAACAACGACGGCAGCCAGCAGGTGAAGCAGCAATCATTTGGACGAGCCCGCGTCAACCACATCGACGCTCAGGAGGCTCAAGAAGCTCAGGGCGTAGTGCTCGGTGAGTACTTAGTCAACTCAGCTCTGGCGACAGTATTATTTGATTCTGGAGCATCACACTCGTTTATATCCTCAAGCTATGTGGAGAAACACAAAATACCTACAGTACTACTAAAAACACCCCTATTAACCCAGACGCCTGGAGGCGACATCAATTGTCAATTAGGTTGTCCACGGGTAAGGATCAATTTAAGTGGGGTAGACTTTTTAGCAGATTTGGTAGTACTTAAGCCTGGGGGAATAGACGTGATCCTCGGGATGGATTGGTTAAGCCGACACAATAGTCTCATAGGCTGCACAGACAAAGTGGTACACCTAACAAACCCCGAAGGGATACAAGTGACCTGCCATACCCGGGATAGTAAGTTTGACCCAATGATGTTTAGCATGGAAGCCAAGCCCTTAGAAGGAGTCCCGGTAGTAAACGAATACCCAGATGTGTTCCCCGAAGAGCTTCCCGGTATGCCGCCAGATAGGGATATAGAGTTCGTCATAGACCTTATCCCCGGAACATCCCCTATAGCCAAGAGACCCTATAGGATGGCGGCCTCTGAGTTGACAGAGTTAAAGAAGCAACTAGAAGAACTGCAGCGAATCGGCTTCATTAGGCCAAGCTCGTCGCCGTGGGGAGCCCCAGTGCTGTTTGTCAAAAAGAAAGATGGGAGTATGAGGTTGTGCGTGGACTACCGAGCACTGAACGAGGTTACCATTAAGAACAAGTACCCCCTCCCCAGGATTGATGACCTTTTCGATCAGCTAAAAGGGGCCAAGTACTTTTCCAAGATCGATCTAAGGTCAGGATATTTTCAGCTTAAGATTAAGGAAAGTGACATCCCTAAGACAGCTTTCGTCACCCGCTATGGGCAGTTTGAGTTCACCGTAATGTCCTTCGGACTAACCAATGCCCCTACCTATTTTATGAACCTCATGAACAAGGTATTTATGGACGAGCTAGATAAGTTTGTCGTAGTCTTTATCGACGACATACTTATCTACTCCAAGAGTATGCAGGAACATGAGCAACACTTGCGGGTAGTATTGGAAAAGCTGAGGGCACATAGGTTATATGCCAAGTTCAGCAAGTGTGAATTCTGGCTGGAGAGAGTAGCTTTCCTTGGTCACATCCTGACCGCGGAAGGCGTAGCAGTGGACCCAGAGAAGGTCGAAGCAGTCTCCAACTGGCAGCGACCGACTAATGTTAGTGAAATCAGAAGTTTTCTTGGATTAGCTGGGTACTATCGGAGATTTATCGAGGGATTCTCCAAGATAGCCCGACCAATGATGGAACTTCTTAAGAAGGAGAAGAAGTTCGTCTGGACGGAAAATTGTGAAAGAAGTTTTCAAGAACTGAAGCAAAGGTTGACAACCGCCCCAGTACTGACCCTACCGGACATTCATCGGGATTTTGTCATTTACTGTGACGCATCCCGACAGGGATTAGGGTGTGTACTGATGCAAGACGGGAAAGTCGTTGCATACGCTTCCCGCCAACTCAGGACTCATGAGCAGAATTACCCGACCCATGATTTGGAATTGGCAGCCGTAGTGCATGCCCTCAATATTTGGAGGCATTACTTGATTGGGAATAAGTGTGAGATTTACACTGACCATAAGAGTCTGAAGTATATCTTCACCCAGCCAGATTTGAACTTAAGACAAAGGAGATGGTTAGAGTTAGTCAAGGACTATAACTTGGAAATCCATTATCACCCCGGAAAAGCGAATGTGGTGGCCGATGCCCTAAGCCGGAAGACTTATGGACCCAAGGAGGACAATCTGCGCGAGGAAATGGCACGATTAAATGTGCACATTGTTCCTCGAGGATCCAGCCAAGTGCTAAGCGTCCAATCAACACTAGAGGATAGAATTAGAGAGGCTCAAAGCTCGGATCAGGAGTTAATAAAGATCTGCAAGCAAACTGGAGAAAACAAAGCACCGGGTTTTAGAGTGGACGATAAGGGAACGTTATGGTACGAGAATAGGATTTGTGTACCCCAGGATGGAGACTTCCGGCAAATAATCATGGACGAAGCCCATAACTCGGCTTACTCCATCCACCCAAGATCCACCAAAATGTATATGGACATTAAGCAAAAATATTGGTGGAATGGAATGAAGGCGGATATTGCTCGATTTGTGGCACATTGTGATACCTGCCAAAGGATCAAGGCCGAACATCAAAAGCCGGCAGGATTATTGCAACCCTTGCCTATCCCGGTCTGGAAATGGGATGAGATAGGAATGGACTTCGTAGTGGGTCTACCCCGAACACAGAAAGGACACGATTCTATATGGGTAATAGTAGACCGACTCACTAAATCGGCCCATTTCATACCCGTACGAACCACTTATGGTGGAGAAAAGCTGGCAAAGCTTTATGTGGAGAACATAGTAAAGTTACATGGAGTGCCTAGCAGAATTGTCTCCGATAGAGGAACCCAATTCACCTCTAGGTTTTGGAAGAGCCTGCATAAGGCCATGGGCACCAAGTTGGACTTCAGCTCCGCATACCACCCACAGACGGACGGTCAAACCGAAAGGGTGAACCAGATCATGGAAGATATGCTGAGAGCATGCGTCCTGACCTATGGAAATGATTGGGAACAGAGCCTACCCTATGCAGAATTCTCGTACAATAATAGTTACCAAGCCAGCTTGGGCATGTCGCCGTTCGAAGCCCTCTATGGAAGAAAGTGCAAAACCCCCTTGATGTGGTCAGAAGTTGGGGAACGTGCCCTAGTAGGACCCGCACTCATAAAAGAAGCGGAAGAAAAAGTAGCGGAAATCCGCGAGAAATTGAAAGCAGCCCAGTCACGACAAAAGAGCTACGCAGACAAGAAGAGGCGGGAAATAAGTTTCAACCCAGATGATTTTGTCTATCTCAAGGTCTCACCCATTCGAGGAACGCGAAGGTTTCAAGTACAAGGAAAATTGGCCCCTCGATACATTGGGCCGTATCGGGTTCTGAAGAGAGTAGGAGCCGTGGCATACCAACTGGAGTTACCGGAAGAAATGTCAGATATACACCCAGTGTTCCATGTTTCGCAATTACAAAGGTGTTTGAGAGTACCCGAGGGAGAACACGTGCCGGTAGAAACAATAGATCTACAGCCGGATCTTCGATACCAGGAAGTACCGGTCAAAATTCTGGACACAGTCACCAGAAGGACAAGAAACTCCGAAGTACGAATATGCAGAGTTCAATGGAGCAGACATGGAGTAGAAGAAGCGACATGGGAACGCGAAGAGGCCCTAAAGAAGGAATTTCCCCATCTGTTTAGGAGCCAGCCGAATCTCGAGGACGAGATTCATTTAAGTGGGGTAGGTTTGTGACGCCCTGAAAATTCACTAACTTAAAACATGCGTTAAAGTATTCCGATCACAACTTATTCGTCGAACCCTAGCCCTAACCCTCCGCATTTCCCCGCCACCCTGGCAGCCGACGCGAGCCAACCGCCACTCCGTCCCGCACCGCTCGGTGGCTTGTCACTCATGCGAAACCGCTTTCCGCAATCAGCGCCGGCGCGATGTTATTTTTCCCCGCGCAGCACTGCCGCGCGCGTGGCCGACCAGCCGCGGCTGCGGCCGCGATTGGCGCCGACGCGTCTTCCTTTTTCCCCCCTCGCTGTTCTCCTCGCGCTGCGCGCTTCCCCGCGCGTGGCCGACCGGCCGCGGTCACCGCCGCGACCGGCGCCGGCCCTTCTCCCTCCCTCTTTTCTTTTCTCTCTTTCTCCCTATTTCTTTTCCTTTTTCTTTTTCCTTTTCTTCCCTTTCCTTCTCTTTCTTTTTCCTTTTCTCCCTTCCCTCTCTTTTCTTTTCTCCTCCCTACCTTCCTGTTCCTCTGCTCCGAGCCCCCGAATTGCGCCGCCCTGCCCCATCCCGGCCGCGTCACGACGCGTGCACGCGCAGCGCATGGCCGCGCGCTGCACCGCGCCGTCCTCCGCTGCCGTGCCCCGCGACGCCGCGCCGCCCGCCGCACCGCGCGCGCACGCCCGCGCCCGACCCCGCGACGCCGCGCCGCCCGCTGAGCCGCCGCCGCTGCTGCGCCGAGCCGTCCGCCGCTGCCGCGCCCGCCCCGACGCGTCGCACGCCGCCACAGCCCTGTGTTCGCCCGCACGCCGCGCCACGACAAAAACAAACGGACGAACGCCATTACGGCACCCCGCACCGCTCGCCGGCTCCCCCCTCACCGGCCACCACCGCCCGCCGCCCCGGCCGCCTATAAAAGGGGCCGAGGGGCACCCCGGCACCCCCCACAACCTGCCCCGCCACCTGGCCCCTCGCCTCCACCGCCCTAGCGCCGCCACGCCGAGCTCCAGTACCCGCCGCCGCCGGCCTCCGTCGCCCCGCCTGCACACACCGTCCCGGCCCGAGGTGAGGCCGGGGATCGGTTCCCCTCACCCTCCCCTCCCTTTTCCCCCTGCTCAGGGCCGCTCGTGGGTCCTGGCCGGCCGGCGCCACCCGCCGCCATCGCCCCTGCCCCCTCCTCTGTTTCAGTTACGGGGGAGGAGAGGTGGAAGAAGGGGTTTTTGCCCAAAACCCCCCCCCCCTCTTCCACTTTATTGCTTATAGAACCTTTTCCGTCTTAATTACTTCCTTTTGCTAAAAGGACCCTGCTCTTCTCGTTAATTCAAACCAAACCCTCCGTAACATAGACCCAAGACATGCTCTACACTCTTTAGCATGCCCCGAGTATTTCTGGGATTTACAAAAAGGTCCCTGCTATTTCCAGATACTTACGAATAAACCCCTAGAGCCCTGTTCAACCACCCGAACCCTCTTTAGCGCGTCATTTTATGCGCGAAACGACCTCCGATCGATCCGAAACTTTACCACTCCGTTTCTGGCATAGTTTTAGACATGCCATTAAGAAACCACCCAAAAATATTGCCCCTACCTCTGTAACTAAATTATTTCCGATTCGAGCTCAACGATAAAAGCTTTCAGTTCTTGCGCTTGATTGTATGCCTGTCTGTCTGCGTCGTAGGACACGGAGTGAACGAGGAAGGTCCCGAGCGTGACCAAGCAAACGAGGACCAGTACTGCGACCCCGAACCCGAGGGACAGTGCTTCGACCAGGACTTCCCGCAAGGATTTGATGATGGCAAGTTCAATTCCGCCCTTTGATGCATGTTTTGTCCTAGTTTTTAT
The DNA here is from genome assembly GCF_002211085.1 of Panicum hallii. Classification (NCBI taxonomy): domain Eukaryota; kingdom Viridiplantae; phylum Streptophyta; class Magnoliopsida; order Poales; family Poaceae; genus Panicum; species Panicum hallii. Next base: position 10,856,839 of record NC_038045.1, on the reverse strand, counting down.
AAACACAACCCAATGGCCTGTTTTTTTAAAATTGCATTGTTTTGCGTGCTGGAAACCTGGTAGGATAGCCACCCTTGTTTGAAATAACCATACTTTTACCGCCTGATTTATAAAGAAAATGCGTGAGTGTGGGAAGGGATAAAATGTGGTTTTGAAAAGTGAGTTAGACGGGATGGATGGCATTTCTGTGTGAATTGCCGTTGGTGTGCTCGTACCTGTGTGGTTGAGCGAGGAAGGGAGATATCCATCTTGTCACCCCTAAGGACCGAGTTGATGTGACATCTCACCTAGCTTCCTGTCGTGCGAACCACTTGACCGTTGTATGGGCAACGGCTTAGCATAAATCCCACTAGTTAGCCTGTTAGTCATCAGCAGAGCTGGGAGCAACGGGTGATCAAGGAGAAGGGATAAGCTCTGTGTGACTTATACCCTGGTTAAATCTCGGTGGTAGGTCGAATGGCCCCTTGATGGATCCCGTGATGGCTAGTCAGGTCTAGCTAAGGTGGGTAATGGCTCTGTTGGGATCTGCACCGGCACTAAGGTGTTCGTGCTGTGGTACCCCACCTGTGGGTAAAGTTGCACACCTCTGCAGAGTCAAAATCTATTCGAATAGCCGTGCCCACGGTATTGGGCAAGTTACGGTGTGGTCACATAACTAGTGTTTATCTCTGGGAATGGTTGGTCTGGTGTGAGTGGTTTGGAAAGTGTCCGGTAGTTGTGCCGTGAGCTACGGCGGACGGGGAGTCCAGTAGCAGATTAAAACTTGGATCCTGTGTGGATCAACATCGTGTGCTTTTTTTCGACACTGGAAAACTTGTTTTGAAAAGGTTTTTAAACAAACCCCTGCATACGATCGAGTTTTCCGCAAATAAGCTCTAGCCTTATCCTTGGATTAACCTGTGCATTTAATTCTGTTATACCCCCTCCGTGGGTGTGATTGGACTTGCTGAGTACGTTTGTACTCACCCCATTCTTACTTTTACAGTGGAAGACCCAGACTACGTCCCCGAAAACAACGAGTAGGGTTTCGTCCTGCACCCAGTCTTGCCTGTGGTTGAGGCCACCGTTGGATTCCGCATGGCGCAAGACTCTGATGATCCTCTTTTCGTAGCCAGTATAATAGTGTGGGTTTTAGTTGTAATCCTCGCGATAGTGGCGCTTCACTGCCCATTACCGCGCAGAGTTGTACGGTGATGTACCATCTGATGTAATAAAAGTGTTATCAGCCTCCTGGGACTGATAATTCGACACTTTTAAGTCTTCCCTGATGGGGGGACGCTTCAGCGAGCGGCGGCCGGCACGGCGCGGCGCGCGGCCACGCGGTGCGCGTGCGTGCGTCGCGGCACGGCCGGAGCGGGTGGCGCACGGGCGCGTGTGCGAGCGCGGGGAGGGAGGTGGCCGTGGCTCGGGCGCTCGGTGCTCGGCACGCGGGAGCAGGGAAAGGAGGGAGGAGCAGGAAGGAAGAAAGGAGAAAAGAAAAGGGAGGGAAGGGAGAAAAAAGGAAGAGAAAGAAAAGGAAAGGGGAGGAAGAGGAAAAGGAAAAAGGGAAAAAGAAATAGGGAGAAAGAAAGGAAAAAGAGGGAGGGAGAAGCGCCGGCGCCGGTCGCGGCGGTGACCGCGGCCGGTCGGCCGCGCGCGGGGGAGCGCGCAGTGCGAGGAGGAAAAAGGGGGTTGCGTCGGCGTTGATTGTGGAAAGTGGTCGCGCGCGGTCGTCGGACCGCCGAGCGGTGCGGGATGGGACAGCGGTCACGCTCAGCGTCGGTCGGAAAGGGTTAGGGTCAGGGTTTCGACGGCGAATGGCTCTTAAACAAAGCATTCTAGCGCGTGATTTAATTTGGTGAATTTTCAGGGCGTCACACTTAGCATGGTGAAATTTATTATTCTGCTATTTAATTTGGATGGAAGGATCAGAGAGCGAGGTCCTTGTGCTAGCAAGGGTAATTTGGTCTGTTTGCATGTGAAGAAATACCAAAAGATAAATAAAAGAATAGGAACAATATATGCAGTGAAATGTTTTACGAATCTATTTTATGAAACCAATGTTGTTTGGTGAGTATCTGAATTTGAAGTGCTATTCCCTAGACACCATCGGAAACCAGTGTCGTTTCCTTAATTCCCCCCGAAGAGTGGGAAGGGATGAATTAGACGCAGTTAAATCCTCATGGTAGAAACAACAATTACTCACTGGGAGTGACAACTAACCAAGACCTTGATAGACACAACAAAACAAAAAGGCATAATTATTTGTGATCCTCGTGGTTGACCGGTCAAACTTGCAGCGGTACTGCCGAAAGTAGCAGGCGCATTCAAGACTAGCAAATTTTTGGTGAAAGGTTGGTTTATATGAATAAATTTGATTTGAGTTTGAGTTGGATCCAACTCGGCCTAATCTTAGGTTCATCGGCGCTACTAAAATGGCAATAATATATGTACCGAATTTCCAAATTGAGTTGCTCTCCCATGACCATTCTATTGCCAATAAAAATGCTTAGTTTCTTCGGACCTATTTTGGTACAAGAATTTGTTTTTTCAAAAACCTAGTGAAAATCATATTATGAATAGAAAAAATTTCAAATTACTTCCCTCAATTGTAGCAATAAATCGGGTAACTTCCCAAACTATTTTTGGTTCAATTTACCTCCTAACTAGGTCAGTTGGTCTAACTTATCCCTTACTAGATTTATATTTTTTTATCCACCAGTGGAGTTTTAAGCTAATTCTTTGTAGGTAGGCATTATAGCTAGTTTAAAATATATTATGAAATTTTGTTATTATTTTCCTTACAGTCATAAAACCTAAGTATTAACTTTTTATGGATGTCCTAGACTATAAAAATAATAATAATAATTTTAAATTTTATTTTTAACATATGTTATGATGTTTACTATCACCCTATAAATTCTAAACGTTCTGCCTGGAGAAACAAACAAGATAAATTTTGTTAAGGTGTAAGTAGGCCAATTGATCCTGTCGAGTGGGTAAATTAAATAAACAATATTTTAGAGATTATTCAGACTATGGCCACATTAGAGAGGAGCAATTTAGATTTTTTAAATATGTTTCATTCATTTTTAGAATCCTTTATTGATACTCTCCTTCAAAATTATTTGGCACAACTTTCTTCTTAACGTGTGAAAGAGCAGCATAAAGTTGTGCCAAACAACACCGAGCGGTGTCGCCCTCCAAGGCCTTTTTTAGGTTTTAGCTTTACCAATGCGGCACAATTAAGGAGGGGTGTTTGTTTGTAAAAACGATTCAGATAAATTTCTTACAAATTTAATCAAATATCGACCAAATTAAAATCAATGAGTTTTCTTAGAACATTTAAATCAATGCGCGGTGGTTATTGAAGAACGAAGAGGGAGCAAGTGAGTGGACTGCAGAGTAGGTACTCTGTCGAGCAAGCAACCATCGCCTGCCGCCGGCGCAGCCGGACGATGCTGCCCTCCGTCCTCTCAAAATCAACAACCTCGCCGTCTCCCGCTCACCTCCACCGCCTCCTCCCCGCCTCTTCCTACCACACGACCACCCCTCTCCGACTGGCACCCATTAGCGCACCCTCTCCACTTCCACTTCCACCTCCAGCCCAAAGCCCCTCCTTCCTTTCCCCGTGTCCATCTCCTTCGCACAACCACTACGCCACCACCCTCCGATCCTGCGTCCTCTCCAGAGCCGTCCGGCCCGGCCGGCAGCTCCACGCCAGACTCCTGGTCTCCGGCCTCGGCCTAGACACCGCCCTCGCCACCAGGCTTGTCGACCTCTACGCCTCCTGCGGCCATGTGTCCCACGCGCGGCGCCTGTTCGACGGAATGCACCAGCAGCGGAACGTCTTCCTGTGGAACGTCCTCATCCGTTCCTACGCGCGGGACGGGCCCCACGAGGCGGCCATCGAGATGTACCGCGCGATGCTGGCCCATGGCGGCGTGGAGCCGGATAACTTCACGTACCCGCCGGTGCTCAAGGCGTGCGCCACGCTTCTGGACCTGGGCGCCGGGCGGGAGGTGCACGAGCGCGTGGCGCACACACAGTGGGCCGCAGATGTGTTCGTGCGCGCAGGGATCATCGACATGTACGCTAAGTGCGGGTGCGTGGACGAGGCTCGCGCTGTGTTCGACGGGACCACGGTGAGGGACGCCGTGCTGTGGAACTCAATGATCGCGGCATGTGGGCAGAACGGGCGACCGGCGGAGGCGCTTGCTCTTTGCCGTGATATGGCAGCAGAAGGCGTTGGGCCAACAATTGCTACTCTGGTCAGCGCGATATCTGCTGCAGCTGATGCGGCAGCCCTGCCCAGAGGGAGGGAGCTGCATGGGTACGGTTGGAGGAGAGCGTTCGGGTTACAGGACAAGCTGAAGACTTCCCTTCTGGACATGTATGCCAAGAGCGGTTTGGTCAGGGTGGCACGTGTTGTCTTTGAGCAGCTTGTGCACAGAGATCTTATTTCCTGGAATTCCATGATCTGTGGATACGGGATGCACGGCCATGCTGATGAAGCACTTGCACTATTTAGCAAGATGAGGAGTGTAGGTCAAGTGATGCCTGACAATATCACTTTTGTTGGGGTTCTATCCGCTTGTAACCATGGAGGGATGGTAAATGAAGCGAAAGAATTCTTCGATCTGATGGTGAATGTGTATTCCATCAAGCCGACAGTGCAGCATTACACTTGCCTTGTAGATGTCCTTGGTCACTCTGGTAAATTCAAAGAAGCTCTCGATCTCATCAATGGGATGTTGGTGGAACCAGATTCAGGGATATGGGGTGCACTGCTAAATGGTTGTAAGATCCACAAAAATGTTGAGCTAGCTGAATTAGCCCTGCAGAAATTGATTGAACTGGAGCCTGAAGATGCTGGTAATTATGTGCTTTTATCAAATATATATGCGCAGTCTGGGGAATGGGAACAAGCTGCAAGGATGAGGAAGCTGATGACTGGTAGAGGCTTGAAGAAGATAATTGCTTGTAGCTGGATCGAATTGAAAGGAAAATCTCACGGGTTTCTTGTTGGTGATGCTTCTCATCCTAGATCAGATGAAATATATGAAGAGTTGGAGAGATTGGAAGGTCTCATAAGTCAAGCTGGCTATGTGCCTGACACCGCACCAGTTTTCCATAATGTGGAAGATGATGAAAAGCGGAACATGGTAAGGGGCCACAGCGAGAGGTTGGCTATTGCATTTGGACTCATTAGCACACCCCCTGGGACAAAGCTGCTTGTGACAAAAAATCTTCGAGTTTGTGAGGACTGTCATGTTGTCATCAAGTTGATTTCACAAATTGTGCAGCGTGAAATTATCATAAGAGATGTTAACCGCTACCATCACTTTGTAAATGGTGAATGCTCCTGCAAAGACCATTGGTAACTTACACAAGCAAGAGGCTTGTTGAACACTAACAGGAGTCACATCTGACTATCTATCTTCCATGGCACAAGGTAAAAATCTCAGAAGAGGATAAACCTATTTGAAACAAGACTGGTGAGCCAACTTTAATATTCTCGAGAACAATAAGGTATAATTTTCATTATCCATTCAAGCAATGTATTGTGTGGGATGCATGGTGGGTTTGTAAACATTCTACTATAGTGCTGCTCATTAGATGGCTTGGAAATAGCTTTATGCATTAGCCAATTTACATTCCTTTTCCTATGGAACTTTAAGTCTCATCTTACATACATATAATGAGAGCTGAAGCTCATACCGCCAGACTAGCACACGCCTCTGCATGTATTGCCTGTTGGCCAAGCAGGTATGCCGTTAAGTCCTCTCTTGGGACACTCCCTCAGTCATGCCTTCCAGTCTAGCACCTTTGAAAATTTAGCTGAGTGGTGGGAAGCAGTTCAGCCAGAAATCCGTAAAGAACAGTGCCGCACTTTTAATGGATCGGCCATATATATCATGAGGAATATTTGGAAAGAACGCAGTTGGTGCATTTTCCAGAATGCTAGCCTGACAACTCTTCAGGTCACCGCTCACAAAGAAGGACATCGATCAGAGAAGAAGGGCTTTTGCGTTGTGAGCGAGTCAATTGAGCCATTTGATTCCGCTAGGGGATACTCTCGCTATGTAATCTCCCCTTTGTGGTTGCCCGCGGTGTCCCGTCATTTGTACTTTAAGCTGATACATCTTTCCTCTTAATTGAATAGCAGAGCTCCCACCTTTTTCATTAAAAAGAAAGCTGCCAGACAATGTATTTTTTCATGAATGCACCCCACATTTTTACAAGGTTGAGCAACCCATTTCGTTGCTGGTATTTTTATATTTCTTGTAAATATCTTCTAATATAGGCAAAGTCACCAAAAGGGGGCCAGTTTAGAGAGATGAGATGCCACTTACTGGGAACTTTGGATAGTACCACCGCCAAGTTAACTTGTTCTGAGTTTTGTCTAGAGTTGCCTCTATCTTATTCCCTTCAATTTCTAGCTGGATCTTTAGAAGTCATGAAAAAAAATATTTTCCTTGACACCCTTTGTTACCAAAGTGCCTTCATTTACATTTTTGTTATGTCATATTGTTTGTCCCAGTGATGCTGTGAAGAGTTTCATTTCCGCTTTCCATTTTATTCAGTCAATCTGTGGGTCTGGTTCTTTCTGTTTGCTCTATTTATCATTTTTGTGCAACATAATGATTTAAACTCTCCATATTCTGAGATTCACAGTTACCAATCACATATGTGATCTGACTGAATATGACTGGTTGTTATGTATTACGACACTGATGAAGAGCTGCTTGCTATGTTGATGGAGTGGACGTGGCTGGCTGCTGACGGCGTCGGAGAGCGGACCTAGTTCCCAGAATAGTGGTACAAGATATTGGAACTGAGACTGCTCATTGGTTCTGTCTGCTATCCCCGTGGTTCAATTTTTTTTTTTGAAACGAACCAGTTAGGAGAGAGGAGAGCTGCTGATTATATTAAAAATAAGAAACAACGTTCAGACTGGGTACCACAACAAACAACAACGACACCACCACCGGGCAGCATGACCGCATAACTGCTCTCGAGTTTGATTCAAACAACAACTGGTTGGATTGGGACATCAATACGATTGCGCAACTCAAGTCGGCTCCGTACAAAACAAACCACCACGCCGTGCCACCACTACGAAGAAGAAGCCGACAAACAGCCCACCTCGCGAGCACCGTCGTCCCCAACGATGTTCCATGCCAAGCAGCCGCTGCCATGCAGAACTGCTGCTGCAGTCCACTGCAAGCCAAGCAGCCACCACGACTCCTCCATCATGCCGCTGTCATCTTCAGATCATGCACACACGATTGCCAATCTCCCAACTCCAGTCTTACGTTGGCATAAGTCAGCAGAGGAGCCCACTGCACCATACCGAAAGAGCCACCGCCATGCCGGACCCCTCGCCGAAGTGTCGTTGCCGCACCATGCACACCAAACATCCGAAACACCGTGCTGGATCCTGGAACTCCGAGACAACTCTTCATCCAGGTCGGATTGGGACATCGACCCAGACCTCAACTCAAACATGTGGGTGCCTCGCCATATCCACCGCCGCACACCACTCCTCGGACACCACCTTAAAGTGCACGGGGGTCTCGCCACTCCCACCGCTGGACTCTCCAAGGATCCGGGCTTGCTTCGATGTCAAGGGTGATATAGTACCACCGAGCCACTCCAAAATCTCACCTTCGTTGTGCTGCCACTGGAATCTCCACTGCACCACCTACGCGAACAGAAAGCCTCCAGAGACACGGCTCATCCCCGCTGCCTAGGTTGGATTGGGATATTGACCCGGACCTCAACTCACTCTGCCCGGTCGGATTGGGTCGTCCACCAGAGCCTTTGCACACCCTGCCCGGTCGGATTGGGTCCTCGACGCGAGTCGCACCAACACAAGCAACATTTTATTTTATTTATTGGAGGAAGAAAGGAAGAGAAGAGGTAGCACACCCTGTCGATGGTTGTTGCCGCCATCCAGATTAGCCTGGCGTCGCCTTCAAGAAAGTCACGTCGCCAAATGCACCGCCGACATCTGCCCAAGATGGGTTGGGTTTTCACTCGCTGTAGGATCAAGGACACCGGCTAGAGGCGGGTGAATAGATGGTTTTAACTAAAAAACAAAGCACTTAGGGAAATTTAATTAGTACAACAAAAGAATTAAATTTCTAGCCTAAGTTGAGCTAAGTTGGGTTTGCAACCTAGGCTGATCAAGCAAATCTAGAATCTAGGAATGTAAACTTGCACAAGAGTAGATGCGGTAAAGAATTGCAAGGTAAGAAACAATACTCAAGACGCAAAAATTTATCCCGTGGTGTCGATGACTTGCTGGTCACCCCTAATCCACGTTGAGGTGGATTCAATGAACTCGATTGCTCCTCTACCAAGTCTTCACTTAGTCTTTGAGCCAATCGATCAAAGAACCTCTCCAAACCTCGGTTCCACTAAGATGCTCTTCACCGCTCCGGCGAGGCGAGCTCAACCTCTCACAAACTTGGCCACGACACCTTCACAAACTCCTTTTAAGTGCTCGGTGGCACACACGATCTCCAAGCCATCTAGGAGGTGGCAACCTCCAAGAGTAACAAGCCAACAACGCTTGCTTGGAATCCCACTAGTGCCTCAATGATCAACCTCTTTGATGCAATGCACTAAATACTCTTCAACTCACAAGAATGCGATCACTAAGCAATGGTGAGTGAGAGATGAGTGAATGAGAGCTTAAGGATGTTCTAGTGTCTTTCTCAAGTGCTAAGAGAGCTCTTATGCAGCCAAGGGGTGAGTATATATAGCCTACCAACACAAACTAGCCGTTTGGAGGAGTTGGTGGGTTTTCTGCGACTCTGGCGAACAGTCTGCCAGCTATTGGCGGACAATCCGCTTGCTCCCCCAACGGTCAACTGTTGCAAAAATGGCGTGGTCTGAACTAGCCGTTACAGCCTAACCGGACAGTCCGCCATACAGGGCCGGACAGTCCGGTTGGACGAAACCTTCCGTCACAGATGCTGGAGACAAACCGGACTGTCCGCCATCAGCAACCGGACAGTCCGGGGGTGCCGGACTGTCCGGTCTAACGAGCCGGACTGTCCGGTTCAGGCGTGAAGTGCAGGAATTCTCGTTATGTGTGCATCTTTTCTCTCATGTGCCATGTTTCTCAAGGTATGCAATTGAAAGACTCGATCATAAGGCACTTAGCAAATTTCTGAGCAAACGAACATCGACCCCTCTTAATAGTACGGCTATCTAGCCTAAAAGCCCGGTCGAGTTCTTCTCTACTCTTCTTTGGACCGGCAAAAATAAAATCCCTATGTTATACATTTGTCTTGAGTTGTCCATTTTGAGTCTCTTCTTAGATCGTTGCGCCATTTGCTTCTTTTTAACTATTCATCTATGGACCATCCTACACTCATAAATCTCAATGAAGCAGTTAGTCCTCTTATAGTTGTTATTAATTATCAAAACACAATTTAGGGGCCTAGATGCTTTCAATCTCCTCCTTTTTGGTAATTGATGACAACTAAGCAAAGGAGTGATATAATTGAGTTTTTCAAGCCTATTTCATACACTAGGTATTAGATAGACTTGAGAAAAAATTTTGAAAGACTTACTCATATTCAATTTGGGTATTGTAAGATAGAGTAAGACTTCTTCAAAATTCTAAGAGTAGAAGAAAAACTGCCCCTACATATGTGCATATAATTTTTATTGAATTCCACACATATGTCATGATATAAAAATTTTGGCGGAATTTCCCCTACAAAATAGAAGTGAGGCAAGAGAGTACACATATCCAATATTCAAAATTTGTTAGCCTCATCAACCACATCCAAAGATAGATAAGTAAATAAATATTAAGCACAACTAGTTCATCACAACTGATTTTAAAGAGTTTCAAGCACACACATAAGTATTTAGAGTTATTACAAGCCCAAATAGCAAATAGTTCATGCGGAGTAATAAACATGAAATGCAAAGAGTTCATAGTTGATGCATGCAAATGCAAGAGGGTCTTCATCTTCACCAAGAGCAAGCTCCCCCTAAGACCATCCACTCCTTTCTCTTCTTCTCCCCCTTTGGCATCAAGTACCAAAAAGAGAGGCATTCACCAATTTAGCCAAATCAATCGTCTTGTGATGGAGGCGGTGGAGGAAAATATGGGTGAAAAGGATAGAACGATGGCGGAGGAGTCGGAGCCGGGAATATGGAATAGAAATGATCCGAGAAACCTGTGAGACTTGTGTTGATGTTGTGAATGTCTTCTTCAATGCGCTGTTGCCGTGCCTCAATATCTGAGTAACTAGAGGAAGAACCACCATGAGGTCCACTGTGACTTCCACTCACATTCATATCATTAAACCGAGCATCAAGAGCCTCAATGTCAGTGTGTAACCCAGTGTGCACATGCTCAAGTCTAGTCATGATTGGATTATACATAGTGTTGTGAATGTGTTGGCCAAAAATATTCAGGCGGTTGTCCATATAGCCATAGAAGTTTTGCTCCATAGTGTTAAGCCTCTGATTAACTTGCTCCCCATAACTCTCAAAATGAGAAGAGAAACTAGCATTGATATTGTTTTGGAGAGTAGTGAAGTAAGGATCAAAGTACCCTGCAGGAGGCTCCCAAAATTGCTGACCAGGTTGAGGAGGAGGAGGCACGTCTTGAGAAGCTTCTTGAGCTAGAGCTTCTTGACCGGCATTAGGATCAAATGGAGCATGTGGATCATCAACCTTATTGATGGGCGTGAGAGCTCTATGATGAAAATCTCTATCATTAGAGAATAGTTTGTAGGGTGTGTGCTTTTCTGGCCTTGGACCATCAAAATTTATCTCCTGAATAATGAAAGACATGATATAGGGAGCAAAGTAGATGTTGATCTCAAGATTTGTCTTCATAAATCGAATTTGATGCATGATTGTCCTCACAACACCCATGTTCTCACCCCTGAACACATGATCTACAAAGTTCCTTGAATATCCAAGAAAGTTTTCTCGATATCCGCTCTTAGGAACTAGTGTGCACCTAAAAATTTTATTCAAGACTGCAGGCCAATACTTAAGACCTGTGATGCGCCCATAGTGACGGTCAATTCCAGTTCTATTTGGCTCATAGTAGCCTGTAATGTCATCATCTCTCATTTTAGGGTCGTCTTGTAGGCTGACAATGTTAGGACCTGTGGTGAACTGATAGTTGATTTTGATGGCTCTGGCGAAGTCAGCAAAAGAAGCTTCATACTTGATCATTCCAGTCATCCATTCAATTCACTCATTTGCAAAATCAAGTTCAACTGTGGCATAGAACTGTCGGATGATGGTATTGTTCCAATCACACCTGTGAGTAAGAAACTCTCTTAATCCAATGTGTTGAAGCATAGGGATCAAATTACGCATGACTGGCTGAGAAGACATATAATTAAGATCAATGGTCTGATGTGCAAAGACAGTCTTTTCACTAGATGACCAAAGAATGGCTCTTCTTGCACTTTTGTGTAGAAATAGAGATTGTTAGTGTTTCGCTCAAGACCATATTGATACGGACGTCTTTCTGATGAATAACCTGCAGCAGTCCAAACTCTAGGGGCAGTGTTAGCTCTCTCATTGATCAGGACATCATCCTCACCCTCATCTTCATAGTCTTCAAAAGGATCATCCACAGGAGTATGGCTAGGAGGAACATAATCCTTATCCTCAGACTCGGAGGAAGAAGAAGGATCATGAATGCGTTGCCTCTTGGGAGCTTCGGCCCTTTTTATTGCACTTTTCTTGACCCTTCCACCACAATCACAAAATGAGTTTTCACAAATTAGAGACCATAGATAACGATTATGAGCAGCCATAACCCTATGATTCACCATTTAGGGTTCTTCAATTCACTTTGCCCGATCTCTAAATTTAACCGTGCGAAAATCCTCAAATCATAGGCAAATGATCCTCTCAACATAACTAACAAGTGCCCCAAAGCATACATGCAAAAGCTTGATAGAATGAGAGATCCCCCAACTCAAACCCTAGGCAAAAAGAGAGAAATCCGGAAGAAATAGAAGGGATTTGATTCAATACCGAGAAGACATGACGAGGGGATCGCGGAGTGTCCGAGGATTGAAGCGGAGGGTTCGCGAATCCGGCCAAAAATTAACTTTTGGAGGAGGGGATTTGGTGGTGTGAGGTGAGGAAAAGAGAGAGGAGAGGTTATTTTGGGCGGATGGGAACAAATGAAGAGGTGAGGAGGTGTTATGTGCCCGGCGCTGGGGTTACTGGGAAAAAATCTGCCCGACCGGACAGTCCGGCAACTACAGGCAGACAATCTGGTTTGAAGAATGTTTTTGTGTGAAAACATCCAATTTCGCGGACAGTCCGGTCAACAACAGGCGGACAGTCCGCCACAGGCGGACAGTCCGGTTTACCACGGCGGACAATCCGATTTAAGTAGTCAGAGTCCAAATTCCTTGTCCAACTTGCTGATTTTAATCTAAATTCTTCCAATACCTCAAAATTCAAAGTTCATGATGAATCCATGATATCCAATAACCAATTTGTTGAAGATTTGGCCAAAAGAAGATTGCTTGAACTTGAGAATTTAGAAACCTCATGCATGAAATATGGGACATGTATGAAATGCATTAAGATGGATTTACTCATAAAGGTAAAAAGCATGAATCTGAAATATGTATCATGTCTCAAGCCACATTAGAGAAGTCAATGACATTGAGTTCATTGCGAAGCTTGCAAAAACGTGATTCATCCAACGGCTTGGTAAAGATATCGGCCAATTGATCAATAGTGCCAATTCCATCAATCTTGATATCTCCCTTGCTAACATGATCCCTAAGAAAATGATGCCGAATATCAATATGCTTGGTTCTTGAGTGTTGCACAGGATTGTTGGCAATCTTGATAGCACTTTCATTATCACATAATAAAGGAATATCCTTAAAATCAATGCCATAGTCAAGAAGAGTTTGTTTCATCCATAATAATTGAGTGCAACAGCTCCCCGCCGAAATATATTCCGCTTCGGCGGTAGAGAGAGCCACGGAGTTTTGCTTCTTAGAAGACCATGAAACAAGAGAACAACCAAGAAGTTGGCATCCACCGGAAGTGCTCTTCCTATCAATCTTGCAATCGGCATAATCGAAATCCGAATAACCAACCAATTCAAATTGAGTTCCCTTCGGATACCAAAGACCAATATTTGGAGTATACTTTAAATATCTCATAATTTGCTTTACGGCCGTCAAGTGACATTCTTTAGGTGCGGCTTGAAACCGTGCACACATGCAAACACTAAACATAATGTCGGGCCTAGATGCGGTAAGGTAAAGAAAACTACCAATTATTGATCTATAAAGTTTGAGATCTACCGGTTTACCTCCCTCATCAAGATCAAGATGACCATTTGTTGCCATAGGTGTTTTAATTGGTTTAGCCTCTTCCATACCAAATTTCTTCAATATATCCTTGACATATTTAGATTGCCAAACAAATGTGCCTTCTTTCAATTGTTTGATTTGAAGACCAAGGAAGAAGCTCAATTCACCAATCATTGACATTTCAAACTCCATGGACATCATCTTTCCAAATTCTTCACAAAAACTTTCATTAGTAGAACCAAAGATAATATCATCAATATATATTTGACAAATAAAGATATCATGAACAATCTTCTTAGTAAATAAGGTCGTATCAACTTTCCCAATTTTGAAGCCCCTAGAAGTAAGAAAATCTCTAAGCCTCTCGTACCAAGCACGAGGTGCTTGTTTCAACCCATAAAGAGACTTAGAAAGTTTAACACATGGTTCGGCCTCATAGAATCCTCAAAACCGGGATGTTGTTCTACAAAAACTAGCTCATTTTTTTTTACCATTTAAGAAAGCACTTTTGACATCCATTTGATATAATTTAATGTTATGAGAACAAGCATACGCAAGTAAGATTCTAATAGCTTCTAATCTACCTACGGGAGCAAAAGTTTCACCGAAATCCAAACGTTCGACTTGAGTGTAGCCTTGAGCCACTAGTCTTGCCTTGTTCCTTACAACAATTCCATCTTCATTTTGCTTGTTACGAAAGACCCATTTGGTACCAATAACATTGTAATTCTTGGGCCTCTCGACCAATTCCCAAACCTTATTGCAGGTAAAGTTATTTAGTTCTTCATGCATAGCATTCACCCAATCCGGATCTTGTAATGCTTCATCTATACGGTTAGGTTCAATAGAAGAAATAAAAGAATAATGTTGAGAAAAGGAAGCAATGCGAGATCGAGTTTGAACACCCTTACTAATATCACCCATAATTTGATCAATGGGGTGATCTTTCGCAACATTATGATGAATCCTAGGTTGTGCACTTGGTTCTTGGGTTGATGAAAATGGAGGAGATGGTGACAATAGTTGAGAGTCATCTTGAGGAACATTGTCTTGAATGATATTATTAGAGGGTTGGTCTTGATCATTATTATTAGTTGAAGAGGGTGGATCCCCCCTTAGAGAGCACGATGGACCAACATCTTCATCTTCTTCTTGTCTTGGTCTAATGTCTCCAATCGACATAGTCTTCATGGCATTAGCCAAGCCTTCATCTCTAACATCTTCAAAATTATCTTTTTCATCTTGAGAGCCATTTGTTTCATCAAACTCAATATCATAAGCTTTTTCAACAATACCCTTGGTCTTGTTATATACTCTATAAGCTTTGCTACAAGATGAGTACCCAAGAAGAAATCCTTCATCACACTTGCCTTAAAATTTAGATAACCGAATACCTTTCCTTAATATATAACACTTGCAACCGAAAACCCGAAAATAAGAAATATTGGATTTTCTTTCAATAAGAGACTCATAAGGAGTCTTGTTGAAGAACCTATGACAATAGAGTCTATTTGAGGCATGACAAGCGGTATTGATTGCCTCAGCTCAAAAAGAATGAGATACATCATATTCTGAGAGCATTGATCTTGCCATATCAATTAGAGTCCCATTCTTCCTCTGAACCAATCCATTTTGCTCCGGTGTATATGTGGTTGAAAATTCATGTTTAATACCCTTCTCATCACAAAAGTTTTCAATTTTTGAATTCTTAAATTCACTGCCATTGTCACTTCTCACTTTCTTCAATTTGTTCTCAAATTCATTCTCCGCCCTTGTAACAAATCTCTTGAAAATATCACTGACATTGCCCTTGTCATGAAGAAAGAATACCTAAGTATATCTAGAATAGTCATCCACTACCACAAGACAATAACTATTTTCACCAATGCTTCTATAAGTTGTAGGTCCAAATAAGTCCATATGAAGCAACTCAAGAGGTCTTGTGGTTGACATGCTACTCTTGGATGGATGTGAATTTGAGACTTGTTTGCTGGCTTGACAAGTGCTACACAATTTATCCTTATCAAACTTGACATCTTTCAAGCCAACAACAAGATCATGCTTGATAAGCCTATTTAATTGTTTCATGCCAACATGTCCTAGTCTTCTATGCCATAACCAACCCATAGATGACTTAGAAAACAAACATGTGGTTAGGCTAGCTTTCTTAGAAGCAAAATCAACAAGATATAAGCTTTCATGCCTAAAACCTTTAAAGATGTTGGTTTTACCATCTAGAGAAGTAACTTCAAATTCATTAATAGTAAAAGAACATCTATATCCATTATCACATAATTGAGCAATTGAAAGTAAGTTGAAATTACGAGAATCAACAAATAGCACATTAGAAAGAGAGAAATTATTAGAGAGAGCTATGTTACCCAAACCTTTTACCTCTCCCTTGCTATCATCTCCAAAGGTAATGTTGTCAAAACCGGAAATACCATAGTCAATATAAGAGAACATTTTCTTGTCACCGGTCATGTGATTAGTGCAACCACTATCAATCACCCAATATCTTTCACCGGCTTTATAATCCACCTACAAAGATGAATTACTTTTGTTTAGGTACCCAAACTTGCTTGGGTCCTTGAATGTTAGTTACCAAAGTTTTGGGAACCCAAATTGATTTCC
This sequence comes from Panicum hallii, assembly GCF_002211085.1. Classification (NCBI taxonomy): domain Eukaryota; kingdom Viridiplantae; phylum Streptophyta; class Magnoliopsida; order Poales; family Poaceae; genus Panicum; species Panicum hallii. The sequence goes on along the minus strand of NC_038045.1, from coordinate 10,840,877 downwards.
TTTTAGTGTCACTAATAGGTAGACCAAGAAATTTAGCATAAACATTTCCATTAACATTCTTTCTAAGAACATAGGATGCATCAAAGGATATGGTCTTCTTGTTCTTGCACATGTGATGGGCTTCCACCTTCTTCTTGCAAATAAAGCAAGTCTTCATTTTGTCTTCCTTATTATATTTGACTTGAGATTTCTCAAAGATGGTTTTCTTAGGGATGAAAGCCGATTTCCCTTTCTTGGGCTCATAATCAATACCATTGCGGTTAAGAGTGAATTTTTGACTTGTCCAACAATGGTTGAATTTGGCATGGCTACCAAACCATATAGCTAGATCCTTGGACAAACAATCAACTTCCTTCTTCAAAGATTCATTCTCCAAGATAAGAGATGCATCACTTGTGCAAGAACTAATACTTGTGCTACAAGAGAAGTTAGATGTACTAGGACAACATGAAGCACATTTTAATTCATCACATTTTGCACAAGGAACTATTTTATCCTTGACGGTCTCAAGCACAACTAGAGTGACATGAGCTTCCTTAAGCTTCTCATTACTTTCCTTAAGAAGCTCATTCGAAGCTTGGAGCTCCTCATGGGACTTCTTAAGATTTTCATGAGAAGTCTTTAGCTCCTCATACGAATTTAGAAGAGTGGAGTATTTTCTCTTCCATTCCGCAATTTTGTCACTCTTTTTGCGCAAGACATCGTCGGACTCACTGATCATTCTAACAAGATCATCATAAGAAAGTGAGTCTTCTTCATCATCACTAGCCTCATCATTAATTACCTTAGATTCACCCTTGGGCATGAGGCAATGATGTTTGGAGAAGAGAGATGGGGCTTCTTTGATAGCAATCCCGGCAAGAGCACTTGATGGCTTGTCATCTTCATCATCGGAGCTTTCATTGGAATCCCACTCCACAACGTAGGCTTGTCCATTCTTCTCTTTCTTGAAGTATTTCTTCTTCTTGTCCTCAATCTTCTTCTTGTCATATTTTTTGTTCTTCTTTCTTGGGCAATTAATTGCAATATGCTCGGGTTCTCCACACTCATAGCACTTTCTATCTTCAAAGGGATTTTTCTTTGAAGATTGGCCCTTCTTGTTGAATTTTCTCTTTGACATCATTCTTCTAAACCTTCTTACAAAGAGTGCCATCTTTTCATCCGATTCTTCATCATCTTCATCATCACTTTCTTCCTTTAAAGCTTTGGCCTTTAGTGCAATGCTTTTCTTATCCGGTTCATTGGCTTTAGCTTCAACTTGGGACTTCTTGAATAAGTCAAGAGTGATCACTTCCCTAAGTATTTGTGTGGGTGTCATGGTCTTCAATCCGGATCTCACAAGCAATGTGACGATTGTGTCATACTTCTCCGGGAGAGATCTTAGGAATTTTTAAGAGAATTCTTCATCCGGGACAATGAACCCAAGACATTTGAGCTCATTCACTATATCATTTAACTGGTTGAACATTGTACGCACATCTTCATCCATATTCATAGCAAACTCACTAAACTTGCCCTTGAAGATGTACAATTTTGCCTTTTTGATGGTGTTTGAACCTTCATGTATTTCCTTGAGTTTCTCCCATATCCCATGAGCACTTTCAAGTCCTTTGACTCGGTTAAATTTCCCAATATCAAGAGCACCATACAACACATTTACGGCTTGATCATTTAATAGCTCATTCTCCTCATCTTGCTTGCTCATGGTCTCCTTATCTAAGATCACATAACCTTCAATCACAATTTTCCATATTTTCCTTCCCATTGTCTTAAGATGAGCCTTCATCCTAATCTTCCAATAATCATAATTGTTTCCATCAAAGAATGGAAGTTTCTCCACATGATTATTTTCCTCTAGAGCCATTTGTCCTACTCCGGGATGGTTAAATCCCTATAAATTGGAGTCCACGGCTCTGATACCACTTGTAGGATCAAGGACACTGGCTAGAGGGGAGTGAATAGACGGTTTTAACTAAAAACAAAGCACTTAGGGAAAATTTAATTAGTACAATAAGAGAATTAAATTTTTAGCCTAAGTTGAGCTAAGTTGGGTTTGCAACCTAGGGTGATCAAGCAAAGCTAGAATCTAGGAATGTAAACTTGCACAAGAGTAGATGCGGTAAAGAATTGCAAGGTAAGAAACAATACTCAAGATGCAAGAATTTATCCCGTGGTGTCTTTGATTTGCCGGTCACCCCTAATCCACGTTGAGGTGGATTCAATGAACTCGATTGCTCCTCTACCAAGTCTTCACTTAGTCTTTGAGCCAATCGATCAAAGAACCTCTCCAAACCTCGGTTCCACTAAGATGCTCTTCACCGCTCCGGCGAGGCGAGCTCAACCTCTCACAAACTTGGCCATGGCACCTTCACAAACTCCTTTTAAGTGCTCGGTGGCACACACGATCTCCAAGCTGTCTAGGAGGCGGCAACCTCCAAGAGTAACAAGCCAATGACGCTTGCTTGGAATCCCACTAGTGCCTCAATGATCAACCTCTTTGATGCAATGCACTAAACACTCTCCAACTCACAAGCATGCGATCACTAAGCAATGGTGAGTGAGAGATGAGTGAATGAGAGCTTAAGGATGTTCTAATGTCTTTCTCAAGTGCTAAGAGAGCTCTTATGCAGCCAAGGGGTGTGTATATATAGCCTACCAACACAAACTAGCAGTTTGGAGGAGTTGGTGGGTTTTCTGCGACTCTGGCGGACAGTCTGCCAGCTATTGACGGACAGTCCGCTTGCTCCCCCAACGGTCAACTGTTGCAAAAACGGCGTGGTCTGAACTAGCCGTTACAGCCTAACCGGACAGTCCACCATACAGGGCCGGACAGTCTGGTTGGACGAAACCTTCTATCTCAGATGCTGGAGACAAACCGGACTGTCCGGTTGCTGACGGCGGACAGTCCGGTTGCTGACGACGCCTGAGGCAGAAGGTTTCGTCTGTCCGGTCTAACGAGTCGGACTGTCCGGTTCAGGCGTGAAGTGCAGGAATTCTCGTTATGTGTGCATCTTTTCTCTCATGTGCCATGTTTCTCAAGGTATGCAATTGAAAGACTCGATCATAAGGCACTTAGCAAATTTCCGAGCAAACGAACATCGACCCCTCTTAATAGTACGGCTATCTAGCCTAAAAGCCCGGTCGAGTTCTTCTCTACTCTTCTTTGGACCGGCAAAAATAAAATCCCTATGTTATACATTTGTCTTGAGTTGTCCATTTTGAGTCTCTTCTTAGATCGTTGCGCCATTTGCTTCTTTTTAACTATTCATCTATGGACCATCCTACACTCATAAATCTCAATGAAGCAGTTAGTCCACTTATAGTTGTCATTAATTACTAAAACACAATTTAGGGGCCTGGATGCTTTCACCCGCAACATCTGGCACTGGGGCGGAGAGGTGCAAAATGACGCCTCCAATGAGGGAGGAATGACGCCATTGAAGCTTTCCCCAGCACCTCGGCCAAGCCCCGGAGGAACGACAGCAGTCCTGACCGCGGCCAGCAAGAGTGGTGCAGGTGACCAAAGCGGGCGTCCCCGTCGTCACCTGGCGCCGCCACCACGTGTGCCGTAGCTGCCAGGCCACGTGCGCCTCCGCCGCGGCCGCCGTTGCAATGGCCGAGCCGAGCGCCTTTTTGCCGCACGCCACTGCCGCCGCGGCTGCCATGGCCGTGGGTGCTGCCGCCATTGCAGCCGACGAAGCGGCCGAGACGGGCGTCGCAGTGCCGCACGCCGCCGCCGTGGCCGCCTCTGAAGGAGGCCGCCGCAGCCAAGCCATGGGCCCACCCACCGCCGCCGAGGCCGAAGGCGGCCAACACCGGAACCAGCCCGGAACAACCGGTGGAGCGCGGGCCGACCCACCAGCATGCGGATCCGGCCTCCACAAGAGCAGATCTGGCCGCCGGCCATGTCTAGGGCGCAAGGAGGAAGGAAGGCCAGAGGGGATGAAAGAATGGAGAGAGAGATGGGGAATGAGGGAGAAGATGACGGCCCCGCCGCCGCCCTCCCCGCTGCTCGCCGGACTTCTAGCGGGCAGCTCCGACGGCGGCGGAGGCAGAGAGCGGCGGCGGGGTGGGGGTAGGACGGCGTGACGGGGGAGCCACCCGAGTCGCCCCGGAAGACGACGCGAGGGGTCTTTTTGGATGCGATGAAATAAGGGATGCCACTCCCCATGGTTCAATTTGGTTCGTCTAAATTTCAACTAGTTTAGCTAAGCCAAAGATTAGACCTCCCAGTCTTCTGGGGTTTTGCCCTAGGACCTGTGTGGGAGGAATTGCATCCACTTTTGATGTTGTAGAAACTATGATGGCATAGTTGTCCTATGTTTTCAAAGTCGAGTATTATCAAGTCTTCAAAGTTGTTTCTATAGTATATTGTATAAATTATAATGTTAGAAAGCTGCTTGTGTTCGAATTTTCACATTTGTAGTAGCTACCAGCTGCAGTGGAGGCTATGAAGGTGAACATATTGGCTGCGATATTGCATTGTTCTATCTGTTTGGTAAGCAAAAATTTGTGATTAGCTGTTGAGCTGTAACTATTGTAAGAATTTAGCTGTGTGCGGTTTCAAAAATCCTTTGTTTTCATTTTCTCGGATGCATATCTCTATGACACCCTTATCTATAAAGAGTTTATGACACCTTTATTATCAAGCATAAAGATCTAAAGAAACCTCATGTCTAGGAATTTATATAGCAGGCAAATATGGGCGAAAAGAATTTTCCATTCAGTCACCTTCCCAGATGCGCAAGCGGCTTTTGGTCCAAGAAAAACAATCGAACCCTCCAGCCTGACCGGCTGACCCCCACCCATCGACCCGACGCCGCGCCGCATCCCTCTTCTGCGCCCTTTCCTCTCTGTCGGCGGCGAAGAGGTTTTCTCCAATCCGGCGAGGGGAGAGGAGCTTGTCAGTGAATTCGGTCCCTCCAACCAGACGAGAAGATGCCGCGGATCCCTCTGATCAAGTTCCCCAAGCGGAATCTCAAAGCCCCATCTCCATCCACACCAGGTGCTCCCTCTTGTTTCCCCCAATCATCCTTCTCTTTCCTCGCAGGATTTCTCACGAACTTTCTAAATTTCCTCGATTTGTTGGGTTCTGTCTGCTTGTTGCAGCAGCATCGCAGCCCGCGGATCAGCACGCGACCCTCATGTCCCGCTTGGGTAAGCACGAGATCCCTTTGAGTACCCTGGAATGAGCATTGTTTGTGTGAATTCGTCTAGCTTCTTGATTTGAGTATTGATTTGTGGGTGGGCACACGCGTAGCTACATTTCTATTTCTGCACGAACTCATTGATCCGTGGGATTGATTGCATCGACTTTGTGGCATATGTTGTTACGGAGGAATGTGGAATTGTGGTTTTCGGGGCGGATATTTTGCTTTAGATTAGATAAACCAACTGGGAAGATATACTTTTTTTTGGTTTCTCGTCAATGTTAGGATTCTTTTTTGAGGGCTCCCTGTTAGGAATTTTGGGTAGGTGGAATTGGGACAAGAGGGGTGGCCTTGAGACGAACAGTACATTGTTCTGGTGTTAATACCATAAAGCTACATTGTGTTTTAGAGAAAGTTCTTAGTCGTGCGTTTGATTAAGAATTGAGCTATGTTTTTCAGATGTAGGATTACTGTTGGTTTGTTGATCTTTTTAAATATTTGCTTTATAACTCCAAACAGATATGTTTTGACCATTTGGGTACAATGGTTTTTAAGTTACCAAATGCTGAGATACGATATGATTGTGTTGTAAGCGTTGCCATTTGTTATCTTCACATTGTACTGAGCTTATGTATGGATCTATTAACTTGTTATGGCCTTGCTGTACCATTTTGTTCACTACATAGGATTGAATGCCTCCTCTTGCTTGCATTGGCCTTGCTATAACCCTGTTACAGGCCTTTGCTGAGTTATTGGATGCTTTCTTGAAATACTCAACAGTATGGAATCGTTGTGAGACTCGCCATAATTTTTGAGATAGTAATCGGGTCCCATTGATGGAGATTATTGTAGAGGACGTGCTTTGTCTCGGAATGCTGGTACTACTTTTACTTCCAGTTACCAACTGCCCTTGAAATTTCAAATTGTTAAAACCAAATCTGAACTAAGTTTGAAAAAATTTAGAGCAATCCTCCCCATCTAACACCTCCTTGGACCTGAGATTTTCCATAGGCCTCCAGCCAAGTTCGCTGCCTTTCTTACACAGCCATTAGTTGGCTGACTTACCTTTGTTTCCTTACTGTGTACACTTTCATCTGTCCCGAACTTGGCACCATAGGTCCTGTTTTGTTTTGCACCTAAAATTGCCACCTAATTTTGAAGCTATATAGTTTGGCATGCCAAAATTGTGGTCACCAAGTTGGTGGCTCCCCTTATTTTGGCTACCCAAATGAACTAGAAACCTTGAAGGGCCTGCAAAGTCAAAATTTGTTACCAAACCAAAAGGTGGCCAGAATTTGGCTTGGCAAACCTTAGGCACACTTGAGTAATATACTGAATGTTGCCTGGTACATTAACGACTCCCCACTTCGCACCCCCCCCCCCCACCCCCACCCCTGAGCAAATAGCGCTTCAATTGTTTCTAATGATAAAATTAATACCGAGTTATATGTGGATGTTTTGTACAGCTTCTGAATGTCATTTGAATAACATGCACTTGCCCTTGTGCAATATATGACCGTTAGAACAAATGACTTTACTTCCCCTGGTGGTTTTGGTATTCTCCCTGTTTACATCTGGAACTACTGTGAGTAGTTATTCGCTAGGGAATGACAACATTTTTGGTTTACTGAATGCTTAGTCCATCATCTTGTAATTCTGATGGAAAAGGGTATTCTTACCAATTTAAGTTTCTCTTTCAGGGGCTAAAGTAGAGGCACCATCTTCTGGAGAGATTAAAAATTACCGTTTCAGATCTGATGTGCCATCCCCACCTTCTCATACTGCTGTTGGAGGTCCAGCTTCACTCCTTCCTAAGCGTAAACCCCTGACTGAAGAAGAGATTGAGGCTATCATGGTATTTCCTTTGTTCACTGAAGCTGAAATACACTTGGAAATGCTGTATCTGTTCTTAGTATTTGTTGTATTGCATTTGCTGCAATTTGTTGGAATTTGATCCAAATCAATTACATAAATGACATCTTTGAAGCTATCATGGTATGCCCTTTGTTCACCGAAGCTGAAATATAAGTGGTCACTTGGCCAGTTGCTCACAGATACTGAAATAGACCATGGAGTTATTTCCTGTTTCAGTTTCATTCCTTTGATAATTGAGATATGTAGTTGGCTAACCACTTTGCATATTATACCTAAGAGCCAGAGAAGTTTTTAACTCTGTCAATTTGTCAAAATAAAGAAGCTATTAAAGTGCATTTGTCTCCATGCCAGTACCATACCATGAAATTTAACATTTTCTCTGCATCTGTAAAACCATTGATATGAGCTTAATTAGCGTTACGTGCAGTCATTTGTTGCAGCTTTAAAGCTTACCTGCCAATGAATACATAATCCACTAGATATAATTGCATAAATATTGAACGAATGCTATCACTGCCACTTCAAGGATTTTCGCTTCTTAAATCAGGTTTTGTCTTTTCCAGTTATGGACATGGTTCTTTTACCTACGTAGACTCCCAAAGTACTCTTGATTATATATTGATCTGTGCACATAGAAGTGGGATACATTTTGTATCTGCTACTGCAGTTTTTCAAAATCCACTGTGGCCGGACAGCCTGGCAAGGTGGGTTTGGCCTTTGGACCCACATGTCAATGAGAAAATGGATGGCATAAAAGTATTAACAACATTGATCATTGCCAAATCATTGATAGATAGCTAGGAAGTATGTTTGACCTCTAGAAAAGAGGCTTTTACCTTTGACATTCCTATACTGCACGAACCTAATTTAGGAGTTATAACATACTCAATACCACATTGATTAATGGTGAAACTAATTTTTTATTTTTCATTTGAATCAAAGTATTTTTATCTGCTGAACACAATACAGATTTGGATATAGTCCAACGCGATTGCATATTGAATGTTACCAGCTATACTAAATACAATTAAATTGAATGCCTACCCAATTCGTTTGGATGTGTATATTCTAGTAACTCCGTTATGTCAAATTAGTGAGATATAAATAACACTATATTTTCACGCATGGCGTGCTTAACCACTCTAATTTATTATTTTTTTTCACCGCAAAGAATATGAATGCGTGTCAGTTTCAAAACTTGTCCACTGGTTAGGTATACAGTATACTTTATGAACTCTTTTATACTCTTTAACATGGAAAATGCTTGTCTCCGTGCAGCTAGGTGGCTCCATCTGATATGGCCTCAAATGGATTGGAAATTTTAGGAGGCATCAATAAGATCATATACCCAAACTTGCCTTGACTGTAAGGGGTGTTATTCAAGCCATGTTGATATGGAATTTGTTTTTTTTTGTTTCTCTGTCTGGGAGTCAGCTGCTGTGTCATTCGTTTCTAATATTCTTCGGTCTTCACATGTGACTTGACCAAATCGTGAGCAGCCATGTTGATATGGAGTTCGGTTTTTGTTTCTCTGTCTGGAAGTCAGCTGTTGCGACATCAGGTCCTAATATTCTTCACATGTGACTGACCGAATCGTGGGCGTATTGAAGTTGGTTACCAAAAAAAGTGTTGACCATATGGGGCCATTTTGAAATCTACTTAATAAACTAGCTATTTAGCTTAGAATTTAACATCCCACTATTTTTTGACCACTTTCCAAAGTTTAGATATAAGAGCAACTCCAAGAGACTCTCTGTATCTTTCGAATAGAGATTTTGATGGAAAAATACTCTCCATCAGCTTCTCTAAGTAGTTATCTAAATGTAGCCATCCAGCATTAATGCTAGCCAAATATAGATAACGAAAATAATTTTCTAGAGTGTACATAAGATATAGAAAAATAAGATATAGAAAAACTGTTAGAGAGAGAAAATCTATTTTTATGCAGAAGGCTGTCAGAGTGAAATTTAGAAAGACTCTTGCTGTCAGAGTGAAATTTAGAAAGACTCTTGGAGATGCTCTAAGACTATTTATAGGATGAGAAATGGAAATTAATTTTATATTCCATCAAATTATGTTTCTATTCCGTAATTTATAGCACGAAATATAATACATCTACCTCGTATGGCTAACAATATTATATAAATATATTCCGTATATAATCATATTATATTAATAGATTTGTGTTAAAATTGTGATTATTAGAATGGAATTTAATTTCAAGGTTCCAAATGGAGCGCGAGTGATTTTGCTTGCGCACCTCTAATTGATTTCTCGACTATGTTCTGAATTCTCACCCCACCATAAGATCTGATGAGCGTTCTTACCGAACCATACCTTTCTCGTGCATGTTTGTAACTTGCCCACGAGGCCATAAGATCCGTCTGCTTTTGGCCAGGTCGTGCAGTTGGTTCGATTCCGTAATGGTGTCAGTACTCATTTAGTGGTGGTGAAAGGAATCGCGGTCAGACATGTTAGCAACTCAAATGATGTGCCATCTCAGCAGTTTAATTGGACCTCTACGTTGTACGAGTGTTTCATTTCTGTCAGTTTGCACGGAGTTGACCTGACCTGACATGACTTCAATTTCAAGTTCGGGTTACAAGTGCACCGAACATACGGGGCAGAGATTTACACGCGTTTCACACAAACGAGCTGCTTGATGTCCCAAAATCACGCATCAGCAGATGACTCCAGTGTCCAGTCCTGAAATACTGCACGTTGAAAACTCCGAAACCATCCCTCCCTTGGCCCCCTTTTCCTTTGGTCTTCCCCTCTGGGCCTCTTCTGGTTGCCGCATGGAACGGCAGTGCTGATCAGATCTGAACGCAGAATTGAATTATCCCAGTTGGACTGCGTGCTACCGTCTTCTTGTTTTCCTTCACGTGTTCGTCAGTTCTACCCGTTCCACAGTTTCCATCATTGACTCGCGCTTTTATGGATCTCCACGACACGGCTGCCTCTGCACCAATCGCATTCCATTCCGGCTCTCTAGAGCCTAGTGAGTACATATACTGTGAAGTTGCTGCTCTTCTGCGTCTTGATTCCAAATCCGTTCGGCTTCTGAACCTCAACTGGAGTAGTAGACCGTAGCAAAGAGAGCAGGGGACAGGACAAGAAGAAAAAGGAGAGCCATTTCCGGAGCAGAGGAGGCAGGCAACTGGGTCAGACAGGCCCGCGCGCCACGCCGTCCCGACGGCCATGGCCCAGCCCTTCTCCTCCTCCCACATCCCCTCCTCATCCTGCGTGCCTCGCCGCCCGCCCCCCTCGGCCTTCTCCCCGCCCACAAGGACGAGCGCCTCTCATGCTCCGGTGTACAGGCCGCGCCGCCGGGCCGTCGCCGCCGCGGCGTCCCTCCACCTCGGCCCGGGGGAGATCGCCGAGCTCGCGCGCAACAAGGTTGGTTGGTTTGCGCCTCTCATGCCGGCTGGTGCCCGGCCAAACGGATAATAGTCATCTCTTGTTCTTTTTTTTTCTTTTGTCCTGAGTCTTGGCTGGCTCGTTGGAAGGTTTTGATTGCGGCGACGGTGGCGAGCGCGATCGGGCAGCTGTCCAAGCCCTTCACCTCGGGCAAGAAGTGGGGCGCTGGCGGCGCCGGTTTTGACGCCAAGACCGCCTTCCGCTCCGGAGGGATGCCCTCCACCCACTCCGCGGTGAGAAGATCGGATTACCCCTCAGTCCCTTACCCAATACCTTTTGTTTCTCTGTTTCTGCGTCACTGGCAACTATATCCCTGCTGCACTGCATGTTTGGGGCTGGCGTGCTATGTTGTCACGCGGATAGCTTGTTTCACACCTTCAATGTGTGGTAATATGTTCTCATGAGTTTGCTCAATGGAACGATTGACTTCGGGTGGGTATGTTTCTAGAAATTAATTTGATCATTCAGTAGTTCTGAAATGCAACTTGTCCCCAATGGCTACAAAACTGAAATGAAACATATGCTGTGGTTTGTCAAAGAAGAGCTGATGCAAGGTCTTATCCCAAATTGCTGATCTTCATTTTATTGTATACTAATTCTGTCTTTAGCTTTACCTGTTTGATTTAAAGATGTCAACTCCCTTCGACATTGGCCCTTCTCTTGGTTCTGAGTTCTAACTATGTACCCTTTTCGCATCTTGTAGAGTGTTGTGGCTGTGGCTACTTCGCTTGGCCTAGAAAGGTTAGTTCTCAAACATTGGTGCTACCGAACTTAGCTTCAACATAGGCTCCATGTTTTTGTTTTTATTGATTGTTGATTTAGTGTGCAGGGGGTTTGCAGACTCTGTGTTTGGGATGTCACTGGTGTTTGCCGCAATTGTAATGTATGATGCTCAGGTATGCTGAATTGTTCAGAGCTCATTCAGTTTACCTTCACATCTTTCTGAACCGTCCAATCTTTTGAAACAACTGAATCAGAACAGTTAGGATTTTAACTATGTGAAAATAAATATGTGAATGTGATTGTAAGTTAGTTTTTCTCCTTAGTTGCCATATTTGCCCATATGTTCTGCATTCTTAGCAGCCACCATGTTGACTTGTTTGTTACCTCAATCTTGGTCGCTATCAGGCCTTCTTGTAGCTAATCTAGTATTCCCTCCTTTGGATATAGATTTGAATATTTGATTGATTCTTGTACTTATTGAAGAGAGTTTGAGATACAATTGAATTTATTATAAGTGCACCTTTTGTAATGTCTGATGTGTCTGGAAAATTTTAGTCTGGAGTTTATTAGTATCAGTCAGCTTGTGGATCGAAGCGTCCCAATTATGTGCATCATATATTTTTTTTCACAGTTTCCTCTCAAGATCATCATTGACATCGGATTTATAACACTCTAATGAGGATTTTTTTTGTACTCCACAAATTATTTTGTAGTGTCAATTTGCTAGAAAATAATTCAATGCATTGATGGCCTAGGCACAATGTTTCTTATGTCATAAAGCTGAAAAGTATCTGTTTCTCATTATGATTGCTATGTTCAGTAAACAGATTGGTTGGTGTCTTTCCTAATAGAAGCCAGGGGACTCCTTTTTTCTAAAAATAAGATGAAACACACAAACCTAGCATCACTATATTGTCATGCACGCTTGCACACATATATCTTATCTAATGTCATAAAGCTGAAAAGTATCTGTTTGTCATTATGATTGCTATGTTCAGTAAACAGATTGGTTGGTGTCTTTCCTAATGGAAGCCAGGGGACTGCTTTTTTCTATAAATAAGATGAAACACACAAACCTAGCATCGCTATATTCTCATGCTTGCTTGCACACATATATCTTCAGCTTGTGTATGGTGTTGGAGATGCACGCTTTAGAAATCAATATCTTATTATTGACAAACTTAGCTTGGCTACACTCTCTACCGACAAGCTTAGTCTTAAATTTGGTCATATTGTTGATGGATGACTTTACAAGGTTGTCCCTGTGACTTTTGACTTGCAAAACAGAATGATGTGGCAAAGCCATGAAACTATTGCAAAAATGATTTTCAAAACTAAAATATGATTATCAGTTTATCCTGCATTCTGAAGGATGAAGTCCCATAATTTGCAGCAGGAATATGAGACTTCTGTTTTCCATGTGAGATTTTTTGCTTTGTTCTGCCCTCTGGTACATATGTTACATGCTCTGTTTTCCTTCTCAATTTTCTGTAGAATCTATGCAAATGCAATCACAACACTTCGAGAAAGGCCTGTCTACTTTCATGCCTTCGTTTTACTACTAACTATCAGTTTTGACATTTACTATTCAAGCTTTATCTGGCTACGTATTTGAAATAGTTTAGTTAAAAAGTATTTTTGGGTTTGCCATCGGAGGTATTATAGAGACACAATATGTCTATATGCTTATATTTGTACACACTTGTGAAAAGAATATTCAGTCTGAATAGTAAAACCAAAGTTTATTGTGATTTGTGAGTGGGATTATATAACTATGTTTGTGTGGAATAGACAATGCACATGTGCAGTAAGCAGCATAATGCCCCGAGCATTAGCAAATAATGTATTTATTACCCAAAAATATCTCAGCTTGCACTGGAGTGTTGCACTGTGGAGAACTATGTCCCCTACCTGAAGTATGAACTTTAGGGATACATGTCTTGGCTGTGTCCTTTTCCTTGTTGCATTCTTTGTTCGTACGTTGACATCTGAGACCTGTGCTTGTTAGTACCTTGCCATATATTTTGGTAAAGATATTTTATTAATCTGGTGTGAGTCCTGGGCAAGTTAGTTTTATGAGATCACTACAGGTGGGTCTAAAATACTGTTTCATGTCCTGAATTGGTGCTTTTGAAAATAGTCAATTCATCTCTCTTTGATGAGGTGGAGGCTAAATATCTATAGGAATCACCACATATTGCTAGTAGCTGTTCTCACCATTATTGTATTTCATGTTAAATTTATCTAACCATGTGTTAGCTGTTCAGTTGTATACAAACTAACCAGATCAATCTGAAAATATAATACCTTGCTTTGGATTATAAACTTGGAATGTGATTTCCTCACATAATATTCATTGGTTGTTTCCGATAGGGAGTTAGAAGAGAGGTGGGCAAGCATGCAAGGGTTTTGAACAAGTTTTGGGTTCTTAGGGAAAAGGTACCTCAAGATTCAGAGGTGGACATGGCTCCTGAGTTTGTTTCGGTAACTGAGGAGGCGATTTCCTCGCCCCGTACAAATGCGAGCCCCTCCCTGAGGTGCAGTTCTAGGACTGAATCACCAAGGTTGAGCGGACTCCGGAGTTCAGAACCTGAGATAACTGAAGTGACAGAACTGAATTCGTCTTACATGGAGAAGGGTTACCTGTTGAGTGAATCTGTTGGCCACACAGAGCTCCAGGTCACAATGGGCGCCTTGTTAGGTTTTATTGTGAGCTTAGCCGTATATGCGACACTGTAACAGCGATCTTTATTACATTCTTAGTTAGTTACACATACAGATTATTGTTACCCAAAGTAACACAAGTGATTGATTATTCCCACGATTAAATCAGAAATACCTTTGCCACTTTCAAACTATGACCAAGTTGTATGATATGAGCTCTGTGCCTTCTTCTCTGACATTGATGTGTACATCGAACATTGCAGTAGGGAGCAGCTAGCCCTGCTTACTTTACGCGTTCCCTGTACACGAAATTGCAAACAAAATCCGTATGGTGGTACACAGGTTGGCATATGTTTTATCCTCTCCACGTAGGCACGAACTTCCATGCGCGTGGCTGGAACGATTAAGAATTAACTAGCCATGGCTGCACAGCTGCTGCAAGCTTTGGGATTGGGATGTGATGGCATGGGGGAAGAACCGTAACGCATCCGGCGTTGCCTCCTTTCTCTGGAATAAACGGTTCATTGGTCCCGGTAAACAAATGGTCTTGATGAAGCCTCCCAAGGAGGAAGACGGCCAGGGGGTAACATCTAAGGAAGACGGCCAAGGAGGAAAACAAATGGTCTTGGAGCACTGAAGTTATGTTATTAATGTAAATACTAATCTATGGAACGTTAATCCAAATTTCAAGTGCTCCAAGAAAATGGAAGATGTCTTTTTTTTGTATTTTCCCAAAGGTGGAGTTGCCGATTGCTATGTTTATCTTCTGTACTAAAGGATCAGCTAATTATGCAGCCAACCGGGCTTTGGTATTACCTGATTTCGGTACTTGGAAAACAAATGAGAGGTGAAACGGCATTTTTGTTTAGAACTTAACAAAGTTAACCGACTAAAAACATGGCAAAATTGTTTTTGGTGATCTCTCCCTCATGGTTATGTATATGACAACCAATATCTCTCGCCATGCTTTTCTCCAGCACCTGTATGTATTTTTTGGGTACATTCAAGATGCAGGCATATTCTACAAACACCACACTTAGCTTACACCACTCCAAACGCAAACACATGAATGTGCCAAGCCGACTTTTTTTTTCACACTTCCCGTCAAGCGTCAACCTTCTATACCTCAAAGCAGCATGAGACCAAGACAAAATTGTAGGTCTTCGTTGTTGCATTTCTTATAAATGGCTTCAAAACCACTCAAGTTTTCCGACTGAAGTCGACAACATTTTGTTGGTAGATTAAAGTGATGTAGCAGATATAGACATCAAATCATACATGAGCAGATAAGAAAAAGGGCGACAAAAGGAATGCAGATGGTACATGTTAGTGCTTTAATTTGGTGACCATGAGTAGGTATGTTCCTTATTAGTTTAACAACCCAAAGACCAATTCATGGAAAACTTGAAACAGGAATAACATTCCAAACAAGTAATTGAAGTTCTAGATTGACTGTGCCATTGTTTCATTCTTCTCAAAAGCACATAACGAGCAACCCCTAAGCCAAAATGAGAACATAAAAAAGATCCTCTTGACCAACCAGCTACAGTTTAGATGGCATTCGATGCGCGCATGGTCCAAACAGTTGCACCGTATATACATTTGAAAGCACTAAATTTAAACTCCACAACGAAATCGACCGAATTAAGCAGCCTAATCAATCAAAAACCTGATCTGCTCACTGCTAGCTGCAAGGCATGCAGCTAAACTTGAGGTCGCTCCATCTACTTGGAGAACCTGAGGAGATCGGCCGCCTCACCGCCAAGGTATTGCAGTGGAAGCCTCTGCAAGGACGACGAGCCACCGAGCTCCATGAGCTGCTGCTGATATGGCGCCATTGGGGGGGCAGAGGCCGTGGAGACCTTGCCCTGGAAGAGCTGATCAAGGTTCTGGTGCGAGGCGAGTAGCTTGTCCAGGATCGACCAATCTGTCGTGCCAGTAAAGCGGTCGACACCACCGCCACCACTATGGAGCATCCCGTCGCTGCCGTTCGATGTCAGCTTCATCAGGTTCTGCGAGCACTCTACATCGAGCGAGCTCATGGCAATGGGGACGCCAGGCTGGCTAGGGAGGAGGGTTTGCACGGGCTGGTCGGCGCTCATCAGCTGTGGGAGCTGCATGGAGGGGTCGAAGGAAGGGAACTGATGATCATATTGCATGAGGTGAGGGTTGTGCTTGTGGTCTGTCGGCAGGGCACCGGGGACCGGAACCGGGAAGGGCTGGAGCTCGTCATCGTCCAGTGCTGCCATCTCAGCCTGATTGAGGGCCCTCTGATAGTTCTTCTTCTTGAAAACCCTACACACCACCCATCCATCTTCCTGCAAATCAGATCGGGATTTGTGTCAGTTGACTCAGTTCACCACTTCACCTCACTAGTTAGCTAGGACGCCATGTTTCAGTAGAGCAGTACCGAGGCTAATTTGTGTTAAATCTTCCATGTAACAACTTTTTACACACATATATGGAGCTTGAATGAATGTCATTATTCCATGGGTTAAACTTAGAAGCGAATAAAATCCAAACACATGAGCTAAGCTAATCGTGGGCAAAGAAATCAAATAAAAAAAGCTTGCTAGGTCTTCATGCACAGCAGATGATGCTCCTCCGATCCCTTACCTGAATCTCAACGTTCTCTTCATCCAAGCGGTACTCGTGCATAATCCAGTCAGTCTTCTTGCCGTGGGGAGCCCTTCCGATGTAAAACACCAGGGTCTTCCTCAAGCCGATCCTCCTGGCGTTGCCGAGGAAGATGGCCTTGTCCCGCCCTGTCGCCTTCCAGAACCCTGCCATGGTGGCACGGTTCGTCCTCGTCCCCGTTGGATACTTCTTGTCCTTGTGGCTGAAGAAGTACCAGTCGTTCTGAGGCCCGGTGCCTATTCTGCACCTGTCTGCCATGCCCCACAGATATTTAAGATTCTTGTGAGTTACCTATCACTCTGGAAAATTTGGGTCTAGAAAGATCTGATCAAGATTGCTGCACATAAGTATGTTTGCACACAAAATGACATGTATTTTACCTTTGAGGTCCCAGGGCTCAAGCTTGTTAAGATCAATCTCCCTTATGACATCAAGATCTATGGGCTCATAAGCAACCTTCTTCCTCAGGTAGTAGTATAGTAGCTCCTCATCGGTCGGATGGAAGCGGAAGCCTGGTGGCACCGACAGTGGTCCACCGCTCGGATGCATTCTTCTTTGCAAAACCTAAGATCTGAGAAGCAAGGCATGTATGCAGCACACGAGAAACCATATTAGAGGCTTCATATTGCAGCATCCTTATATACTTTCCTGCTCATATATAGAGCTCTTAGAACAAAAGGAAGAGAACAAACCTTGGAAATATCCTTTGCCTGATTGCAGCTCAGATCCTTGAAGCAACTGAGTATGGAGACAAGCAAGAAAAACAAGAGGAAGGTGATGCTAC
Organism: Panicum hallii; assembly: GCF_002211085.1. Lineage (NCBI taxonomy): Eukaryota > Viridiplantae > Streptophyta > Magnoliopsida > Poales > Poaceae > Panicum > Panicum hallii. The sequence continues at coordinate 10,823,624 of NC_038045.1, read as the reverse complement.
AAGGAAAAAGGATGTATGGCTGGCTTATATGGAGTCGGGTGAGGTATAGTAGGGGATAGCAAGTCCAAGATGCTCACCAAAGACAAACCCTAGGTGTATAAAATGTATATAGCCTATGGCAGATGGGTTTGAGCTGTATATTAGTTTTGGATTGATTGATGGGAGCATTGACTATATCCTGATAGGTTCACAGTCTCACAGTAAGGAGTGTCCATGCATGTATATGGCTATATGCATGTATGTCTTGGCTGGTTCTGGAAGGACCAAATGAAAACAAGGGTGTGCTGTCCTTTGAACAGGGGACCTGCCCCAAAACTGGCCTCAGAAGAAGCAATCAGGTGTCTCCATCTACAACACCGTCATTATTGTGTCATTTTGCAAATTTGTCCTTGCGAGACATGATGAGGCTATTACTTTATCTGCAGCAGGTGTTGCCCAGCCCTTTAGTCTAGCTAGTTCCTTGGTAATATGTAATAACACATATAGGACATATATAGCAAGGGTGCATCTGTAAATATGCAGTGACTTAGTTGCCCTGGATTATAGTAGGCTTGCACGAGGGAGTCAAGGGGAACAAGGGAATTAAACCTCCAATTCCATCCTCCCCAAATCCCAATGTCTCTATTCCTCTTCTATTCCCTGCAAATCGCCATACATTATTCCATGATCCTTCAGACTACTTGAACAATCGTGTACGCTGTTTGACATATACTAACTGGCACTGATGATGGATTACTTTACTGGTCCCAATTAGGGATCTAAAGCTCTATCTAACCCTAGGTGAATATGAAATTACTGACTTTGCGTGTCATCTGATCTTAAACCTTAACTATAGGAGTAGATTATTGTCTACAAGAGATTCAGCACATCGGTAATAAGTAACCCAATAACAGTTACCATTACTGGTAACTTTTCCAGATGCATGCGTTATACAGAGAGTCAATCACAAACCTAACGCTTAAAATCAAAATGAAATACGATTAAGAATTACTGGTCATATAATTATGCTACGTACACAATATAATAATCAAACAAAGTATACAATAAAATGTAATTATAAAAGTAGTCAGTTTTTGGACAGCAATGGATTTTGTCTAAGCTATACTAGAGCAAGCAACTGGCCTGAAAACACATTGGGTTATTTGAAATGCTGCACTTTACTCAAGGTCACACCTCGGGAGGCAAGCAACGTAAAGACACGGCCATAGCGATCCGGGGATCGAAGACATGAAAACTTTCACGCACGCATGCGCCAAGATCGAGATCTGCCTTGTGTTCACGCGCAAAAACGTCCGCGTATGATCGCAAACCGTAGTGAGTGGTGTAAAACCGTGAAAAGGACTTGCCGCTGTTGAAGCAAACTCTATAACCATGCAAATTTCACTCGCTGGTATGAAAACTTAGACATAGATGAAAGATCAACTAGCTAGTTTCAATCGATTAGACAATCAGGTATAGTCATTGTCCATCTGACCAAACATGTTCGTGCTAATATCTCAATTAGTTAATTGGGTCTCCTATTGCAGGCTGAAGGGATCCTTACGCTATCTAGTGAGCTCTCCCCGATGCACCAAATGGCTCCAGCTACATGCATCTGGTCAACCAAAGACGTCGGCTAGCTAGCTGCGTAGTTCGCGTGGAAACAAGAATAACAAGTACTCTTACATGCCTTCTTATGTGTCCAGTGCGGGGATGCAATCTTTCCTATTTTTTTCTTTTTTTTTTGCTTAGGAAGATATTCCTGGAAAATTTTGGCCGAGTATCTTGGGATTTTAAATTTATTCTTGTTGACATTCGAATCCCAACAAAATTATAATAGAAAGCATAAAATATGATGATGTTCCTATTGAAGTAGATGAAAAAGGACACAATTGAGATGAAGGACGAAAAGAAAACAAATTCAGGGCCGGTTTAAAATCCTGAGACCTACCTTATACAACGTAACCACATGATCAATGCTAAAGCGTGTGTTCCCGGGCTATGCAAGTTCAAATCTGACAGATGAAGAGCAAACAATGCAAACATATTCCAGTGCTACACATTGTTTGAATTTAACAGATCGTGCATACTACTACAAAAAATATTTTTCACATACGGGTGGTAACCCATTTATAGACATTTAGCCACATCCTTGAGATCAATTTCTTCTACAGGTACAAATAGCAAGTTCTTAGGAGGGTGATGATATGAGCCGCCTGTGTAAAAGGTAGGGGTGGGAAAAAAGTTTTTAGTAGTGTCAAGAACACATAATCCTTCACTTAACCACCAGCTTCTCTATTCTCTCTTTGTACACTTTTCTTCATGCTTACAGACAAAAACACCACTTTGAACAACTGAGTGATTGTTTCACTGCTCAACTGCTCCATGAAGTTAATCACTAAGCTTTTGGATTCATCAAAACTAGAACCATTCAAGACTGCCTGGCATGGTCTCTGGAGTACTTGCACCTTTGTCATCAATCAAAAAAAAATAATCATCTTGAAATTGGATTTTGAAAAGGCTTTTGACAGAATAGAACACACAACCACGTTACAATTGATGAAAGTGAAAGGTTTTGGAAATATCTGGCTCAAATGGATGCAACAATTTTTGAGTCTAGCACCTCTTCTGTTCTGCTTAATGGCGTTCCATTGCAAAAGAGGAGTACGGCAGGGAGATCCTCTCTCTCCACTACTCTTTGTTTTGGCAGCAGACTTCTTGCAGACTCTGATCAACAAAGCCAAAGAACAAGGCCAACTGAGGCTGCCCATACCTTGTAAATCAGACAGGTTCTTCCTAGTCGTTCAATACGCAGATGATACGTTGATAATTATGGAAGGATGCACAAATCAGCTGCTGATTTTGAAAGACATTCTGAATGTTTTTTCTCAGGCAACGGGTCTCAAAGTGAATTACAATAAATCAATGATGGTCCAATTAATGTTCCTCAAGACAAACTGGACCTCCTGGTTGCAACTTTCAATTGCACAAAAGATTCTTTACCTTTCACATATCTAGGACTACCTCTAGGAACTACCAAACCAATAATTGAGGATTTCCTACCTCTGGTCACAAAGTGTGAGAGATGCCTACAAGCTACCTCGGTTTTGTTATCACAGGCTGGAAGGCTTCAAATGACAAATGCAGTCCTCACCTCGTTGCCAATGTATCACATGAGCACCTTTATGTTACCAAAAACAATTATTGAACAAATTGATAAGTACAGAAAGCACTGCTTATGGAGGGGATTTGATATCAATGCAAAAAGTCCTTCAAAGGCAGCATGGACAAATGGTCTGCCTACCAAAATCTTAGGGAGGGTTAGGTGTTCTTTACCTCAAAACCAAAAATGAAGCTCTTCTGCTGAAGAACCTGCATAAATTCTTCAATAAAGTTGACACACCTTGGGTGCATCTTGTCAGGGAAAAATATTACGGTAATGGCAAACTACCCAACCATATAAAGAGAGGTTCCTTCTGGTGGAGGGATAACCTTAAACTCCTAGACAGTTACAAAGGCTTTGCTATTGTCAAATACAAGATGGAGCCACCTGCTATCTCTGGATAGATTTATGGGGAGGCCAAGTTCAAAATCAGGCTTTACCAGAGCTCTTCTCCTTTGTTAAAAATAAGTTGTTGACAGTACAAAAGGCCAAAGCAGCTGATCCTTTTCACCAACTCTTCCATTTACCTCTCTCAGAAGAGGCTTTTGCCCAATTGAGGTTAATTACTGCAACATCTCTTAGACACCGAGCTGTCAGATGCAGGAACAGATTGGTGGAGTTACATTTGGGGGAATCCTCCATTCTCATCAAGCAAAGCCTTCAAGCATCTAATTGGTACTGCTCATGTTCACCCAAGTTTTCAGTGGCTCTGGAATTCTTGCTGTCAAAACAAGCATAAAGTTTTTTTCTGACTCCTACTGAAAGATCGTTTTAGTACAAGAAATATACTCAGAAGGAGAACTATGGTCCTGGATTCTTATGATTGTATACTCTGCATGGGAGGAATAGAGGAAACTTTGGAGCATCTCTTTTTGGAATACATTTGCCATCGTGTGCTGGGGATTCATTGGGCTCAATGTGGCACGTAACAACATCTTCTCAGCAATTGACAGCTTCAAGACACAGTTGGACACACCTTTTTTCATAACCATAATCATCTTACTCAGTTGGAGTATTTGGATTTCACGAAATGATCTTGTCTTCCAAGGTTTGCAGCCAACGATGGACAGTTGCCGGATTATCTTCAAAAAGGAACTCGCATTGCTTAGGCATCGAGTTAAAGCCAAGCATAAAGCCCTCTTAGAAGCATGGATAGACAATTTTGGCTAGTGGTTTTGATTTTCTATATTTCTTCCTTTGTTTCTTGATTCGGAGCTGTAAAACTCTTTTACTCTTTTTCTTAATATATAATATTAATCAGTAGGGGATTCTAATCCCCTCCAGTTGCTTAAAAAAAATTTGTTCTTCTTTGTAGCCACCCGTATAGAGAGGCTGAGAAAACGCTGCGCTCCTTGCTGCAAGGCAAGCCATTGATCGTGCAGTTAGGTGCCTCTTCCATTAGTGGATTTGTTTACCACAATAGCTATAACTTATAATGCAGGTCGGCCAAGGCAGCAGCTGGTGGTAGATCATGTAGGGGATCATTATTATAAATAGGATCATCTCATATAAACCAGTAAACCTTATCTCAGACAACTTTTGAGCCATCAAAAATTCAAAATTATAAGGTGAGTAAAATTAATCTGGGATAAATGTTGTCTCACATGGCTATTATCGGTTCTTGGTTGCAACAATCGGAAATGATAGATGCATTTCAAATAGTCTTTGATATTTGATTCTTGAGTCTAAGAAAAGATGAAAAAGATGACACTAGCCAAAATAGATTGGACGGCTGCTAGGTCACCCTTCCTCACTATATCTTCATCTATTATTATAACTAGGGGTGTAAATGGATCGGATACAGACTGATATCTTTGAACACTAATACAGATAGTTATTTCTTTTCTCGGATTCAGATCGGATATATGAATAGTATTAGACGTGTCCGATAAGATACAAATGGATATCGACATCATATAAATCTAACTTTGAGTATATGGACTAAGATACGAGTTGGACATTGAATATCCGGAACCGGATACGGATCTGAATTCAGATACGGATGGATAGCATCTATACTATCCTACCTCACTGTCATCTACTATCATCAATAGAACTTACCATTTTCTCCCTTTATTCTCCACTGCACCGTTAGCACATCAAACTTGCAACCTCTTGCTCCAGACTGAATGAATTAAATATTACTTACACTTAGTCTACACTCCCTTTAACCTTTTCTCATAGTTTTGAATCGGTTTTCTGTATTTAACATATTTAAGTGTGGTTGAGAGACAACCGGATGGTTTTCTCTAAACATCCGGCACAGGGAAGAATGGTCAAATTAAATGGCAGAGCAAATGTCCCATGTATACGAATATTATTTGTTTTATATCTTCCACATAACTAATTATACGTTCCTTTTAAACATTTTGCTTTCTAATTTTTGTTCGATTTCATGTATTTAACATACTTCCTTCTATTTATAAATTCATTTAGCAAATCTACACACTCTAAGATATAAGTAGTTAATTGCTCAAGAGTCATTTATTGTTTGGAAACATGGTTATTTCATCACTACAGTACTACACCACAGCACCAAAACATTGAACCAGTAGGGCTTGTATTTGGGTCGGAGTAAGAGTTTAAGAGTAGCTCTTCGATGGCTCTAAAAACAAATCGTGTTAAAGATAAAACCACCCAATATATGGTTTCTATAGTTCGTCTGATCGAGAGGCTTATTATGGCGCGGCCTGGTTGTTGGATACTGTAACTAATGTAATGAACAGAGAGTTTCCCTCTAAAGTTCCAGTGAACACGTTGCCGGATAACAGGCGAGAACAGGCGTAAAGACAAAAACTGTTCTTCTTTGGGTCATGCCAAGAATTCCTTTTCCCAGATTCTCTCCACCTACCCCATTCGTGTGGCCGATCAATCGCATCTTTCTTTTCCCTAGTTGCACAGACACGTGCATGCTCAACCCACGACGCATGCGCTAATATTAGGGGCCACACGCGCGGGTGCAATGCGACCCGTCGCACAAGGCCCATTTGTGGCACACCGTTGCCGCCGCCGCTCGCCGCGCTGCCCGGGCTAGGGGGGGGGGGGGGGGGACGGGGGCGGACGCCGGCAAGGGATGGGCGAGGGGTGGGAGGTGGGGGAGCAGCGGGCGGCGAGGTCGCCGCCGGTGAGGATGGTGGTCGAGGTGGCGGTTTTAGAATTTCGGGTTTCCAGAGGTAGGGGTGGCTTCCATGGTCCACGGTTATAGAGGGGAGGTCGGCGGCGGTGGTGGCGGTTCGGCGAGTGGCGGAGGCGAGGCGGCGCAGGAGTGTCGCCTGCCAGCCGTTGGACCTCCGGTGGTCGGTGGCTGGCGGCCGGGGCAAGGTCGAGCTCGATGGCAGGTGGCGTTAGCCGCCGGCTGGGGTTTTGGATGAGGGGCCGGAGAAGGGGGCGGAGGTGGGCCGGGCTCGAAGAAGATGAGGAGAGGCGGGGCAGCGCCTCTCTACAATGAATCAGATAGCAGTAATTAATACGTGTTGTCCCTAGTAGCCCCCAGACGCATGTCTTACTGAAATATTTTTAGATGAGTGCATGAATGCAAGTGATGATTTTGTTTTGCTCATTAGCAACTAGCCTCTTAGTTTGACCGTGGAATCTCAGGAATCTGTAAAGGCGATTATATCGGTCAGTAGTCAAGAAACGCAAGTCAGGGTTTTGTGGGCCATCATTGTCACATGCGCGATTTTCTTAGACCTTGATTATCCTTACGACTCTGCATGCCTCCCCATTTGTCATGAATCTTACTGTTACCGGACACTCCATCCCCTATCTTTGGCAGTTAGCAACCACATGACGCAAGGAAAAACCCTGTTGAATGATCCCTGACATTGATGAACCTTTTGCTTCTCTACTCAAACGACTTTGCTGCTCATTGCCCTAGTTCTGATAAGGCCTTGGCTAGATGGCGTGTTCCACCATTGCTCCAAGAGTGCCAAAACCCGAAGAAGGTCGATCTAGTCTGATTGAACTGCGTACTACGTCCAAAGCTATTCTATTGTGACAGCCTTGGCTGTTGATAGTCTATCAGCAGATCTTGTCTAGGCACCAACCAATGTTGTTAAACTTTTACTTCAACAAGAAGGAAAATAGAGTGATGTAATGAAAATCCATCTGCTATCATTCTTGTTATGTTATTTATTCATATATATATATATATATTGTAAATGGATTGAGATACATTTATCAAATCTTGATGATAGGATTTCAAAAAAAATAAAATAAAAACCTTGATGAAGGGATATGGCAACATGTTTACTACCTATGCACATGTATAAATGATTATTCTAAATTTGTTTTTCCTTCAACCAAGAATGTCAAGATATATGCCACGAGATGGATACGGGAAGCAATAGTCCTCTCACCAAATTACTGCTGCCAACTAGGGGTGGTAAAGAGCTTCAAATTTTAGGCTAGATAATCTAGCTAAGAGCCGGGTTCTAATATTATACAATTTTGAGCCTGACTGAAGTCTATTGTCAAGAACATCTCCAGGGTTTTTTCACAAATTTTCGGAGATTTTCAGTATTTTACATTTGACATATTCTTGCAGTTTCTAAATTAGTTGAAGAAAAATAGAGGTGGGCAAGAAAGAGCTATTGCCAAAACTGAGCTTATGATAAATAATCAAATTGTCACATATAATACTTAGACATGAAAGGAAGTCCAAAAATACATCAACAGCAAAACTGGATTATTCATCTATGTAATCATGACATAGAAGATACTCCCTCAGTCCTAATTACAATTTATTTTAACTTTTCTAACGATACATAGTTTTTCTATATATCTAGACATAGTGTATATCTAGGTGCATAAGAAAATATACGTATCTAGAAAAGTCAAAACGAATTATAATTTGGGATGGAGGTAGTAGTGCTACGTGCTCCAAATTTTCCTGCTCATGTCGTTGTAGCTGACTGTAATCCTTTTACGATCTAATAATTAATGAAGCTCAAGTTTTCCTCGAAGAAGAAGATGACACCGTCAAAAAACATTAAAATAGAATGTAGCACAGTCACTACCGGATACGCCCTCTTCACCGAGTGTCCAGGACACTCGGCAAAGCCTGGAAAACACTCGGCAAAGCCTTTGCCGAGCACTCGGCAAAGAGCACCTGGCAAAGAATTTGTCGACAAAGAGCTCTTTGCCGAGTGCCTTATTTCGGACACTCGGCAAAGGCCTTGCCGAGTGCCTTTTCCACACTCGGCAAAGGCCCGTTTAAAAAATAAAAAAAACAGCCGCAGCTGCTCGCTGTCGCGCCGCCGGCGGGAGGGAGGGCCGCCGCCGCCGTGCCCAGGTGAGGGCCGCCGCCGCCGCGACCAGGGGAGGGCGGGCCGCGTCGCCGCCGCCGCGCCCAGGGTAGGGCCGCCGCCGCCGCGCCTAGGGGAGGGCGGGCCGCGCCGCCGCCGCCGCGTCGCCGCCGCCGCGCCCAGGGGAGGCAGGGCCGCGCCACCGCCGCCGCGCTCAGGGGAGGGCCGCCGCCGCCGCGCTAAGGGGAGGGCCGCCGACGCCGTGCCCAGGGGAAGGCGGGCCGCGCCGCCGCCGCCGCGCCCAGGGGAGGCAGGGCCGCGCCGCGCCGCCGCCGCGCCCAGGGGAGGGCCGCGCCGCCAGGCCCGCTCGTCGTCGCCGTCGACCGCGCTCAGGGGAGGGCCGCGCCGCCGGTTGGTTCCAAAATTTCACCCGCTCCCGCCTTTTCTTTGCCGAGTGCTTTTTTGTCTTTGCCGAGTGCTTTTTTTGGCACTCGGCAAAATATATTTATTTTTTTTTCTTTTTATCATCAAACTTTTTCTGTTATAATCCTACATTATTTGGAACTACATATGCAATTTGGACTCATTACTCGAAGTGTTCGCTATATTTAGTAAATTTATTTCATTTAATTGAATTTCTAAGGATAATTAAAATTTAAACTGCAAGTCTTTCAAAGAATGGAAACAATTGAATGGAAAAATGGTATTCATGTTATTGAGCACACGTTGACACCGTATCCACGAACACACCAAAAAATTCAAACATCATGTTCACAAAACTTGAACACAAACTTTGCGGTCCAGTTGTTTTTAAATTGTATAAAAAACAAATATGGTTAGAAAATCATGAAACTTGTCGAGATGTCATGACATCATATGGGGAGGCTGTGATAAAAATTTGACAAGGTTTCGTGAAATTTGTAACATACGATGCTTACAAATGAAACATGTTCAAACAAGTTTCACGATTTCATATGAAGGCGGATTATGTGTTAAGCATGTTCCTGACAAATTTTCATGAAACCTTTTTAAATTTTATCATAGTATTTCCATATAGTATCATGACGTCTCGACAAGTTTCATGATTTTTTAACCACATTTTTTTATACAATTAAAAAACAATTGGAGCACAAGTTCGTCGTCATGCTTCGTGATCAAGATGTTTGAAATTTTCTAGTCCTCTCATGGATAAGGTGTCAAAGTAGGCTCAATAACAAGAATATTATTTTTCCATTCATTTTTTCCATTCTTCCCATGACTTGCAGTTCATATTTCAATTATCGCAAGAAATTCAATCAAATGAAATTAATTGACTAAATAGAGCAAACAGTTCGAGTAATGAGCCAAATTTGCATATGTAGTTAAAGATAATGTAACATCACAACAGAAAAAGTTTGAGAGCAAAAAAGAAAAAAATAAATATATTTTGCCGAGTGCCAAAGAAAAGCACTCGGAAAATAAACACCTTTGCCGAGTGTCCCAAAAAGAACACTCGGCAAATGTTTTGTTTGCCTAGTGTTTTTCTTTGCCGAGTGTCCGACACTCGGCAAAGAGTCTCTTTGCCGAGTGTTTTGTTTTGCCGAGTGTAACACTCGGCAAAGAGGCTCTTTGCCGAGTGCTCGAAATAGTGCACTCGGCAAAAACTTATACACTCGGCAAAGCGTGGCTCTCCGGTAGTGAGTGCATTGCTATAGTTTTGTTTGGTACGAAATGTGGGAGGTTAATGATTACTAATCATCTGAGAGCGAGGTTAATGACTGCTATCTTCATTAACATTCATGTATATATCCATGGACATCGAGTAAACTCTCTCTCCCTTCAAAACATATCTTTCAGCGCCAATCTTTCGTTTAGTTACGACTATGATCGAGTTTGGAACCGTGAACAGACCATCCGTGTTTAGGCTACCTTCTAGCTAGCTCTGCCATCTTAGAAAAATTCCTTCAATTTGGCTGGAGAAGATTTTCTGTTGAAATCTCTAGCGAAATTAAGCACATAGTCACCGTCTCACTAACACTACTGCAGCACTTCGCCAACTCGAGGGGCAGCTAACCAGCTACGCCAGACCCTAGAATTGTCGCACTATACATCCTGCATCTGCAGGCCCTTTTAGCGCCAGATCTCACATGCACGCTTCGGGTCACAGCATGGACAACCTGCACAATTCCTTCCTGTCAACGAACCAACAAGCCTCTGCGACACATCCATGGCTCCAATAATCGATCTCTACAGCTAGTAAACATGGCAAGTAGAACCATGCTTGTTGCGGAAGCATAGTTGTCGTGCCTCGATAGATTCGCGCTCGCTCCTAGGCATTTGAGCCTCCATCAATGGGCTGTGCCTGCATGCCCATGCACCTCGTAGTCAGATAGCTAGGGTTTTACTAGAGGCCCTGTCAGGAATGCTATCTTGAGAACAAAGCAACATACCATACTCTTGATTGTTTGGTAGATGCAGCTAATATGTTGGTGGTATCGATGCTGCATGCATCTGCTCTTTGTTGCTACATATGCAAGGGATGGTAATTATATTGATTACACTTTAAATTTTGAGTATTGTTCACGTACTCCTGCTTAACTTATCAATCGATGATTGATGTGCAAAGTAGTGTAACCTATGTTAAGGTGCAGTGAGTACACATGTTGGGAATACAACATAATGATCGATAATAATCACTACTACAGAACACCCACATCGATCTTTGGTATTTGTTCCGGCCGATTTTCAACCCAGGACTAATATCAAGCCATTAGTCCCGGGTCCAACTGCTAGGGGGACGAAGAGATCTCTAGTCCTGAATGGAGCTATCAACTGGAACTAAAGGTCCCACATTAAAGGTCCCTCATTAGTCCGGGTTGGTGGCTCCAACCGAGACTAATGGTGCACGGGAAACTTAGTCCCGGTTGGTGTCACCAACCGTGATTAATAGGCTCCAACCAGAATTTATGGGGGTTTTTTAGTCCCGATTTGTGGATCAAACCGGGAGTAATTGACTCCCGCATAAAATGACATCCTCCTCCTGCTGTCCGGCCGAGCCATGAACACAACAAGCTGTTGTGTGTTCACGGCTCAGCCTGGGTGTTCGGTTTAACCGAACCAAACGATTCTTGTAACAAATCCAGTTATCAGAAAATAGGAACCGATTGGTTCCTACAAAAACCGGGAACCGAGCAATTTCAGGTTCAATTATTTCAGTTCGGTTTCGGTGATGACCGAACTACCCAAGGTACTAATGAACACATCAAAATCTCAACAAAAATTGACATGAACAAAGCACAAATCATCACAAATTGGCATGAACTAAGCACAAATCATCACAAATCAACATGAACAAAGCACAAAAGAAGCCATAGGAGTGGATCTAGAGCTGCTTCCGCCATGCCGCTGTGCTGCCCCGCCGCCGCCGCCGCCACAGGGAAGGACCGGAGGGGAGCCGGCGACTGCGCTGGCGCGTGGGGGCCTGAAACCTGGAGTGCAGCCGCACCTGCGCGGCTGGACAACTGGCCCCCGTGCACGCCCACCGCCGGCGGCCCCCGAGCGCGCCCCTTCACTCCCAGGCCCACGTGCACGGCCCTCCGCCTCCGGCCCCCGCGCGTGTGAAAGTGCATCTAGGCCTAATGACCTATTTTGGTGATTAATAACAACCTAAATGAGTATCTAATGTTTCAATTAAGTATAATGAGCAGGGGTCAAAGAAACCAAAAAGGAGAAAAGAAAAGGAGTGAATCTTGATGATTATTCAAATTTTAAGAACGGTACCGGATCAAGAAAAGAGTTGCAAGCGGAGAAAATTATTTTTTTATATTTTTTTGAGTTTAGGTATACCGTACTATCAAGGGGGATGTGGAAAGTGTGTGGAAGATCACCAATAAATCAAATCCGGAGTGTAAGTCCTGTAGGAATTTTATGCAAATCCGAGAGCTCCTGATGGACAGTCCGCCAGGCCTGTCAGACTGTCCACCAGGTCAATAAAACAGCCCAAACCCGAGAGCTCCTGGTGGACAGTCCGCCAGGCCTGGTGGACAGTCCGCCAGGCCTGGTGGACAGTCCGCCAGGTCACTGGAAATCAGCCTAACGGCTAGTTTCCAGTGAGGTGATATTTATACCCCACGACCCCCAAACGAAAAACTCTCTTGCCTAACCAGTTAAACTGAGTCTCAAGCACATTCTAAGCACTCCAAAGCTCCCCAAAGTGAAACCCTAGCTTCCCCACTCCAAATCTTTGGTCTAGGTTTGGGTTTGAGCAAGATTCAAGCAAGATTCGAGTTCTTCCCAAGAGATTCACCTCTCTTGGGCATCTCTTGGCTCTCTCCATCGCTTTCCACATCTATTACTCTTGGAGCTTGGCTCCTAGACGGTTGGAGGTGCTCAAGAACAACCAACTCGTGGTGTGGTTGGATTGAGAAGTTTGTATTACCCTTGTTGCTAGTGAAGAGCTCAAGTTTGACCTTTGTGGTTGCTTGAGAGAGGAAAGGGTTGAGAGGAACCCGGTCCTTTGTGGACTCCTCAACGAGGATGTAGAATCCTTGAGTGGATTCGAACCTCGGGTGAAAATCTTGTGTCTCTTGTGCTTGACTACATTGCTTCATTCTTGTGTTTTTATTATACTTACCAACATCTAGTATTCTTGCCCGATCTACTTGTGTACTTACTTTGAGCTAGATTGCTTCCGCATTTAGTGTTCCTCACTTGTATTAGAGCCTTTCTATTCAAGTAGTTTTTGGTATACAAGTTTTATTCTTCGAAAGATTGCATTCCATTCCCGAGACCTCCCAGCGGACGTTGGAAGTGCCCAGCGGACACTCCCAGCGGACAATCCGCCAGGCAGCCTCGGGCTGAGTTTTTGTGTGCAGGTTTTAAGCGACGATCGCCTATTTACCCCCCTCTAGGCGCACATTCAAGTGGTATCAGAGCGTGGTTCCTCAAATTTGAGTCTAACAACTTGAGGAGATCATGGCCGAAGAAGATTCACACAAGAGTCTTGGGAAGAACAAGGGCAAAGAAGATAAGATGGACAAGGAAGACGACAATGCCAAGTTCGATGTATCCGATTGCTCCAAGAAGAGTGGAGATCACAAGAAAAAGAGTAAGAGTAAGAGCAAGAGCAAGAGAATAGTGATTGAGTCATCCTCATCCTCAACATCAAGTAGTGATGAAGGGTCCATCTACATCAAGAGAAGAAAGAAGAAGAAATCGGTTACTTCTAACTACTCTCGCACTCCTTTTAACTATGATAGCATGAGTTCCAACAACAATTTTCTTTCCGTTTTTCTTGGAAAACCCCCACACTTTGATGGAACTAACTACTCTCAATGGAGGACTAACATTAGATGGCACTTGTTTTCTCTTCACCCTAGTCTTTGGGAGATTGTTTGTGTAGGTATTGAGCAATCGGAGAGTGACGATGAAAGCTTTGAACCAACTATGCAACAATTGTTCCACTGCAATGCTCAAGCCGTAACCATCCTCCTTTCATCCTTGAGTAGAGAGGAATTTGATAAAGTGGATGGATTGCAAAGTGCAAAGGAGATATGGGATACTCTCAAAGTGGCATATGAAGGCACCAAGACTATTTGGAAAGCAAGAATTGAGATGATTGAAGGAGAACTTGGGAGGTTTTCCATGTTGGATGATGAAACCCCCAAGAGATGTGCACAAGGCTCAAGAAGATGATCAATCAAGTGAGGAGTCTTGGAAGCAAGAAGTGGACCGACCCTGAAGTGGTCAATAGGATGATTAGAGCTTTTTCGGTAAGGAACATAATCTTATGTACCTTGATAAGGGAGAGTTCCAACTACAAGAAGATGACACCGGAAGAAGTACTTAGCAAGATCATCAACCATGAGATGATGGAAAATGAAGCCAAGTATGTGAAGAGCTTGTCCAAGGGAACCTCAACCTCAAGAGGGAAAAACAATGCCCTCAAGGCAAACAAGAAGGAGAAGAGCAAGAAAGTAGTGCAAGAATCCTCATCAAGTGACAATGATAGCGATAGTTCAAGACTTGATGATGATGACATGGCTCTTCTCATGAAGAACTTCAGCAAATTGATGAGAAACTGCAATTATAAGGGCAACAAGAGGCATGAGAGCTCCAAAAGAAGGACAAAAAGAAATTGCTATAATTGTGGCTAGAGTGGGCATTTCATTGCAAATTGCCCATATGAGAAGAAAAAGGACAAGGAAGAGAAGAAGAAGGACAACAAGGAGAAGAAGTACTTCACCAAGGACAAGAAGTTCTTCAAGAAGAAACAAAGTGGTGAAGCACATCTTGGCAAGGAGTGGGACTCTGATGATGAGAGCTCCAACTCGGATGAAGAAGAAGTGGCCACACTCGCCTTTAACAAGACTTCTCTCTTCCCCAACCTCAAGGATGGGAAAAACATCACTCACGCTTGTCTTATGGCAAGGGGAGTTAAAAGAAAGGTAAAAATCATCCCATGTTCTTCTCGTAAGTACACTACTAGTGATGATGAAAGTACATCTAGTAGCTCTAGTGAAAATGATAATGATATTGATATAATTGCTATGCTCAAGAATCTAGATAAGAATGCTATTGCTAAGTTTAACGAACTCATGGAAGAGTTAAATGAGAAGAATGATTTCCTTGAGAAACAAGAGGACTTGCTCATTCTTGAAAAAAAGAGAAACCTTGAACTCAAGGAGCTCATAACTAAGCAAGAAGAAAAATGTAAGGTCTTGGATAAGGAACTTGTGGAAAGCATGGAGACTAACACTAGTCTCAAGAGTGCAAATGTTGCACTTCAAGATGAACTTATTTTCTTAAACAAAAGCCTTGAATTGCAATTTGACACTCTCTTGTCCAATGACTCAACATCTCAACATGACCCATCAATTAATCCCTCCATAGCACAATCATGCCTTAAATGCAAGGATACTGATGTTGATGCTTGTGCTACTAATGTAAAGTTGATTGAAAGCTTGAAAGTCAAGATCACATCCTTAGAAGGTGAGGCACAACAAAAGAAGAAGGATCTTGAGGAGGAAAAACTCAAATATGCAAGAGGTGCGTACTTGAACTCAAGACGCCCCAACATCAAGGATGGTATTGGTTTTCAACATTTTAAAAAGCATAATGCAAGAGTCAAGATCAATGGGCATGAGTTCCCTAAGTTTGTGAGGGAAGCAACAAGTGGGAAAATTGCTCCCGGTGCTGGGCACCCGAGAGTGCAGTCCGCCAGGAACCCTCGGGTGGCAGATTTTCGGCCTCCCGTCCCACTTTCTCTACTGCATCAAAACTTCCTATTATGCATTCCCATGAGTTTAATGCATCGTATGTGATTATGAGGAACAAGTTTGGTAGGGTCTTTGCTAAATATGTTGGGACACACCGCAAGAGTCCAAAGATTTGTGTGTGGGTGCCCAAATCACTTGTGACTAATGTGAGAGGACCCAAGCAAATTTGGGTACCTAAAAACAAAGTCTAAACTTGTTTTGCAGGGCTATGCCTCCGGTGGATCGAAGTGGATCATTGATAGTGGATGCACCAACCACATGACCAGAGAGAGAAGCATGTTCTCAACTTATGAAGAGAATGACGATCCAACCGATTTAATCTAGTTTGGCGACAACAGCCAAGAAAGAGTATTGGGTGTCGGTAACATTGCTATATCTTCCGAACATTTCATTTCAAAAGTTTTTCTTGTTGAAACCTTGGACTACAACTTATTATCCGTATCACAACTTTGTAACATGGGCTACAATTGTATTTTTACTGATGAGGGTGTGATCGTCTCTAGGAGGAGTGATGGTTCAATTGTGTTTAAGGGTGTATTAAAGGGAAAGCTTTATGTAGTGGACTTCACCAAAGATAAAGCTCAACTTGATACATGCTTAATCACAAAGTCCAACATGGGTTGGTTGTGGCACCGCCGCCTAGCCCATGTTGGTATGAAAAATCTTCACAACCTCCTAAAAGGTGATCATGTCATTGGACTAACCAACGTTGTGTTTGAGAAAGATAGGCCTTGTGGAGCATGTCAAGCAGGAAAGCAAGTTGGGTCAAGCCATCCCGCCAAGAACATCATGACAACAAGTAGACCATTGGAACTACTTCATATGGACTTGTTTGGTCCTATTGCCTACATAAGCATCGGCGGTAACAAATATGGCTTAGTCATTGTTGATGATTATACACATTTCACTTGGGTATTCTTTTTGCATGATAAAAGTGAAACTCAAGGGGTTCTCAAGAAGTTCTTAAGGAGAGCTCAAAATGAGTTCAACTTAAGAATCAAGAAGATTAGAAGCGACAACGGGAGCGAGTTCAAGAATACTCAAGTAGATGACTACTTGGATGAAGAAGGAATCAAGCATGAGTTGTCAGCTCCCTATGCACCTCAACAAAATAGGGTGGCGGAGAGGAAGAACCGCACGCTCATTGAGATGGCAAGGACAATGCTTGATGAGTACAAGACTTCCGACCGGTTTTGGGCGGAAGCGGTCAACACCACTTGTCACGCCATCAACCGGCTATATCTTCATCGTCTACTAAAGAAAACTCCCTATGAGCTTCTCACCGGTAACAAACCTAATGTTTCATACTTTAGAGTTTTTGGAAGCAAATGTTTTATTCTCAACAAGAAATCTAAGAGTTCTAAGTTTGCTCCTAAAGCTATGAAAGGTTTTTTACTTGGTTATGATTCAAACTCACGTGCATATCGAGTATTCAACAAAATCTCCGGATGTGTTGAAATCTCATGTGATGTGGTGTTTGATGAGACTAATGGCTCTCAAGGAGAGCAAGTTGATCTTGAGGAATTAGATGATGAAGAAGCTCCAAGTGCAGCTTTAAGGAACATGTCAATTGGAGATGTACGTCCTCAAAAATCAAGCAATGATCAAGGTCAACAATCTTCAAACAAGGCATCTCCTCCAACTCAAGATAACGATCATCAAGAAGATGGCAATGATCAAGGGGGAGGTGTTGAACAAGATGAAGAAGAAAAGGATGATGAACAAGAGAAGTCAAGAAATCAAGTGCCACATCCTAGGGTGCACCAAAGTGTTCAACAGGATCACCCCGTGGACAACATCCTTGGTGACATTGCAAAGGGAGTAACTACTCGTTCTCGTGTTGCTACTTTTTGTGAACATTACTCCTTTTTTCTTTTCTTAAACCTCTTAAGGTGGAAGATGCTCTACAAGATGCGGATTGGGTAATGGCCGTGCAAGAGAAACTCAACAACTTCAAAATAAATGAAGTGTGGTAATTGGTGGAGTGACCCAAGCAAAATGTTGTTGGAACCAAGTGGGTGTTCCGCAACAAACAAGATGAACATGGTGTGGTGATAAGAAACAAAGCACGGCTTGTGGCAAAAGGTTATTCACAAGTCGAAGGTTTGGATTTTGATCAAACTTTTGCACCCGTAGCTAGGCTCGAGTCAATTCGCATTCTTGTTGCTCATGCTACTCACCATAACTTTAAGCTCTATCAAATGGATGTCAAAAATGCATTTTTGAATGGCCCAATCAAGGAAGAGGTATATGTAGAGCAACCACCGGGGTTTGAGGAAGAAGTGTATCCTAACCATGTTTACAAACTCCATAAGGCGCTCTATGGGCTTAAGCAAGCTACTAGAGCATGGTATGAATGCCTTAGGGATTTTCTCATTGAAAATAGTTTTAAAATTAGAAAAGCCGACTCCACGTTATTCACTAGAAGAGCCGGTGATGATTTATTTTTTTGCCAAATATATGTCGATGATATTATATTTGGTTCTACTAACAAAGCTTGCTGTGATGAATTTAGTCAAACAATGATCAAGCGATTTGAGATGTCTATGATGGGAGAGTTGAATTTCTTCCTAGGATTTCAAGTCAAGCAACTCAAGGAAGGGACATTCCTATGCCAAACCAAGTACACTCATGACATACTCAAGAAGTTTAACATGGAGAATGCAAAGCTAATCAAGACCCCCATGGGCACAAACGAACATCTTGATCTTGACATTGGAGGTAAATCCGTGGATCAAAAGGTATATCGATCCATGATTGGCTCATTGCTTTACCTTTGTGCATCTAGGCCCGATATTATGCTTAGCATTTGTTTGTGTGCAAGATTTCAATCAAACCCTAAGGAATGCTATTTAAGAGCTGTTAAAAGAATCATGAGATATTTAGTTCATACATCTCACCTAGGTCTTTGGTATCCAAAAGGTTCAAATTTCAATCTAGTTGGCTATTCCGATACGGATTATGCCGGATGCAAGATTGATAGGAAAAGCACATCCAGGACTTGCCAAGTTTTGGGTAAGTCCCTTGTATCATGGGCATCCAAGAAACAAAATTCCGTAGCTCTTTCCACGGCCAAAGCGGAGTATGTTGCAGCCGCACATTGTTGTGCTCAACTCTTGTGGATACGACAAACTCTAAAGGATTACGGTTATACTTTTAACCGTGTTCCACTCCTATGTGACAATGAGAGTGCCATTAAAATAGCCAAAAATCCATGTGAGCATTCTAGAACCAAACATATAGATATCCGGCATCATTTCTTGAGAGATCATAATCTTAAAGGAGACATAGAGATCTCTCATGTGAGAACAAACGACCAAGTTGCCGATATCTTCACCAAACCCTTAGATGAGAAAAGATTTTGTGCATTAAGGAATGAGCTAAACATCATTGATTCTAGAAATTTGGAATGAAGTGTTGCACATCTGCTTGTCTAGTGGTAAACCTTTTAAAAACAAAATGATTTTAAAAATAATGTATGCTTTGTTTGTGAAAATCTTGGATTTTCTTGATCGTTTGGATCGAGTTGGTTAACATGGTCATTTTATATGATGTTCTCTTGAAAAATCATGTATTATATCCCAAATGTCTTTATCATATACATCCAATCTACTCTCTAGGTCATTTGAATAATTGGATAGTTTACGTGAGAGTGGAGAGAATGTGCTGGCTGGGAGCTCCTGGCGGACAGTCCGCCAGGAGGCTTCCGGTCCAGCTAACAGGGCTGACCAATTTCTTGTATCCCTCGTGTTCCCTAGTGGTCCCTTTGTCTCATATCGGGGGTAAGGGGCTGAGAAGTCATACTCCTTGGGTGTGGCTCCTCATTCACTCTTCACCAACATAACCAACCCATCTTCTTCTCCACGGACACCACCTCCCTCTCACTCACTCTCTCCTCTTCTCCACGGACATCAACCCCATTGTCCGTGGAACCAAGACCTCAACCCCTCCATGGCAAGGGAAGCTCCTCTTCGAGCTGCAAGGACCTCCTCCCTTGGATTTCCACCCTTTGGAACCTCTTTCGTCCAACCTAAGGCAAGAACAAGGTATATGCTATCTTCCATCGATCTCTCTACTCGATGCATATCTTGAGGAATGCTTTTAGCTATGGATTCCTGCTAAGTAGAGCATGCTATTCCTTGAAAATCTTGAAGAATGGATGGCTAGGTTTAAAGTTCACTTGTTCATGCTCATTTCATGCCTAATACTTTGATTCAACTCGATCTCCAAATCTATCCATCCCAAGATGTTCAAAATTTGTTTCTAGCCTTCCATTATCATCTAGAATATGCCTACAAAGTTTGAGCCTCAACAAGTTAGTGCTTAACATCGCGTGATTCCATGGGAATATTTAAAACCGACCCTTCCTGGCGGACAGTCCGCCAGGCAGGGTCTATTCTGATTTTTCCATTGTAATTCCGTGTCTGTTAACACTCGTTCTTTCATTTCTTGTAATCAAGCAATATGCTTCCTATACATGTCCAGATGGTGCATGAGAGAAGGACCAAGTTCATGCATGATCCCGCCTCCGACTCAAATTCCGATAAAATTGAAGAAGTGGAAGTCGTTCCTCCACCTAAGCGCCCCAAGAAGCCAACTCGCAAAATACCGCTTAGTCGTGCTAGCCAAATGGGTGGTCCTAGCCATGGGGCATCGAGCCGTAGAGGTCAAAGGGCTGCTCCTCCACATGAAGCTGGACCTCAAGAATCGGTTCCTCTCTTTGATGACTATCCTCCACTTCAAGCCTACCGAAAGTACATCATGCACAGACCGGAGTATACTAGGATCAACTTCAGTGAAGTTGGAGTGAAGCGAATTGATTACACCACAAAGCAAGGAGGTGCTGTCTTCAAAGAAAGAGGGGAAAATCCTTATGATTATGAGAAGTACATCACGGATAGGAGGTTTTGGAGCAAATTCCAAGCTGATTGGTACATATCCGTCTTTATTGAGAAGAAGAATGCTATCACTGTCTCCAAGTTCATCAATTGGGTTGAAATGAGTGAGAAAAATAATCCTACTTTTGACTTGGTCATAAGAGAATGTGAGAAGAAACGCCTCTATGAATTCTTGGCCCTCAACCAAAATTGGAACAATGAGCTAGTTGCTCAATTTTGCTCCACTGCTTGGTTTGAAGGTGAGGGCAAGACGTCCTTTATTCATTTCAATCTTCAAGGGCGTGCTTTCTGGGTTTCATACAAGCAATTTGCAACTATCCTCAAGCTTGATGACACTCTAGATGAGATGGAGATTCATGATGAGATTAATCTAACGGATGAAGCTCTTATGACTCTCTATCGGGATGAGGATCCGGATTTGGCGACGACTCATGGACTACGTCCATATATGGAGATCATGAACAGGATATTCCGGGAGACCTTGACTCCCAAGAGGGGTGATCGCACCAAGATTGAAACGAACCGGATTCCCGTATCGAGGAATCCGACTCCCTGTATCGTCGTGATAGTCCCTGGATCAAGCGCTATCACATACAGAACTCATTTCAGGCATAATATCACAGTCATGCTCATAAAAAGGTCAATCACGGGTTTAATTATTACATAAATCCAGAGGATCTGTAGTACGGAATTTATTACAAGCCTTTCGGCTAAATCGAACAAGCAGAAAGCGCATAGCGGTAGCTAGGTCTTCGGCCGTCCTCCAACTTCGGGTTCCACCTCCACAGGCGACTTGAGCGTAGCTCGGGCCTCAGTCGTACCATCCGTCGTCGTTGGGGTCGAATTCCGGGTCGGATCCTGCATCGTACCAGGCTATCCCCAAGGAATGGGATAGGTTCACGTCACCATCCGTATGCAAGCTTTATGTGGACTATACTACGGATATAACAGAGTTCAAGGGTAAGCTGGGGGTTTCCCTATGCATGCAATATAATATAATATATAAGATTACACATCTCCTTTCAGCTCCGACACGGGCTCTTCCGGCATTCCGGACTCCCGGTCACACACACCTTCCAAAACCACCAAGTCGATGCGAGAACTCCCTCTCCTCGCATCTCAACTGCCCCCTGGCAGGACAATATTCTAGAGGGAGGTAGAAATCATAAGTAACACTAACTAATAAGAGCAACAGAGGAGTAGGGATGTCCATAACCGAGGACGCGGCTATACGTATAGTTTTCACCCTGCAGGGGTTGTACACCTGGTCCCACTCGAATCGACACTAGCCGGAGATCAGCCGACTAGTATACGAAACACCGGTCTACGAAACGGAAATAGGAGCCACGGCACCATCCGGCTTTCCCGGGTCTTGGGCGCATCCTCCCGCGAGAGGTCGCCCCGGGACTGTGAAGCCTCCCATGCGTCTCGGGGAACGTGAGGTCAGCACCTCCTTCCCCTGCACCGATACTCGATCCTCCTACCGGCTTGGTACCGCGCTTGCTAAGTCCGGACCGGGCCCACCCTCATAATGGGTAAGTGGTGTGCACGCTTACAAAGTCCCACAAGTCATGGTTACTCTCACCCGGTCCTTATCTGCCGGAGCGGGCATCTTCGTCATACGCGTATCCACCACGGTGGTCCGCAACTGCACCCTTAACGGGTGCCCCAAACACCTCAACACGTAACCAAAACTGTACCCGCCACAGGTACTCCGTAGGGTGTGCCAAGATACACACCCCAAGCCCTCGATCCACGATCGAGTTAGGTCGCCCACTCCCGGCTAAACCCTAATCACCATCTCCTGATAGGGACCTCTTCACACACGCCAAGACTATCCATCCATATCCCACACATACACTTTCAAGGGTTTACAAGGCATATCATATAATAAACAATTCAAGATGGGTTGACAAGGAGTATGGGTCGTAAAGAGGCCATGCAGGTTTATCTCGATATACATATATATATACACACATACAGCAATAGCATGTCTACAAGCAAATGTCTAATAGGAGTTCAATTCGTAGATGGGCGTGAACCTGGCGTCTCCTCGAAGTCCTCCTGAGTCTCCGGGTAGTCCTGGTCGTCGGTCAGCTCCTCGCGGACGGGTCCTATTCGTAAATACGAGTAAGAGTAGGGTCCAAAGTGCAAAAGTGCACAAAAGGTTGCAAATAAGATCCAAATCATCACAAAACCTACTCTAACGGGTGGCTCATGATTTTAGAAGAATTATGAAACTGGTTTCATAATTTTCGGAGGTCCGGATAATTTATTATGAATTTTCTAAGGAAAAACCTATTTCTGAAATTAATAAAGAATTTTCAGAAAAGAAAACCTGAAAACAGGGACACGTGGCAGCACCAGGGTGTGCCACGTGGCATGCTGACGTCAGCATGCCGTCAGCATGACGTCAGCAGAGGGGGTCCGGGATGATGACGTCAGCAGTGGGCCCTGCTGACGTCAGCGTTGACCGGTCAACGTTGACCGGTCAACGGTCAACGGTCAAGGGTCACAGGGTCCACGGTCAGCGGGCAAGGGGCCCCACCGGTCAGCCTCAGCCCGAGGCTGACAGACGGGCCCCACGGGTCAGGTGGCAAATAAAAGAAAAGGGGTTCGGTTTCTTATTGGGCTCAAAGGGAATTGGGCCGGCTCGAGGCCCGGTTAAGCTTGGCTCGGCTCGCGGTGCAGCTCGGCCTGCGGCTCAGCAGGCCGGCTCGGGCAGGTGGGCTACGCGAGCGCAAAGCTCGGCTCGGCTTGTCTTGGCTCGGCTCGCTCCGTGGCCGGCTTCCTTTCTTCCACGGGCTGGGCCTTCTCTTCTCCCTCTCTTTCCTTCTGGCTGGGCCGGCGCTTCGTCTCCTCCTCCTCGCGGGCCGGCGGCGTCGCTTCCTTTTCCTCTCTGACAGGTCGGGCCCAGGCGCCAGCGACAGCGGGATCCGGTGTGGCGGCCCGGATCCTGTGCAGCAAACGCGAGTGTGTGTGAGTGCGTGTGTGTGGCGCCCGAAAGGTGCTCGGGAGAAGGCCTCAACGGCCGGGTCGCGACGCGAACGCGACGTCGCGCTCGCGTCGCGGGGGTGGACGCGCACGGCGGAGCCGTGGCAAGGGCGTGGCGAAGCCGGGGCCAAGGCAGGGTTGCAGCACGGCATGGCTCGGGCTCGGGGTGCGCACGCACGCGCGCGAGGCCTGGCATCCCAGGGCCGCGGCGTGGCCGTGCCGTGCGCGGAGCACCGGCGACCCGGGTCCGCGGCACGACGCGGCGGCGAGGGGCGACGGCGGCAGCGGGGGAAGAAGCGGCGCGACGGGCCCCTGCAAGAAAAGCGGCACGGCGGCCGGAAAGGGAAGTGGGGTTCCTAAGGCTCCTACAGAGGGCTCATCGGCTCGGCCGGCAGCAACGGGGAAGGGGAAAAAATGGGCGGCGGCCGGGGTGCTCACCGGTGGGCTCGTAGGTGTGGGTGCGCGGTGCGGTGACGAGCTGACGCCGGCGAGTCGGAGCAGTGCAGGTCGCGCGGGGACGTCGACGTAGACGATCGGGGCGCCGGCTCGGTGAAGCTCCGGCGTGGGGCGGCGTCTTCCTCCTCGCGCAGCTCCGGGCGGCGGCGGTGTAGTCGTCCTCGGGCTCCTCCTCGCGCGGCGCTTCCCCTTCTCCTCCTCCTCTCCTCTCTCTTCACCTCGGGCAACGGCGGCGGTGGAAAAGAGCAAGGCTCGGGCGGTTAGGGTTTAGGGCGATGCGGCCGGCGGGTTCTTAAGGGGGCGGCTCTAGGGTTTGTGGCGCGGGCTCGGGCGCCGAGGGCGGTGATGCCCGGCGTCCGTGCCACGGCCACGCGGCGGCCATCGAGCGGCTCAAGGGTTCGGCAGCGCGGGCGGCCGAGGCGGGGAAAAGGTGGAGCGCGCGCGGGCGGTCGCGGCGGCTGTCGCGGAGTGGGGACAGGGAGGCGCGGCTGCCGGGTGACGCAAGGGGAGCGGGGCCGCGGCTGGGGAAGAAAGGGAAAAAGGGAAGGCGGGCGGTTACGGCGCCTGTCGCGACGCGGGAGCGGGCGGCGACGCGGGGCGGAGCGAGCCGGGGTCGCGGCGGAGGCGAGGAAGGGGAAAGCTGACAAGCGGGACCCGCCTGTCAGCTGCCCCGGGTGAACGGAAGGGGGCGTCGCGAGGGTGCCCGGTGCTGGGCTGGGCCGGTGACGTGGGCTGGCTCGCACGCGGGGGAAGAAAGGAAAGGGAAAAGGGAGTTGGGCTCGGGTTTGCTCGGGTGGTGGGCTTGTGGCCCGGTAGGGGTGTTAGGGTTTAGTAAATAGATTTGAATTTGAATGTCCTTTTCAAATTCAAATCTCACACAATCAAATCCAACAAATTCGAAATCCAAAACAGATAAGATGCAATAACCATTCGATCCAAATCCTTTCACAAAAATTTTTGAAATTCCCAAATTTTGTTAAACAATTCCTATAAATTTTAACATGGAATGTTACAGACTCCCCCCCTCACAAGAATCTCGTCCCCGAGATTAAAGGTTTACCTGGTCCTCGAAAAGGTGTGGGTATTTCTCTTTCAGCTCGGACTCCTTCTCCCAAGTGGCTTCCCGTTCGGTGTGATTACTCCAAAGAACCTTGCAATAAGGAATGGAGGTCCTTCTAGTCTCTTTATCTGCCCGGGCTAAAATCTTCACGGGGTACTCTACATACTCGAGCGTTTCTTGCAAGTCCACTGCCTCTGGGGGTATAGTCTCATCCGGTACTCGTAAGCATTTGCGTAACTGGGATACGTGGAAAACTGGATGTACTCCGGCAAGTTCTTCTGGTAGCCTTAGTTTGTATGCTAATCCTCCGATCCTTTGGATGATCGGATACGGTCCAACGAACCTCGGGGCTAGCTTCCCGTTGACATGGAACCTCTTGGTGCCTCGGAGTGGTGACACCTTCAGGTATACGTGGTCTCCGACCTCGAACGAGAGGTCTCTCCTTCTCTTGTCGGCGTAGCTCTTCTGTCTGCTCTGCGCTATCTTCAGGTTCTCCCTGATCTTGGCGACATTCTCCTCAGCCTCTAATATAGAGTCTGGACCAAAATACGATCTCTCTCCGGTTTCTGACCACATCAGTGGGGTTCTGCATTTTCTGCCGTAAAGTGCCTCGAAAGGTGACATTTGCAAACTGGCCTGATGGCTATTGTTGTACGTGAACTCAGCATAGGACAAACTCTTCTCCCAATCACTGCCGTAGGCTAGCACACATGCTCTAAGCAAGTCCTCGAGTATCTGGTTCACTCTCTCGGTCTGCCCATCGGTTTGGGGATGAAAGGCGGTGCTGTACTCTAGCTGAGTCCCTAGGGATTTGTGCAAACTCTGCCAAAACTTTGCGGTGAACTGAGGGCCTCGATCAGATACTATGCTTCGCGGTGCTCCGTGGAGTTTCAGAATGTTCTCTATGTACAGTTCGGATAATCGGCTCACGGGGTACGTGGTCTTGACGGGGATAAAATGTGCCACTTTGGTTAGGCGATCGACGATTACCCAAATGGAGTCATTGCCCTTCAGAGTCCGGGGTAACCCTGTTATAAAGTCCATGCAAATGTCGTCCCACTTCCATACGGGAATATCAAGTGGTTTCAGCAGGTCCGGCAGGGCGCTGGTGTTCTGCCTTGATCCTTCTACAAATGTCGCACTTAGCCACGAACTCGGCTATGTCCGTTCTCATGTCATTCCACCAGAAACGGTCCTTCAGGTCTTGGTACATCTTCGTGCACCCTGGGTGTATGGCGTACTTGGAGTTATGCGCTTCATCCAGAATCTCGGCACGGATCCCTTGATCCTGGGTACGATATGCGATCTTTCAGCCATATGGTTCCTTGGTCGTCGACCCGGTAGTCGGTCGCTTTTTCCGTCTCGCATCGCTCGCTTGAGCTTCTGAAGTTCCGGGCATCGTCGCTGTGCTTGCCTGATTCGATCTTCCAGATCGTACTTGACTGTCATTGTGTTCAGGTGCCCTTGTTCTACTATTTCTAGCTTCAGTCTCTCGAGTTCGTCGCACAGAGTAGGCTGTTCCTCTCGAACTAGCAGATTGCTGCAATAGTGTTTCCTACTCAAGGCGTCCGCTACGACGTTAGCCTTGCCGGGGTGGTACTGAATGTTCAGGTCGTAGTCCTTGATCAGCTCTAACCATCTCCTCTGCCTCATATTCAGCTCTGCCTGAGTAAAGAAATACTTTAGGCTCTTGTGGTCGGTATAGATATCGCACTTGTTGCCAATGAGGTAGTGCCTCCAAATCTTCAGGGCGTGCACTACAGCTGCGAGTTCAAGGTCGTGGGTGGGGTAGTTTCTTCGTGTTTCCTCACTGTCGGGAGGCATACGCCACAACTTTGCCATCTTGCATCAGCACACAACCCAGGCCTTGACGAGAAGCGTCACAATAGACGACGAAGTCCTTTCGGATGTCCAGAAGGGTGAGGACTGGAGTGGTAGTAAGTCGGGACTTGAGCTCTTGAAAGCTGGCTTCGCACTTGGATGACCATACGAACGGCACGTTGTTCTTGAGTAGCTCGGTCATAGGCTTGGCAATCTTGGAAAAGTTCTCGATGAATCGCCGGTAGTAACCTGCCAAACCCAGGAAGCTTCGAATGTCGGTCACGCTCTTCGGCTGCTGCCACTCGGACACTGCTTCGATCTTCTCGGGGTCTACGGCAACCCCTTCAGCAGTCAACACGTGGCCTAGGAAGGCAACCTTCTCTAGCCAAAACTCGCATTTGCTGAACTTAGCATACAGCTGGTTCTGTCTTAACCTCTCGAGTACTACCCTCAGGTGCTCAGCATGTTCCTCGGCTGTCTCGGAGTAGACCAAGATGTCGTCGATGAAGACTACAACGAACTTGTCCAGTTCTTCCATGAACACCTTGTTCATCATGTTCATAAAGTAGGCGGGTGCGTTGGTCAGTCCGAAAGATACTACGGTGAACTCGTACTGGCCGTATCTGGTCACGAATGCTGTCTTCGGGATATCGCTCTCCCGGATTTTCATCTGATGGTATCCGGATCTCAGATCGATCTTGCTGAAGAATTTGGCCTTTCTTAACTGGTCGAGCAGATCATCGATTCTGGGCAACGGGTACTTGTTCTTGATGGTCACGGCGTTCAGCGATCGGTAGTCGATGCATAGCCTCATGGTTCCGTCCTTCTTCCTCACGAACAACACGGGTGATCCCCATGGCGATGCACTAGGCCTGATGTACTGTTTATCCAGCAGATCCTTCAGCTGATTCTTCAACTCGGTGAGTTCTTCTGCGGACATGCGGTAGGGTCGCTTCGCGATCGGTGCCGTCCCTGGCACGAGGTCAATCACGAACTCGACATCCCTGTCCGGTGGTAAACCTGGTAGCTCCTCGGGAAACACATCAGGATACTCACAAATCACCGGCACATCTTCGGGCGCCTTCTTCTCCAAACTGTTCAGATTGTACACCTGAGGTACATCTCGGGACTTTAACGGTTCCACTTCGACCTTCTTCCCACTAGGGTGTTCCAGGGTCACTAACCTGGGCGAGCAAGATATGACACCCTTATGTGCTGTCAACCAATCCATTCCCAAAATAACATCTATCCCTTCTGACGGCAGTACTGTCAGATCAGCTGTGAATGGCAGTCCCTGAATCATGATCTTCACTCCTTTACATGCTAAGGTGCACCTATGATCCCCCAGCGGGGAGCTAGTGATGATAGGGTGGCTTCTCGGGGTCATCGGAAGGGACTTTTGTGCGACACACTTTGAAGAGATGTAGGAGCAAGTGGCTCCAGAGTCGAATAACACCAAGGCCTTAGAGCCGTTGATAAGATACTCACCTGTCACGACGTCGGGGGCATCCCGGGCTTCCTCCTCTGTCAGGTGGGTGAGGCGGCCACGGTCTGCGGAGCGCGGAGCTTGAGCGGGCCTGCCGGTGGAGCCAGGCGCGCGAGCTGGAGTCGAGGTCTTCTTCTCGGGGCACTCGTAGGACTTGTGGCCCGGTTTGTTGCAGGTGAAGCAAACAAACGGCGTCGAGCCACTGTTGGTCCTCTGTGCCGGCTGCTGGCGGTGGTAGTTGCCTCCTCCTTGGTTCTGTCCTCCGTGGGTCCTGTTGCCGGAGTAGTGGTTGCCTCCTCCACTGAAGTTCCTGCCCGGCTGACTGGAGCCGGATCGGAAACCGCTCCTCGGTGGCAGAGGTGGCGCGTTCCGAGTCTTCTGGAAGGGTCGGTCTCGAACCTGGTGGTCGGTCTGGCGCTTCTTGTTGCGCTGGCGGTCTTCCCATCCTAGTCTCTCCCTCTCCACAGCAATGGCACGGTTGACCAAGCTGCGGAGGGATGGGTACTCGCATCCCGTCACGATCTGACGGATGCCGTGGTGTAGTCCTCGGAGAAACCAGAACTGCTTCTTCTCCTCGGTGTTGGTGTCGTCTGCAGCGTACCTCATCATCTTGGTAAAGTGTCGCTCGTACTCCTCCACCCTCATCGTACCCTGGGTCATGGTACGAAACTCCTGAGCCTTCTGGATCATCACTTGCCGGGGCACGTGCTGCTCACGGAATGCCCTGGCAAACTCCTCCCACGAGATGTGTGCTGGGTCATGGTGGGAGTCGCAGTAGCTGTCCCACCACGACTTGGCGGTACCCTCAAGCTGGTGGACTGCGAGTGCGACGCACTCCTCGTCGGTGCAGTTGGTGAGGTCCAACTTGGTCTCGATCACCCTTAGCCAGTCATCGGCTTCCAAGGGGTCCTCGGCGTAGCTGAAAGTCGGGGCTTTCAGGCGGATGAACCTCTCGATCTTGCGCTGGAGGTCCTCTTCGGGCGGGCCGTGACGGTTGGCTCCGTGGTTCCTCTGGTCGACTGACTCGGCCAGACGCTGAAGAAGCTGCGTCTGCCTGTCCATGATCTCTGCGAGTGTCGGCGGTGGCGGCGGTGGCTGCTGAGCTGGCTCAGCGTCGATCTCCTCATCGACCTCCTCTTCATCAGCTTCGTCTCCACGGCGTGCCTCCCCAAAGGCGCGGGGTGCGGCACCCGCGGCAGGTCCTCTGCCTCTTCCACGCCCTGCTGCCGGGGCACGTGCTGGGGCAGCACGTCCGCGCCCACGGCCAAACGGGCGACCTCGTCCGCGTGCCTCAGCTGCGGCTTCCTCCTGGGCGGCTTGCTCGAAGCGGGCCATCAAGCGGTCAGACCTCCGGATCGACATTTCCTGCGTAGGGTGAAGGGGGAAGTTCTCTTGCGTAAACGCCGGCACTCACCACCCAAAATAAAAGAATACACACATAGGCAAACATGCCAATTATCCGAGAAAAGTGCAAGAGTAAAGACGATTATGTTTTAAAATGAAAATAATGATCGAACAAAATAATGCGAGAATGAAGAGTCATAACATCCATCCATTCAGTCATCAAACAGGCAGTACAAGGAATCACCGGTGTTATCTCGAGGTCTACACAAAAGCCTTCAAGATAACACCCCCAACTCACACTCTAAGAATGCATCGTGAATGTTTACAAAAGAGTGGTGACTCCTACCGTGTCTACCTAGACTCGTGACATCACAGGACGCTAGCCGGAAACAAGTCATCGGCTCAAAACACGACTCATGAGAAACTCTCGCCGGAATGGACCATCGGCGGCTACTTACCCTACACCTACTCCTACCTAAGACACCAACTCACGCCCTAATAGAAGGTGACGCGTGGCTTCTTGTAGGTCAACACGCGCTTGCACGCTTCTGGGTAGTCCTCCGGGAAGATGGCGTCGATGGCGGCGACGGCCTCCACCACCTCCTCGGTCTCGATCGCGGGCGGCATCTCCTCGTGGGGGCACAGGTGTAGGCGAAGCTCCGTGGGGATGAGCTTGAAGTCCTCCTTCCTCACCAGGGGCTGACTCTCCTCGGGCAGCTGATTCCTCAGCTCGTGGATCTCGTCGACGCGGATGGAGTCGGAAATCTCCCACGTTTGCAAGGCGCGTGCGGCTTTGTCGCGGAGGTACACGGCGGTGCGGGTCAGCAAGGCGATGTTCTTCTTGTTCCTCTCCAGCCGGGTCTCCAGTTCCTTCACCCGGTCCTCGGTCTTGGCCTCGAAGTAGCCGTGTAGGGTCATGAAGTCCTGCTGGTCGTCCACCTGAGTCTGCAGCTGGCGGCACTCGGCCTCACTGTCGGTGGCTCGGTCCTTGAGCTTGCTGATGGTGTCGAGGTAGTCCTTCTCCTTGAGCTTCCACTCGGCCTTCTCCTCCCGGAGCTTCTGGAGCTCGGTCTCGGTCTGGAGTAGCTTGGCTTCGGCGGCCGTCCTCAGCTGGGTCTCCGTCTGACGCATCAATTGCGCCTCCATGTAGTTCCTTTGGTTGCGACGGGCCTCTCTCTGAGCCGTGGTGTAGAGCTGGTTCCACCCCTGAATCTCGTGCTGCAGGACGTGGATGTGCCTCACACTGTCGTAGAAACCCAGGTGTAGCTGTTCGCTCTCCGAGGAGAGGTTCACAGCTAGGTGGTCCAGGTCGTAGAGGTAAGAGCCGGTGGTGTGGATCATGGGCTGGTCCCCTCCGGTCTCCTGCACCGGGGCAGAGTACATCTCCAGGTAGACGGCCTCGGGATCCTCATTGGGTAGGACGGACCGAGGTAGCAGGCGGAAAGAGGAGTCGGCGAACTTGGTCTGCCAGAACTGGGCGAGCAGCTCCATCGTCATCTTCCGAGCGGCTGACTGGACAGCGGTCTCGGTGAGTACGCCGAAGCTGTGGATCATCTTGCCCTCGAAGGCGGGCACTGCAGGGTCGGGTAAGACGATGAGCGTGGCCATCTTGGAGTAGTATGGGGGAGCAGTGGTCGTCTTCAGGGAAAGCTTGATGTAGGCTAGGTCGATGCCGATGTGCTCCACCACGCGCTCGAACCACCTGAAGACGCCTCTCTGGTGGTACTCCTCGTACAGCGCGAGGTCGTGGGTCACGCTCTCCATCGTAGTTGCCATCGCGGTTGCTACCCTGCGTAGGAACGCGAGAATTGAGTCAGCGTAGGTAAGAGAGTAACTCAAGAGTGGAGGGAAATTGAGTCAAGGTGTCGACGGAAAATAGTCCAAGGTATTATAATAAGTGGATAGAATCGTATAGATTTCCCTAGGTCTACCGACCATGTCTAAGGCTCGTGCTACGGTCAAGCATGGCTCTGATACCAACTGAAACGAACCGGATTCCCGTATCGAGGAATCCGACTCCCTGTATCGTCGTGATAGTCCCTGGATCAAGCGCTATCACATACAGAACTCATTTCAGGCATAATATCACAGTCATGCTCATAAAAAGGTCAATCACGGGTTTAATTATTACATAAATCCAGAGGATCTGTAGTACGGAATTTATTACAAGCCTTTCGGCTAAATCGAACAAGCAGAAAGCGCATAGCGGTAGCTAGGTCTTCGGCCGTCCTCCAACTTCGGGTTCCACCTCCACAGGCGACTTGAGCGTAGCTCGGGCCTCAGTTGTACCATCCGTCGTCGTTGGGGTCGAATTCCGGGTCGGATCCTGCATCGTACCAGGCTATCCCCAAGGAATGGGATAGGTTCACGTCACCATCCGTATGCAAGCTTTATGTGGACTATACTACGGATATAACAGAGTTCAAGGGTAAGCTGGGGGTTTCCCTATGCATGCAATATAATATAATATATAAGATTACACATCTCCTTTCAGCTCCGACACGGGCTCTTCCGGCATTCCGGACTCCCGGTCACACACACCTTCCAAAACCACCAAGTCGATGCGAGAACTCCCTCTCCTCGCATCTCAACTGCCCCCTGGCAGGACAATATTCTAGAGGGAGGTAGAAATCATAAGTAACACTAACTAATAAGAGCAACAGAGGAGTAGGGATGTCCATAACCGAGGACGCGGCTATACGTATAGTTTTCACCCTGCAGGGGTTGTACACCTGGTCCCACTCGAATCGACACTAGCCGGAGATCAGCCGACTAGTATACGAAACACCGGTCTACGAAACGGAAATAGGAGCCACGGCACCATCCGGCTTTCCCGGGTCTTGGGCGCATCCTCCCGCGAGAGGTCGCCCCGGGACTGTGAAGCCTCCCATGCGTCTCGGGGAACGTGAGGTCAGCACCTCCTTCCCCTGCACCGATACTCGATCCTCCTACCGGCTTGGTACCGCGCTTGCTAAGTCCGGACCGGGCCCACCCTCATAATGGGTAAGTGGTGTGCACGCTTACAAAGTCCCACAAGTCATGGTTACTCTCACCCGGTCCTTATCTGCCGGAGCGGGCATCTTCGTCATACGCGTATCCACCACGGTGGTCCGCAACTGCACCCTTAACGGGTGCCCCAAACACCTCAACACGTAACCAAAACTGTACCCGCCACAGGTACTCCGTAGGGTGTGCCAAGATACACACCCCAAGCCCTCGATCCACGATCGAGTTAGGTCGCCCACTCCCGGCTAAACCCTAATCACCATCTCCTGATAGGGACCTCTTCACACACGCCAAGACTATCCATCCATATCCCACACATACACTTTCAAGGGTTTACAAGGCATATCATATAATAAACAATTCAAGATGGGTTGACAAGGAGTATGGGTCGTAAAGAGGCCATGCAGGTTTATCTCGATATACATATATATATACACACATACAGCAATAGCATGTCTACAAGCAAATGTCTAATAGGAGTTCAATTCGTAGATGGGCGTGAACCTGGCGTCTCCTCGAAGTCCTCCTGAGTCTCCGGGTAGTCCTGGTCGTCGGTCAGCTCCTCGCGGACGGGTCCTATTCGTAAATACGAGTAAGAGTAGGGTCCAAAGTGCAAAAGTGCACAAAAGGTTGCAAATAAGATCCAAATCATCACAAACCTACTCTAACGGGTGGCTCATGATTTTAGAAGAATTATGAAACTGGTTTCATAATTTTCGGAGGTCCGGATAATTTATTATGAATTTTCTAAGGAAAAACCTATTTCTGAAATTAATAAAGAATTTTTAGAAAAGAAAACCTGAAAACAGGGACACGTGGCAGCACCAGGGTGTGCCACGTGGCATGCTGACGTCAGCATGCCGTCAGCATGACGTCAGCAGAGGGGGTCCGGGATGATGACGTCAGCAGTGGGCCCTGCTGACGTCAGCGTTGACCGGTCAACGTTGACCGGTCAACGGTCAACGGTCAAGGGTCACAGGGTCCACGGTCAGCGGGCAAGGGGCCCCACCGGTCAGCCTCAGCCCGAGGCTGACAGACGGGCCCCACGGGTCAGGTGGCAAATAAAAGAAAAGGGGTTCGGTTTCTTATTGGGCTCAAAGGGAATTGGGCCGGCTCGAGGCCCGGTTAAGCTTGGCTCGGCTCGCGGTGCAGCTCGGCCTGCGGCTCAGCAGGCCGGCTCGGGCAGGTGGGCTACGCGAGCGCAAAGCTCGGCTCGGCTTGTCTTGGCTCGGCTCGCTCCGTGGCCGGCTTCCTTTCTTCCACGGGCTGGGCCTTCTCTTCTCCCTCTCTTTCCTTCTGGCTGGGCCGGCGCTTCGTCTCCTCCTCCTCGCGGGCCGGCGGCGTCGCTTCCTTTTCCTCTCTGACAGGTCGGGCCCAGGCGCCAGCGACAGCGGGATCCGGTGTGGCGGCCCGGATCCTGTGCAGCAAACGCGAGTGTGTGTGAGTGCGTGTGTGTGGCGCCCGAAAGGTGCTCGGGAGAAGGCCTCAACGGCCGGGTCGCGACGCGAACGCGACGTCGCGC
This sequence comes from Panicum hallii, assembly GCF_002211085.1. Classification (NCBI taxonomy): domain Eukaryota; kingdom Viridiplantae; phylum Streptophyta; class Magnoliopsida; order Poales; family Poaceae; genus Panicum; species Panicum hallii. Next base: position 10,789,393 of record NC_038045.1, on the reverse strand, counting down.
TCGCGTCGCGGGGGTGGACGCGCACGGCGGAGCCGTGGCGCGGGCGTGGCGAAGCCGGGGCCAAGGCAGGGTTGCAGCACGGCATGGCTCGGGCTCGGGGTGCGCACGCACGCGCGCGAGGCCTGGCATCCCAGGGCCGCGGCGTGGCCGTGCCGTGCGCGGAGCACCGGCGACCCGGGTCCGCGGCACGACGCGGCGGCGAGGGGCGACGGCGGCAGCGGGGGAAGAAGCGGCGCGACGGGCCCCTGCAAGAAAAGCGGCACGGCGGCCGGAAAGGGAAGTGGGGTTCCTAAGGCTCCTACAGAGGGCTCATCGGCTCGGCCGGCAGCAACGGGGAAGGGGAAAAAATGGGCGGCGGCCGGGGTGCTCACCGGTGGGCTCGTAGGTGTGGGTGCGCGGTGCGGTGACGAGCTGACGCCGGCGAGTCGGAGCAGTGCAGGTCGCGCGGGGACGTCGACGTAGACGATCGGGGCGCCGGCTCGGTGAAGCTCCGGCGTGGGGCGGCGTCTTCCTCCTCGCGCAGCTCCGGGCGGCGGCGGTGTAGTCGTCCTCGGGCTCCTCCTCGCGCGGCGCTTCCCCTTCTCCTCCTCCTCTCCTCTCTCTTCACCTCGGGCAACGGCGGCGGTGGAAAAGAGCAAGGCTCGGGCGGTTAGGGTTTAGGGCGATGCGGCCGGCGGGTTCTTAAGGGGGCGGCTCTAGGGTTTGTGGCGCGGGCTCGGGCGCCGAGGGCGGTGATGCCCGGCGTCCGTGCCACGGCCACGCGGCGGCCATCGAGCGGCTCAAGGGTTCGGCAGCGCGGGCGGCCGAGGCGGGGAAAAGGTGGAGCGCGCGCGGGCGGTCGCGGCGGCTGTCGCGGAGTGGGGACAGGGAGGCGCGGCTGCCGGGTGACGCAAGGGGAGCGGGGCCGCGGCTGGGGAAGAAAGGGAAAAAGGGAAGGCGGGCGGTTACGGCGCCTGTCGCGACGCGGGAGCGGGCGGCGACGCGGGGCGGAGCGAGCCGGGGTCGCGGCGGAGGCGAGGAAGGGGAAAGCTGACAAGCGGGACCCGCCTGTCAGCTGCCCCGGGTGAACGGAAGGGGGCGTCGCGAGGGTGCCCGGTGCTGGGCTGGGCCGGTGACGTGGGCTGGCTCGCACGCGGGGGAAGAAAGGAAAGGGAAAAGGGAGTTGGGCTCGGGTTTGCTCGGGTGGTGGGCTTGTGGCCCGGTAGGGGTGTTAGGGTTTAGTAAATAGATTTGAATTTGAATGTCCTTTTCAAATTCAAATCTCACACAATCAAATCCAACAAATTCGAAATCCAAAACAGATAAGATGCAATAACCATTCGATCCAAATCCTTTCACAAAATTTTTTGAAATTCCCAAATTTTGTTAAACAATTCCTATAAATTTTAACATGGAATGTTACAAAGATACATGGTACGGTCAATTTGCTTCTCTTGGCTATGGACTTTGATTACCCACCCTTCAGTGTCTTTCACTTTTTCTGGACGAAGTTGAGGTACATGCTCCATCATGGCAGTAATCCAGTTATCTATGCTCCATACATCCAACGGATGATTAATGCCGTGACGGGAATGGAGTTTGGATATGACACGGTCCATGCACCATATTGTCCACAGCCTCCCAAGGAGCAAGAATTTCCACCAGAAGGCGAGTCTCCACCATCAGCTCGTTCTCCACCCCAGCCCACTACGGATATGCCCTCCTCTTCGGCGATGCCCTCCACTTCTAGGGCTCGTCCTCGCAAGAAAGGCAATGCTTTTATTCATGGGTTGAAGGCTCTCTTCAAGGTATGCCGCAACACAAATGATGTAGTTCGCGCTCACGCTCGGGCAAATCAACAGAGCATCAACAGGATTGAGCGCCACCTTGGCATTGAGGAGACGGATTGGCCCACGTTTCCACCTTCTCCTCCTAGGGACCTTCCAGCTGAGTGGGAGCAATATGATGTAGGTGATGATGATGATGATGATGAGGATGATGAGTGATTGCTGCTTCTAGCTTCCATTTGTCTTTTCTCTTTTTGGTGCTTGATGCCAAAGGGGGAGAAGATTGTATCCTAGCATGTGTTCTTAGAGTCGTGGTGAGCTTGAGTGTCAAAAACTCTTTAAAACTCTTTATCTCTATTTGGATGTATGTGAGACTATGTGTTTATTTCTTATCTCGTATTTGAACTAAGTTAGCTTGTAATAACTTACTTATGGATAATGCTATGCTATGATTGTGAACCTATTGCTTATCTATGTTTATCTAATCTTGGTTATATCTCACCATGGTGCTATAACTTTATTTGGTATGCTCATTATGAAATGGAGTTCATGAATATCTTGTGAATGCATGGATTTAGGGGGAGCTCATCTCATATATATTTCCTCAAGCTCTATTGGATTCATTATCTTTATTGGTTCATTTGGGTTGTCATCAATCACCAGAAAGGGGAAGATTGAAAGTGCATCTAGGCCTAATGATCTATTTTGGTGATTAATAACAACCTAAATGAGTATCTAATGTTTCAATTGAGTATAATGAGCAGGGGTCAAAGAAACCAAAAAGGAGAAAGAAAAGGAGTGAATCTTGACGATTATTCAAATTTGGAGAACGATACCGGATCAAGAAAAGAGTTGCAAGCGGAGAAAATTATTTGTTTTATGTTTTCTTGAGTTTAGGTATACCGTACTATCAAGGGGGATGTGGAAAGTGTGTGGAAGATCACCAATAAATCAAATCCGGAGTGTAAGTCTTGTAGGAATTTATGCAAATCCGAGAGCTCCTGGTGGACAGTCCGCCAGGTCACTGGAAATCAGCCTAACGGCTAGTTTCCAGTGAGGTGATATTTATACCCCACGACCCCCAAACGAAAAACTCTGTTGCCTAACCAGTTAAACCGAGTCTCAAGCACATTCTAAGCACTCCAAAGCTCCCCAAAGTGAAACCCTAGCTTCCCCACTCCAAATCTTTGGTCTAGGGTTGGGTTTGAGCAAGATTCAAGCAAGATTCGAGTTCTTCCCAAGAGATTCACCTCTCTTGGGCATCTCTTGGATCTCTCCATCGCTTTCCACATCTATTACTCTTGGAGCTTGGCTCCTCGACGGTTAGAGGTGCTCAAGAACAACCAACTCGTGGTGTGGTTGGATTGAGAAGTTTGTATTACCCTTATTGCTAGTGAAGAGCTCAAGTTTGACCTTTGTGGTTGCTTGAGAGAGGAAAGGGTTGAGAGGAACCCGGTCCTTTGTGGACTCCTCAACGAGGACGTAGAATCCTTGAGTGGATTTGAACCTCGAGTGAAAATCTTGTGTCTCTTGTGCTTGATTACATTACTTCATTCTTGTGTTTTTGTTATACTTACCAACATCTAGTATTCTTGCCCGATCTACTTGTGTACTTACTTTGAGCTAGATTGCTTCCACATTTAGTGTTCCTCACTTGTATTAGAGCCTTTCTATTCAAGTAGTTTTTGGTATACAAGTTTTATTCTTCGAAAGATTGCATTCCATTCCCGAGACCTCCCAGCGGACGTTGGAAGTGCCCAGCGGACACTCCCAGCGGACAGTCCGCCAGGCAGCCTCGGGCTGAGTTTTTGTGTGCAGGTTTTAAGCGACGATCGCCTATTCAGCCCCCCTCTAGGCGCACATTCAGCGTGCCATCTCCTTCGCCCGCGGCCGGCGACCACCGAGTAGGAGCGCCACCGGAGGCCTCGTGAGCTGTAGGAGGAGGATGAGAGGAGGCATGCCTGCACGGGGAGGACCAAGGACGGGAGGAGGCACCGAGGCGGGTGGTGGCATGGGGCTTGCGGCTGCCGGGCTGGGGACATGGGAGTGGAGAGTGGGGTGGAGGGGTTATATAGCTAGGGTTTTTTATTGGGCTGGGCTACTTACTGATGGGCTGGGCTGCATACTGATGGGCCTCAAGCACAAATTTGGTTCCATCGGTTATTTCTCGTACCCGAGGTCCAGAATCGAACTAACCAGAATTATTTCGATTAGTGGAAACCTAGAACCGAACTGGTGCCCGAATTTTTTGGTTTTGGGTAATTCGGTTCGGTTATCGGGTAATTCGGTTCGGTTTTCGGTTCTCGGGTAATTATGCCTAGGCTAATTCACAGCGACGACTGGCTATGGGGAGCTCATGCCTTTTTTTCACATTTTTTGGAGATTTAACTTACCCAAGTGATTCTAAAGTAACAACTTCGTCTCTTACTTTTCTTAGTTAGTATTGCTCATTTTATTCCTTTAGAAATAGAGAAATTTGAAATTTTAGAATTGGAGAGAATGAGAAACCTTTTCATTTTTACACCATATGAGCTAGAATGAGGAACTTGCATATGTCGCATGCCTAGATGTGACTTAGTTGAAGAAGTTTAGGTGTATAATTACAAAGAAATAAATTTAGATATTAGTGATTTTTCTTGCATAGAGAAATAATGCACAAATAAACTTGAAATACTATAGCTTTTCAATTTTTTTGAAATACTATATCATGCGTAGGTAAATTAGGATGTCATGTTTCTTGAATTTTGTAAAGACAGAGAAATTTAAAGTTACATTTAGATAAAATGAGAGATAATATGAGCTATAATTTTTTTATAGTTCCTTAGATGTTGCATGCATTGAGAGATAATATTTTAGAGTAATAATTCATGCATAGAGAAATAATGCATAAGTATATTTTAAATAGTGTCATGCACAGATAAATTAGCAAATGGAGAGAAATGAGAGTAATTTTGAACAATCTAGTTAATGCATAAGTCTATAGTTAATAATAATTTACATAATACAATGTAGATGAACTGACAAAGATCTACAATGCTGACCGACGTTCCAAGGAGTTCGTTGATGGCTTGCATTATTTTTTGGATGCGGTCGAAGCAAACAAGCGAAATGGTTTCATATGTTGCCCGTGCAGTTATAATTGTTGGGCCAGTCACGGAGAAAAAGGGGTTATAATGAAAGATGATGGTATTGCAGTAGATGAGGCTGAAGAAGAGGTTGGAGAAGATCATCTCACTGATGATCTTGGTAAGGTGTTGCGTGATGCCTAGAAGTTTGTGACAGTGAAAAGGAGAGGATGAAATTCTAGCATATGTTAGAGGACCACCGCAAACAGTTGTACCCAGGCTGTGAAGATAGATTGAAGAAACTCGGCAGCATACTAAATTTGTTGCAATGGAAGGCAACAAATGGTGATCCAACAAAGGATTTGGTGAATTACTAAAACTTATAAAAAAGATGCTTCCTAAGGATAGCGAATTGCCTATCACAACATAGGAAGTGCCAAACAACTTGTTTGCCCTTTAGGATTGGAGGTACAGAAGATACATGTGTCAGAACCAGGGCTACGGGACTGTGTACATAACGTAGTTCAAACAGGATTAGGAGATAAGGCTTGTCTTATCTCTTATTTATGTTGTTGTCTACTCGTATGAGAGTAAGATTAGTGGGTACAGAAGGAAACTACTCGAGTTGTACTCGGGTAAGATTCCTTGGCTAGTATAGGACTAGGATTCATGGAACCCTGTCCTCCCAGATATATAAGGGGGGCAGGGACCCCCTCAAGATAGAACACCAACACCTAAGACAATACAAACCACCATACAGGACGTAGGGTATTACGCACATCGCGGCCCGAACCTGTCTAAACCTTGTGTTCCTTGCACCTTCGAGTTCCTGATCTCGGCGTCTCCTCACCTAAACTTACCACCTTGGGTATCCTCCTCGGTGGGCAGCCGGTAAAGCACCGACAGCTGGCACGCCAGGTAGGTGAGCGCATCGAAGATCCACTGGTGAACTCGATGGCATCTTTCCAGTTCACCAGGTTAGTACCCTCTCAGGGCACAACATTTGTTTTTGGCTCGTGGGTCTGCGTCGCAGATGGCGCGGGCAGTTTCCCTCGATTCCTCATCGACATGAAGCCAAAAACTCCCGCGGCGTGTTTTCATAGCGACCTCGACAAGTTCGTCGATAATCTCGATGACTTGTCAATCCATGGATCCGCTACGAGGATCGAGGAGTAGTCTGCTTTCGGCGCGACTCCATCAAGCGCTGCACCAACCTTGCTTGGGTTGGACTCGTTCCAATCTGAGATCTCGCGTAGCTGATCACGACTCGATCTATGCAATTTGGCCACTGATCTTCAGGAGGCCAACATCTCTGAGTCCCTCTCCACATTGGAGGAGGACTTGGACTCTTTACTCCAACTCGGAAAGCCTGAAGCCACCGCACGTTGGGGGGCTGCGGGTTGTTTTGGTGCCAACGGTCTGATTATCACCTCCACTCCGGTGGAGTGTTTTGTGCATTGGAAGGGCATGAAACTTTCTGATCTACTCGAGGCGGAAGACCGACTTATGGCACACCTCGAGCCCTTGCCTTTTTAGGAGGGCAGGCCATTAGCCACCATGGCAGAGGAGTCGACCGAGCTAGTCGACGTGAGCTCTGATAAGCTCATTTCACGCCAGGTGCTGATGGCGGAAGAAGGCAAGGATGATGGCGACTTGCCCATCATCGACTTTGATGCGGTATCTGAAGATGAGGCCACAGCCAATGCCGGCGACGAAAATGATGCCGATCGTGAGGCACGGAGGACCAGGAACAGAGCTCGCACAGCCCGCCGAAGGAGGGTCAATGAGCATATGCGATCTATGCATCGCGAGCTTGACGCCAAATTCACTGCCGTAAGCGAGCGGGGCTTCAGGACTCCAGTGGCCAACATCGCCAGGGTAACGGCTATACTCAAGCGCAGTAACAACCCAAACGTGCGTCAAGCACTTTGTTATGCACAGAGGGCTTGGATTCAGCTTGATCAACAAAACCTGGCATCTACCGTCAGGGAGGAGCGCGTGGGCGAAAGCCGGAGCCAGGCTCACAGTCGAACGGTAGGCGGCCATCCTCGACCTCAGCGCAGCAACATCAACGACAACGCCCGCGGGAGTCAGGCCCCTGGTGGGAGGCAGCAGCCAAGTCCAGCGGGTAACCCACGACCGGCCAATCATCGGTCTCCTCCAGAAGACCTGCACCAGCGAATCAATGAAGGACGCGATGCGCGGTCTGTAATCGATTCCAGGCGCAGAGAGCGCGAAGTAGCCGAGACAGAGGGTACTGACTGCAGCGACCGTTTTCCAGCTTTCTCCGCACGGTTTAGCAGTTACAAGTACCCTGAGGGCTTCAAGCCGATCAGCATCACCAAGTATGATGGCAAGCAAGCTCCTCAGCAATGGCTACATTGCTACTCCACTGCTATTGAAGTCGCAGGGGGCTCCAACATCACCAAGGTCGTCTACTTCCCGATGGCTTTGGACCCTGCACCGCTCACGTGGTTGGCGAGCCTCAGCAACAACTCAATCGACTCCTGGGAGTGGCTCAAGAAGGTCTTCATCGACAACTTCCAAGGGGCGATCACTCACGCTGGTACTCGTCACGATCTTGCTTAATGTAAACAGGAACGTAACGAGCTCCTACGGTCCTATACACGCCATTTCTTCGACGTCCGAGCTACTATTGCGAATATCTCGGAGGAAGACATCATCGACTACTTCTACAAAGGCATCACCGACCCAGGCATCTACAGAGACTTTGGGCGGAACGGACCAAAAACTATTGCAGGGCTTCGTGATATGATGCACGACTGGTCCGAGCAGGAAGAAAAGATGCGGGGGCATTTCCCGAGGCGCAATGATAGCAGCCTGAGGTGTCCAAATGACAATCGTAACGACAAGAGCCAGTGGGACTACTCGGATCCACCCCGAAAGTGCAAGCTAGACGATCTCATCACGGCTGTGGATCGTCCCTCGCGAGGCAAGAAGACAATGACGCAGGAGGAGTTCGAGAAGTTCTTGCAGAAGAAATGCCCATGGCATCCAGGTGCCAATCATGCGGCAATTGATTGCTACCACCTTCAGAGGACATTTAGCAATCCTGGTGGCGGCAAGAAGAATAAGCCAGTGGACAAAGAATCCAAAGACGATGACCAAGGGGACAAATCGCACAACACGAAGTTCCAGGATGCCTCAAAGACCGTCAACGTCATCTTCGGGGGAGATGGAGACTTCGGCTCCAGGCGGGACCAGAAACTGCTTCTCCGGGAGATCATGTCCATCGAGCCGGCAGTACCACAACCACTTCGTTGGTCGGAGGTCCCCATCTCGTCTTCCCGTGATGACCAGTGGACAAGTCTCTCGGAGCCCGGTAAGTTCCCCCTAGTCCTGGATCTGGTGATAGCAGAAGTCAGGCTCACCAAGGTGCTCATCGACGGTGGGAGTGGTCTCAACCTCATCTTCATTACCACTTTGAGAAAGATGGGTATGGACTTCATGGACATGCTGGTTCCGAGCAACTCTCCTTTCTATGGCATTGTTCCAGGTAATGCGGCGCACCCACTTGGCATGGTAGTTCTTCCAGTCACCTTCGGCATGAGGGAGAACTACCGCACCGAGTTTATCAAATTCGAAGTTGCCAACTTCGAATCTTCTTATCATGCCATACTAGGCCGACCGTGAAGCGTCCCCTCATCAGAGGTGACCAAATATGATACAAATATTAGTCCTAGAAGGCTGATAACACATTTATTACATCAGATGGTTCATTACGGTACAAACCGTCGAGGTAGCGGGCACGGAAGCGCCACTATCAAGAGGGACAACATAAGGACTACAAGCTAAACTAAAGTGCCAACGAAATTTAAGATAACATCAGAGTCTTGCGCCATGGTAAGCTTCCTATGGAGACCCTGAACCACAGGCAAGGTTGGGTGCAGGACGGTGACCTACTCGATATCTTCAGGAACGAAGTTCGGATTCTCCTCTGTAAAAACTAGGCAAGAGTGAGTACATACGAACTCAACAAGTCCAATCACACCCACGGAGGGGAATAATAAAGATCATGCACAGGATATATCAAGGATAAGGCTAGGGTTCGTTTGCGATAAAGCGAGGTTTTACATAGGCAAGGGTTCATTTAATAAAAGAGTTCTCTCAAAACATTTCTGTAGTGATCGAATAATAAGTGGGTTTGATCCTACACAAAGGATCCAAGTTTTAATGCTACCAGACTCCACATCCACAGTAGCTCACGACACAACCACCGGACACTTTCAAAACAACTCACGCCACAAAACCAGGCATCCCAAGATGTCTATTGAAGTGACCATGCCGTAACTCGTCCAATACCATGGACATGGCTATTTGAATAGATTTTTCACTCTGCAGTGGTTGTACACTTTACCCATAAGTAGGGTACCGCACTACGAACACCTTAGTGTCGCTGCGGATCCTAACAAAGCCATTACCCACCTTAGTGTCGCTGCGGATCCTAGTAATGCCCGGGGAGGATGGGAAAACGAAGAGGAGGCCGAGGGGGTCCGATTCCGGCCATCAGCTCATGCGGAGACGGTCTACGGAGGGCTGTCCACGGGGATGGGTGGTGGCTGGCAATGGTGAGCTGCGGCGGCGAGCTGCAGTGCAAGGTAGAGGAGGGAAGGTGCTGGGGCGGTGTGGGCAGAGTGAAGCGTCCCCCCCATCAGGGAAGACTTAAAAGTGTTGATTTATCAGTCCCAGGAGGCTGATAACACTTTTATTACATCAGATGGTACATCACCGTACAACTCTACGCGGTAATGGGCAGTGAAGCGCCACTATCGCGAGGATTACAACCAGAACCCACACAACTACACTAGCGACGAACAAAGGATCATCAGAGTCTTGCGCCATGCGGAATCCAACGGTGGCCTCAACCACAGACAAGACTGGGTGCAGGACGAAACCCTACTCGTTGTCTTCGGGGATGTAGTCTGGGTCTTCCACTGTAAAAGTAAGAGAGGGGTGAGTACAAACGTACTCAGCAAGTCCAATCACACCCACGGAGGGGGGTAATACAGGAATTAATGCAAAGGGCAATCCAAGGATACGGTTAGGATTTATTTGCGGAAAACTCAGTTATATGCAAGGGTTCATTTTGAAAACACTTTCAAAATAAGTTTTCCAATACCAAGGAGCACACGATGTTGATCCACACAGGATCCAAGTTTTAAACTGCTACCGGACTCCCCGTCCGCCGTAGCACACGGCACAACTGCCGGACAATTTCCAAACAACTCACACCAGCCCATCCATTCCCAGAGATAAACACTAGTTATGTGACCACACCGTAACTTGCCCAATACCGTGGGCACGACTATTCGAATAGATTTTAACTCTGCAGAGGTGTGCAACTTTACCCACAGGTGGGGTACCACAGCACGAACACCTTAGTGCCGGTGCAGATCCCAACAAAGCCATTACCCACCTTAGCTAGACCTGACTAGCCATCACGGGATCCATCAAGGGGTCATTCGACCTATCTCCGAGGTTTAACCGGGGCATAAGTCACACAGAGCTTATCCCGTCTCCTTGATCACCCGTTGCTCTCAGCTCTCCTGATGGCTATCAAGCTAACTAGTGGGATTTATGCTAAGCCGTTGCCCATACAACGGTCAAGTGGTTCGCACGACAGGAAGCTAGGTGAGATGTCACATCAACTCGGTCCTTAGGGGTGACAAGATGGATATCTCCCTTCCACGCTCAACCACACAGGTACGAGCACACCATCGGCAATTCACACAGAAATGCCATCCATCCCGTCTAACTCACTTTTCAAAACCACACTTTATCCCTTCCCACACGCACACACATTTTCTTTATAAAACCAGGTGGTCAAAGTATGGTTATCTCAGTAGGGGTGGCTATCCTACCATGTTTTCAACACACAAAACCATGCAATTTTATAAACAGGCCACTGGGTTGTGTTTATAAAAACTAGGACAGAAACATGCATCAAAGGGCGGAATTGAACTTGCCATCGTCAAATCCTTGCGGGAGGTCCTGATCGTAGCACTGTCCCTCGGGCTCTGAGTCGCGGAACTGGTCCTCGTTCACTTGGTCACAGTCGGGACCTTTCTCGTTCACTCCGTATCCTACGACGCAAACAAACAGGCACACAATCAAGCACAAGAAGTAAAAGCTTTTATCGTCGAGCTTGAATCGGAAATAATTTAGTTACGGAGGTAGGGGTAATATTTTTTTGGGTGGTTTCTTGATGGCATGGCCAAAACTATACTAGAAAGGATGTGGTAAAGTTTTGGGTCGATCGGAGGTCGTTTCGCACATAAAATGATGAGTTAAAGGTGGTTTCAGGGGTTAAACGGGGGTCCAGGGGTTTGTTCGTAATTATCCGGAAAGAGTAAGGATTTATTTGCGAATCCTAGAAATACCCTAGGCATACTAAAAGGTTGTCAGGTATATCTAGATGTATGCATTGGAGGGTTCACTTTGAATTAACAAAACGAGTGGGGTTTCTTTTGTAAAAAGGGAGTGGATAGGGGTGCTCCTAGAGAGAGGGGAAGAAAAACAGGGGAGGCCAGGGGGTTTTTCGCAAAAGGGGCCTCCTTCTTCCTCCTCCCCTCACAGGAAACAGAGGAGAGGGGAGGGAAGCTCGGCGGCGGCCCATCCCGGCCGGCCGGGCCATGGGGCGGCTAGGGTTTGAGGGGAAAAGAAGGAGGGAGGCGAGGGGGTCCTATTCCCCTCCTCACCTCGGCTTGGGATGCAGCGAGGAGGCGCGACGACGGGGGCCGGCGGGCGGTGGCAGAGCCAGAGGCGGCGGTGGCGCGGCGAGCTTCGGGAAGGGAGGCGCGCGGTGGCTAGGCGTTGGTGGTCGACGGGGCTACGCGGGGGCCCTATTTATAGCCCGGGGGAGGCGGTGGAGGGGTGGTCGCGACGGTGGCCGGTGCGGGGCGCCATTAATGGCGCCTCGGCCGCTTGCCGTCGTCGCGATGCGGCGTTCGTGCACGCGTGCGCGTACGGCGCGGCACGGCGCGGCCAGGGGGCGGGGTGGTGCACGTGGCACAGGGCGACGGCGCGCGCGGTCGGGCAGGGCGCCAGCGACGGGCGGCGCGGCACGCGCTCGTGCGCGCGCGGGCGGCGCGGCGAGGCGCGGGCCAGGGCGGGCGTGCGGGCGACGGGCGGCGCGGCGAGGTGCGTGGCCTACGCGGGACACGCGGAGCACGCGGGGCGGGCGCGTGCGCGGCACGGCCGGGGCGGTGCAGGCGCTCGGCCTGGGCGGCGTGCGGGCGCCCAGGAGCAGAGGCAGGGGAAAGAGAGGAGAGGAGAAGAGAGAAGGGAAAAGGAAGAAGGGAGGAAAAAGGGAAAAAAAGAAAGGGAAAAGGAAAAGGGAAGAAAGGAAAGGAAAGAAAGAAAGAGAGAGAGATTGGAAAAGAAAAGAAAAGGAAGAAATAGGAGAGAGAGGGGGAAGGGCGTGTCGGCGCCGGTCGCGGCGGCGACCGCGGCCGGTCGGCCACGCGCGCGCGGGGATTCGCGCGCGGCACGAGGAGCGCCGGCGCAATTTGCGGCAGCGGTCGCGGCCGGTCGGCCACGCGCGCGGGATTCGCGCGAGGAGAGGAAAAAGTCACGCCGACGCTAATCGCGGCGGGCGGTCGCGTGTGGGCGAGCGATGCGAATCGGAACAGCACTCTGGTTAGGGTTAGGGTTTTGACGACGAGCGGTTTTTCATTGAAACACTTTAGCGCGCGATTTAATTTGGTGAATTTTCAGGGCGTCACAAACCTACCCCACTTAAATGAATCTCGTCCTCGAGATTCGGCTGGCTTCTAAACAGATGGGGGAATTCTTTCTTTAGGGCCTCCTCGCGTTCCCAGGTTGCTTCCTCTACTCCGTGTCTGCTCCATTGGACCCTGCATATCCGTACTTCGGAATTTCTTGTCCTCTTAGTGACAGTGTCCAGAATTTTGACCGGTACCTCCTGGTATCGCAGATCCGGTTGCAGGTCTATTGTTTCTACCGGCACGTGTTCTCCTTCGGGTACTCTCAAGCACCTTCTTAATTGCGAGACATGAAATACTGGGTGTATATCCGACATTTCTTGTGGTAACTCCAGTTGGTACGCTACTGCCCCGACTTTCTTCAGAACTCGATATGGCCCAATATATCGAGGGGCTAATTTTCCTTGTACCTGAAACCTTCGTGTCCCTCGAATGGGTGAAACTTTGAGATAGACAAATTCTCCCGGATTAAAACTTATTTCTCGCCTTCTCTTATCTGCGTAGCTCTTTTGTCGAGATTGAGCCGCCTTCAACTTCTCGCGGATTTCCGCTACTTTTTCCTCTGCCTCTTTTATGAGTGCGGGTCCAACTAGGGTACGTTCTCCAACTTCCGACCACATCAAGGGAGTTTTGCACTTTCTTCCATAGAGAGCTTCGAATGGTGACATGCCCAAGCTGGCTTGGTAGCTATTATTGTATGAAAATTCTGCATAAGGCAGACTCTGCTCCCAATCCTGTCCATAGGTCAGGACGCATGCTCTCAGCATATCTTCCACAATCTGATTCACCCTTTCGGTTTGACCATCCGTCTGCGGGTGATATGCGGAGCTGAAATCTAACTTAGTGCCCATGGCTTTATGCAGGCTTTTCCAAAACCTAGATGTAAATTGGGTCCCTCTATCCGAGACAATCCTGCTGGGCACTCCGTGTAACTTTACTATGTTTTCTACATAAAGCTTTGCTAACTTTTCCCCACCGTAAGTGGTTCGTACGGGTATGAAATGTGCCGATTTAGTGAGTCGATCCACTATTACCCATATGGAATCGTGTCCTTTCTGTGTTCTGGGTAGTCCCACTACAAAGTCCATTCCTATTTCATCCCATTTCCAGACTGGGATGGGCAATGGTTGCAATAGTCCTGCCGGCTTTTGGTGTTCGGCCTTGATCCTTTGGCAGGTATCACAATGTGCCACAATTCGCGCAACATCCGCTTTCATCCCATTCCACCAATACTTCTGCTTTATGTCCTTATACATCTTAGTGGATCCTGGGTGGATGGAGTAGGCCGAGTTATGGGCTTCGTCCATGATTATCTGCCGGAAGTCTCCATTCTGGGGCACACAAATCCTATCCTCGTACCATAATGTTCCTTTATCGTCTACTCTGAAGCCCGGTGTTTTGTTTTCTCCAGTTTGTTTGCGGATCTTCATTAACTCCTGATCCGAGCTTTGAGCCTCTCTAATTCTATCCTCTAGTGTTGATTGGACACTTAGCACTTGGCTGGATCCTCGAGGAACAATGTGCACATTTAATCGTGCCATTTCCTCGCGCAGATTGTCATCCTTGGGTCCATAAGTTCTCCGGCTTAGGGCATCGGCTACCACGTTCGCTTTTCCAGGGTGATAATGAATTTCCAAGTTATAGTCCTTGACTAGCTCCAACCATCTTCTCTGCCTTAAATTTAGATCCGGCTGGGTAAAGATGTATTTCAGACTCTTGTGGTCGGTGTAAACCTCACACTTATTCCCGATCAAGTAATGCCTCCAAATCTTGAGGGCATGCACTACGGCTGCTAATTCCAAGTCATGGGTCGGATAGTTCTGCTCGTGGGTCCGGAGTTGACGGGAAGCATATGCAATGACTTTCCCATCTTGCATCAGCACACACCCTACTCCTTGTCGGGATGCATCACAATAAATGACAAAATCCCGATGGATGTCCGGTAAGGTCAGCACTGGGGCGGTTGTCAGCCTTTGTTTCAACTCTTGAAAACTTCTTTCACAACTTTCTGTCCAGGCGAACTTCCTTTCCTTCTTAAGAAGTTCCGTCATGGGTCGGGCTATTTTGGAGAATCCCTCAATAAATCTCCGATAGTACCCAGCTAATCCAAGGAAGCTCCTGATTTCACTAACGTTAGTTGGCTGCTGCCAATTGGAAACGGCTTCGACCTTCTCCGGGTCCACTGCTACGCCTTCCGCGGTCAGAATGTGACCAAGGAAAGCTACTCTCTCCAGCCAGAATTCGCACTTGCTGAACTTGGCATATAACCTATGTGCCCTCAGCTTTTCCAATACTACCCGCAGATGTTGCTCATGTTCCTGAATACTCTTAGAGTAGATAAGTATGTCGTCGATAAAGACTACGACAAACTTATCCAGCTCGTCCATAAATACTTTGTTCATGAGGTTCATAAAATAGGCAGGGGCATTGGTTAGTCCGAAGGACATTACGGTGAACTCGAACTGCCCGTAGCGGGTGACAAAAGCTGTCTTAGGGATGTCACTTTCCTTAATCTTGAGCTGGAAATATCCTGACCTTAGATCGATCTTGGAAAAGTACTTGGCTCCTTTTAGCTGATCGAAAAGGTCATCAATCCTGGGGAGGGGGTACTTGTTCTTAATGGTAACTTCGTTCAGTGCTCGGTAATCCACACACAACCTCATACTCCCATCCTTCTTTTTGACAAACAGCACTGGGGCTCCCCATGGTGACGAGCTTGGTCTAATGAAGCCAATTCGTTGCAGTTCTTCCAGTTGTTTCTTTAATTCTGTTAACTCAGAAGCCGCCATCCTATAAGGTCTTTTGGCTATAGGGGATGTTCCGGGGATAAGGTCTATGACGAACTCTATATCCCTATCTGGCGGCATTCCGGGAAGCTCTTCGGGGAATACATCCGGGTATTCGTTTACTACCGGGACTCCTTCTAGGGGCTTGGCTTCCATGCTAAACATCATTGGGTCAAACTTACTATCCCGGGTATGGCAGCTCACTTGTATTCCTTCGGGGTTCGTTAGGTGTACCACTTTGTCAGTGCAGCCTATGAGACCATTGTGTCGGCTTAACCAATCCATCCCAAGGATTACATCTATTCCCCCTGACTTAAGTACTACCAAGTCTGCTAGAAATTCTACCCCACTTAAATTGATCCTTACCCGTGGACAACCTAACTGACAGTTAATGTCGCCTCCAGGCGTCCGGGTTAATAGGGGTGTTTTTAGTAGTACTGTAGGTATTTTGTGTTTCTCCACATAGCTCGAGGATATAAACGAGTGCGATGCTCCAGAATCGAATAGCACTGTTGCCAGAGCTGAGTTGACTAGGTACTCACCGAGCACTACGCCTTGGGCCTCTTGAGCCTCCTGCGCGTCGATGTGATTGACGCGGGCTCGTCCAGATGATTGCTGGGGTTGCTTCGATTGCTGAGTGTTGTCATTGTTGCGGACGGGCACTCGGTTGGCACCGGTCAGGGCTGGTCTGGGTCCATTCACCGAGTTGGAGAAGGCTGACGTGGCTGGCTTATTCTTGGCGTAAGGGCAATTGGCAATGTAATGCCCTATTTCACGGCAGTTGAAACAGGCCCTAACATTGTTGCTGTCAGGGGCGGCCTGGCTTGCATTGCTCAGCGGGGCCCTCGTGGTATTCTGGCTTCTAGGCGGGGCCTGTGATCCTGTCACTTGAGACTGAGTTCTATACTGCATCGGGGCCTGGGATCTTGGTGCAGTATAGTTGGAGTTCCTCGGCTTTTGGAAGCGGTCCTGTTGGCGGGCCTTACTTTCCAGGAATTTGCGTTTATTATCCTTTCTCTCTTCAGCTTTGGCCCTTTCTGTGAGGATAGCCTTGTTCATCAGGGTGTTAAAGTCCGGATAGATCTGGGGAGTAAGCAAGGTCCGGAGTTCTGGGCTTAACCCTTTCTTGAACATGTCTTGCTTCTTATCATCGCCGTTCACTTCTTCCGGCGCGTACCGGGCCAATTCTATGAACCGGTGGGTGTACTCTTCCACCGTCATGCTTCCTTGTTGTAGCGCGCGGAACTCATCCGCCTTGCGCTTCATGGTGGCCGAAGGGATGTGGTAGCGGCGGAACTCCCTTACAAATTCTCCCCAGGTGATGGTAGAGGCATCTTCGGCTGCGGCACAATAGTTTTCCCACCAGGATAATGCTGTTCCGGTGAGCTGGTGGGCTGCCAGAAGGACTTTATCCCGGTCCTGGCATTCGAATGGTTCGAGCTTTCTCTGAATTACTCGCAACCAGTCGTCAGCATCCAACGGGTTGCAGGATCCGGCGAAGGTAGGTGGCTTGGTCCTTAGAAAGGCCGTCAGCTTGTCGTTCATATTCTGCCCTCGTGGCTGCCGGTTAATGAAGGCATTCGCCAGAGTCTCCAGTATGAGGGTCTGGTTATGGATGATCTGCGCCAGGTCTCCGAGGGGTGGGGGTGGTGGTAGTTGTTCTCCTTCTTGACTTCCCCCTCGGTTCTGGCTTACTTCTTGTTCTCCTTGGGGAAGATCTTGTTCAACGGGATGTGCTCCGACACTAGCGGCTACGGGGTTCCGGCCACGGGAGGCCCTCGCGACGTTCCGGGGGGTCACCTGTTGATCGGGTAGATTGGGGTTACGTTTATGTGATGTTTAAGTTGTTTAATTCGTATATATATATAGGCAGAATCTACCTCCTGCCGGTACTCATATAAATAATCAGCACACAACAAACCAGCACACAACATCACAAACAACAAGCACAAACCATTTTATTACTGCAAGGAGGGTACAGCTTGGGGGTACGACTAGGTCTCGTGCTACTCGGCCAGGGTTTTGTCTTAAGGTTACGGCGTAAACAGAAAGGCTGGGGAGGGGCATCACTGGGATGGCGTCGGTCACTCTACTTGCGTGGTGTGTCTTCTTCCGGGGCGGACAGGGTGAGGGGTTCTTGCTCGCCGTCTTCTGGGTTCCCATCGGTCAGGGGCTGCATTGCAGCATCCCCTTCGTCGGCGGCGGCAGAACTTTCAGGATTCTCGGGTGGGGCTCGTGTGCTCCCAAAGAGTGATCCCCACCCTATGACGGGTGTCCCGAGCAAAACGTGGTCTTCCCCTATTGCCGGGACTGGTGTCCCACTTTGGGTCCAATCTTGCATACGCCGGTCTCGGGCCTGCCTGAGGCTTTCTTGGGCGACTGCTTCGCTACTGACCGCGGCTGCGGCTCTCGCCTCGGCGTGGGCGGCTCGGATCTGCTGTATCCTCACCGCGAGCTCTGCTTGCTCGGCTCGATGGGTCTGCTCCCTCAGAAGGTTGGCTTGTTCATCAAAGAGCTGGTCCAGGGCGGCTAGGTAAGTGGCCACTTGGTACAGGGGGCCTTCTTCGTGGCGACGTCGCTCCAAATTTCTCATGCGTGCTTCCCAGACTGGGGTTCTGATGGCCGGCGGGAAGAACTTCGCTGGCGTGGGGGCGAGGTGTTCTTCAAAAATCCGGCACAAATAACGGAGTGCTTTTCTGATGGCCAAGGGGTAGGTGTCTTGGTGTCTAAACCCTGTGGCGGTCGCTCGCCAGGGCTGGATGTCGGGGTAGCGGTTGCTCCTGGCGATGACTAGGATCACCCTGCAGCGGAGGGTACCATGGTGCTCGTACTCTCGGCTGTAGTACCTTGGGCGCTCCGTAACGCCAAGGTCCCCCAGGGTGTTGATTAAGAGGCTGGGGAATCCAGGTGCAGCTTGGCAATCGCCCTGGGTCCATCCTTCCTCAGCCATCTGAAACATGAACAGGGTAAACAAATTTTGTACAGGTACAACGAGGGAGTAGATATCATTTATTATTGCAACATGGTGGGGTACAGTTTCCAGGGGCACGGGGTTATTAGGGTCGGGTTCTAACTTGGAGTGCTAACCCTATTACGGGGATTCTTTCTCGGTCCTGATAGAGCGCTTCTTTATTGGAAGGAACCGATCCATCTCATTTTCGGTCTGAGTACCCTTATCCCAATGGGTTTCCATGGGTTCTTCTTCTTCTTCCTCTATCCATCCACCTATTCCGTTGCGGTTCTCGTATTCTTGCACCTGGGCTTGGAGGGCAGCTAAGGAATACTCGGCGTTTGCAGCTCTTGTCCGTTGTTCCTCCAGCTCCTGGGTTATCCTTTCAATCCCACGGATTAGCTGCTTCAGTTGCGCCGACTGTTCGCGGCAGAGTGCATCCAAGCCAGTCAGGTAGATGGATAGGTGGGAGACCGTATCTTCTAGGTCTTCTTCTTCTCGTCCAAGTCCCCTCATTCGGGCAATCCAAGTGCGTCCTCGTCCCTCAGCGGGTGGGAAAAATCCCATAGGGGTCCGCTGAAGGTGGTGCCTGTAGAGCACACGCAGTCGTCGCAGGGCTTTACGAGCGGTCTTTCGATAGGTGTCGGGGAAGCGGAAACCAGTGGTGGAGATGAACCAAGGGTCCACATCAGGGTAGCGGGTGCTTTTCTCCACAAAAACCATTGTGTCGCACCGAAGGGTGCCTCCGGCGATGTACTCACGGTAGGCATACTCCGGTGGTTCCATAACCCCGACGCGTTCCAGGCTGAGCAATAGCAACTTGGGGAGGCCGGGCTCTGCGTGGCAGATTCCGCTAACCCATCCATTGCCAGCCATCTGGAACAAGGCAAAAGACCAGTGGTGAGTGTTTGTGCAGAAGTTTCTAAACCGGGACAAGTTCTAGGGTCTGAAAAGGGGTCTCGTTCCTAGGGTCACGTCCTACGGCCAGCCTACGGCTCTGATACCACCTGAAGCGTCCCCCCCATCAGGGAAGACTTAAAAGTGTTGATTTATCAGTCCCAGGAGGCTGATAACACTTTTATTACATCAGATGGTACATCACCGTACAACTCTACGCGGTAATGGGCAGTGAAGCGCCACTATCGCGAGGATTACAACCAGAACCCACACAACTACACTAGCGACGAACAAAGGATCATCAGAGTCTTGCGCCATGCGGAATCCAACGGTGGCCTCAACCACAGGCAAGACTGGGTGCAGGACGAAACCCTACTCGTTGTCTTCGGGGATGTAGTCTGGGTCTTCCACTGTAAAAGTAAGAGAGGGGTGAGTACAAACGTACTCAGCAAGTCCAATCACACCCACGGAGGGGGGTAATACAGGAATTAATGCAAAGGGCAATCCAAGGATACGGTTAGGGTTTATTTGCGGAAAACTCAGTTATATGCAAGGGTTCATTTTGAAAACACTTTCAAAATAAGTTTTCCAATACCAAGGAGCACATGATGTTGATCCACACAGGATCCAAGTTTTAAACTGCTACCGGACTCCCCGTCCGCCGTAGCACACGGCACAACTGCCGGACAATTTCCAAACAACTCACACCAGCCCATCCATTCCCAGAGATAAACACTAGTTATGTGACCACACCGTAACTTGCCCAATACCGTGGGCACGGCTATTCGAATAGATTTTAACTCTGCAGAGGTGTGCAACTTTACCCACAGGTGGGGTACCACAGCACGAACACCTTAGTGCCGGTGCAGATCCCAACAAAGCCATTACCCACCTTAGCTAGACCTGACTAGCCATCACGGGATCCATCAAGGGGTCATTCGACCTATCTCCGAGGTTTAACCGGGGCATAAGTCACACAGAGCTTATCCCGTCTCCTTGATCACCCGTTGCTCTCAGCTCTCCTGATGGCTATCAAGCTAACTAGTGGGATTTATGCTAAGCCGTTGCCCATACAACGGTCAAGTGGTTCGCACGACAGGAAGCTAGGTGAGATGTCACATCAACTCGGTCCTTAGGGGTGACAAGATGGATATCTCCCTTCCACGCTCAACCACACAGGTACGAGCACACCATCGGCAATTCACACAGAAATGCCATCCATCCCGTCTAACTCACTTTTCAAAACCACACTTTATCCCTTCCCACACGCACACACATTTTCTTTATAAAACCAGGTGGTCAAAGTATGGTTGTCTCAGTAGGGGTGGCTATCCTACCATGTTTTCAACACACAAAACCATGCAATTTTATAAACAGGCCACTGGGTTGTGTTTATAAAAACTAGGACAGAAACATGCATCAAAGGGCGGAATTGAACTTGCCATCGTCAAATCCTTGCGGGAGGTCCTGATCGTAGCACTGTCCCTCGGGCTCTGAGTCGCGGAACTGGTCCTCGTTCGCTTGGTCACAGTCGGGACCTTCCTCGTTCACTCCATATCCTACGACGCAAATAAACAGGCACACAATCAAGCACAAGAAGTAAAAGCTTTTATCGTCGAGCTTGAATCGGAAATAATTTAGTTACGGAGGTAGGGGTAATATTTTTTTGGGTGGTTTCTTGATGGCATGGCCAAAACTATACTAGAAAGGATGTGGTAAAGTTTTGGGTCGATCGGAGGTCGTTTCGCACATAAAATGACGAGTTAAAGGTGGTTTCAGGGGTTAAACGGGGGTCCAGGGGTTTGTTCGTAATTATCCGGAAAGAGTAAGGATTTATTTGCGAATCCTAGAAATACCCTAGGCATACTAAAAGGTTGTCAGGTATATCTAGATGTATGCATTGGAGGGTTCGCTTTGAATTAACAAAACGAGTGGGGTTTCTTTTGTAAAAAGGGAGTGGATAGGGGTGCTCCTAGAGAGAGGGGAAGAAAAACAGGGGAGGCCAGGGGGTTTTTTGCAAAAGGGGCCTCCTTCTTCCTCCTCCCCTCACAGGAAACAGAGGAGAGGGGAGGGAAGCTCGGCGGCGGCCCATCCCGGCCGGCCGGGCCATGGGGCGGCTAGGGTTTGAGGGGAAAAGAAGGAGGGAGGCGAGGGGGTCCTATTCCCCTCCTCACCTCGGCTTGGGATGCAGCGAGGAGGCGCGACGACGGGGGCCGGCGGGCGGCGGCAGAGCCAGAGGCGGCGGTGGCGCGGCGAGCTTCGGGAAGGGAGGCGCGCGGTGGCTAGGCGTTGGTGGTCGACGGGGCTACGCGGGGGCCCTATTTATAGCCCGGGGGAGGCGGTGGAGGGGTGGTCGCGACGGTGGCCGGTGCGGGGCGCCATTAATGGCGCCTCGGCCGCTTGCCGTCGTCGCGATGCGGCGTTCGTGCACGCGTGCGCGTACGGCGCGGCACGGCGCGGCCAGGGGGCGGGGTGGTGCACGTGGCACAGGGCGACGGCGCGCGCGGTCGGGCAGGGCGCCAGCGACGGGCGGCGCGGCACGCGCTCGTGCGCGCGCGGGCGGCGCGGCGAGGCGCGGGCCAGGGCGGGCGTGCGGGCGACGGGCGGCGCGGCGAGGTGCGTGGCCTACGCGGGACACGCGGAGCACGCGGGGCGGGCGCGTGCGCGGCACGGCCGGGGCGGTGCAGGCGCTCGGCCTGGGCGGCGTGCGGGCGCCCGGGAGCAGAGGCAGGGGAAAGAGAGGAGTGGAGAAGAGAGAAGGGAAAAGGAAGAAGGGAGGAAAAAGGGAAAAAAAGAAAGGGAAAAGGAAAAGGGAAGAAAGGAAAGGAAAGAAAGAAAGAGAGAGAGATTGGAAAAGAAAAGAAAAGGAAGAAATAGGAGAGAGAGGGGGAAGGGCGTGTCGGCGCCGGTCGCGGTGGCGACCGCGGCCGGTCGGCCACGCGCGCGCGGGGATTCGCGCGCGGCACGAGGAGCGCCGGCGCAATTTGCGGCAGCGGTCGCGGCCGGTCGGCCACGCGCGCGGGATTCGCGCGAGGAGAGGAAAAAGTCACGCCGACGCTAATCGCGGCGGGCGGTCGCGTGTGGGCGAGCGATGCGAATCGGAACAGCACTCTGGTTAGGGTTAGGGTTTTGACGACGAGCGGTTTTTCATTGAAACACTTTAGCGCGCGATTTAATTTGGTGAATTTTCAGGGCGTCACACAGAGTGAGGGGCGGCTTGGGGTCTGATTTATAGGCTGAGAGGAAGAGGGGAGATGGCTGGCATGGGAGGGTCACAGGCAGTACAGAACCTCGCCATTAATGGCGGCCGGGATGCTCGGGGACAAGGCGCAAGCTGCGAGGGCGAGGGGATGGGACGGAGACGGGCCGGCGCAGCAGTGGGCCGCGCTTGGCGTGCACGGGCAGCAAGCGCGCAGTGGCACAGCGAGTAGCAGCGGCCGCGGCGGCCGTGACGTGACGCGGGCGGCGTGATGCGAGCGCGCGTGCATAGCCAGCAACGGGGGCAGCGGTGGGTCGTGCGCTGGCCCGCGCGTGCATGCAAGGAGCGGGCTACAGCTCAAGCAGGCAGCAGGCAGCATAGAGGAGAGAAAGAGAGAGGAAGCCAGCGCAAAAAAAAGAGTCTGGGAAAAAAGTTAGAAGAGAGAAATAAAATAGATTTGAACAAAATATGAGAAAAGAAAAGAAGGGACACGCGCGCGGCACCGACGATCATGGCTGGGCAGGCGCACACGACCGACCGCGACATGATGGTGATGGAACGGGATGGCGGGGCCAGTGGAAAAGGAAAAGGGACAGGTGGCTCCATGGAAAAAGAGGAAGAGACTGCGCGATGTCTGAACGGTGGAAAATCGGGAGGTGGGCTTCGGGAGCTCAAGCGGCGGAAAGGTTTAAAAGATTTTTAAGTGAGTGATTGGTAGTGCAATTTAAATAAGATAAAAATGCGGGCATTACAAACCTACCCCACTTAAAATGAATCTCTTCCTCGAGATTCGGCTGGCTCCTAAATAGATGGGGAAACTCTTTCTTCAGGGCACTCTTTCTTCCGCTTCCTTTATGAGTGCGGGTTCCAACTAGGGCACGCTCTCCAACTTCTGACCACATCAGGGGGGTTCTTGTGACACCCTAGGTGTTAAATATAGCAAGCCAATAGGAAGAATGTTTTGTATGTTTTGAATGGTGTGAAATTTGAGTAAAGTTATGAAAATAAGGGTATTTATGTAATTTTACAAAAGTACAAGTCCTTTTGTGCAAGTAGTTGAATTACAAAAGTAACTTTCAAAGTTACTAAGGGCTAAAGTGTAAGAATGCAAGTAATCATGACATTGCAGGAAAACTTGCAATTAGGTCCAAAATTATAAGAAATTTACCTTAATAAGGATAAAACTTTATTAAGTTTGATTTGAGTGAAAGTTGTAAAATAAAGCATTGTACTTTATGTTTTTGAACTTGAACACTAAAGCAATGTTGTAGGGTTTGAAAAATTCTACAACTTCTATTTTGATCATTTTCTCATTAGGCTTTTGGATCAGTGGGAAATTTCAGTTTACAGTGAGGTCCCTGGATTTTTCTATTTTTGCAAACGAGTCCCTCGGACCCCCTTCCCTCTTCTTCTTCCTCTGGCGCCCTGCTCTGCTCCTCTGCTTCCTCTGCCGCCGGTTGTCAGCGCCGCTCACCGTCGTTCCAGCTCCTCCTCGGCGCCACCTCCTGCTCGGGCAGACCCCACGCGTCGCTCTCCCCCTTCCCCGGCCCTGCTTCTATCCCCCGCTGGCCTTTCCCGCGCGCGCCACGCCAACCTGAACGCCGCCCGGCTGCCACCTCGCCGCTGCCGTGTCCCGTGCCCGCGTCTGCTCTTCTTCCCTCCCTCTTCTGCCCAGTAGCACCAACAGACCGCACTCAATCCATTTCCCTCTCTTTCCCTTACCGCGCGCACCCCGAGCCCCGAACACCACCGCCGCCTCCTTCTTCCACTTCGGCGACCCTCTGTTTACCGTGGGCCGCCACCGTCCGCCTCCCATTGCCCACTACGACCCGCTGGGGAGCTTTCTCTCACCCTACTGACACTCCCAGGCCACTCCTCGTGGCCGGATTTCCACCGGAACCACCTCGCCGTCGTTACTGCCTCGCCGGTGAGTTTCTGTTCCCGTCGAACCCCTCCCTCGACCCCGTTAAATACTACAACTTTTGTATTGTGATCATGAGATGAATACATGTGTTTTGTACTGCAATTTAATTAGTAGATAATAGGTACTTTAATTAGATCTTTTGATCCATAGCAGTGCTGAGGCTCAAATTTGAAACATGAGATGTATGTGCCATAAGTAGAACTGTGTAAATTTTGGAAGCTCAGAACAACCCTCTAGCTATGATGTTTAAATAACTTTGCTTGATCTTGCTACAAGTTTCATAATTTAATTCCAGATGCATCTCTTCATGTTTATGGCTGAAAATTTTACCTTAGCTTTATTTCAGCATTCATAATCGAAGATAAAAGTTTGAGAGTCAGAATCCTAGTGTAACTTCAGTAATGAATTTAAGCTTAGATTCAAAGGAAATTCATGAACAATAGCTCTAGGTTATGAAAAATTATGAAAATATTTTGAGGTATTGCTCTTGAGTGTGACATGTCGACAAATTTTCAACCTATGATTAGGTGTAGAACAACCAGAATAAATAAAAATTGGTATGATAATGCTATATTCCTAACTTAGAGTTTATTTAATTAGTCAAAGTAAGTCCATAATTAAATAATAACCTAGGGTTATTAAAGATAATTAGCTAGTCAAATAAATAAAGAGTTTAACTGTAATTAGTTTAATTGTTTAAGATAACCAAACATGCTATCTAATACAGTTAGTTTAAATGTTTAGGGTAAACAACTATGTTACTTAATATAACTAGGTAGTTTAGTTTATACTCGATAAATGACTGCCCAGTAGAAGAGTGAATGATATGTTTGATGAGTGAACATAGTTTTCATTGGATTGCAACTTTATCGTGAGATAGAATAAAAGTCTATGCATCTTCTAAACTGCATCGTTTACATCACATGTAGACTCGACGCTTCTCGCCGATGGAGATTATCAGATTTTCCCCGAACCTGAAGTAGAAGTCTCTAAGGACCTCGGGAACGTCGTCGGAGATTTAACTGAAGCCCCGAACCCGAGTTTGGAAGAATTTGTTAACGTCTCTGACTCCAGCCTCGCCAATGAAGGCAAGCCCCGGTCATAAACCCACTACATTATAACACTGCAGTTCATATATATATATATATATATATATATATATATATCTATTTATGTCTACTTGTGCATTTAAGTTCATAGGAGTTATAATGAAACCCTAGTTGCACATTGTTAGGTACCTATGTATTGAATAGAACCTGAGTCCGACTACTGCTATGCTAATTGGACTGGTAGAAGTCGAGTGATTTCCTGTCACTCGCGTGATATAGGGATTGGTTGCTTACAATTCTGCCATCACTATAAGGATAACGGATGGGGTTATGTATAGTATCATGGAAGGGAAAGATACCCCGTCTGTGTTGATGAATTTGGTTAAGGTCGCAGTGTGTGGTAGTGGCGGTTAAGCATTTGCCGTGAAATATGGTAAGCGGTAAGCGTAGTAACCAATCGGCCCAGGAAGTGGACTCGTCCCCCACCACTCGACTGTTATTTTATGTTTACACGCACCGACATGTGGGAGTACGTTCTGCAGAGCAGATGGGAATACGATCATACAGTCGCGCTGTAGACGTATGTCCTGCACATTGGATGTGCGTATGGTCCTACAGTCACTTGTGGTGGCATTGTTCCACGACCCGGAATGAAAGGCAAACGGTTGCTTCGGAACGACCTGTTGGTGTTCCAAGCGTGTGAGTTTGGTTTACTTTGCAAGGGTTCAAATTCGATTCAGAATCGTCAGTTTCTCACGGAGATTGAAACTGCTTAATACTTCTGCCACATAGAGTAACAAGCGCAATCTTATGATGAGTAATACTAAGGTATGCTTTAAAAAGACTCTACCTTCTAAACTGCATCGTTTACATCACATGTAGACTCGACGCTTCTCGCCGATGGAGATTATCAGATTCTCCCGGAACCCGAAGTAGAAGTCTCTGAGGACCCCGGGAACGTCGTCGGAGATTTAACTGAAGCCCCGAACCCGATTTTGGAAGAATTTGTTAACATCTCTAACTCCAGCCTCGCTAGTGAAGGCAAGCCGCGGTCATAAACCCACTACATTATAACACTGCAGTTCATATATATATATATATATATATATTTATGTCTACTTGTGCATTTAAGTTCATAGGAGTTATAATGAAACCCTAGTTGCACATTATTAGGTACCTATGTATTGAATAGAACCTGAGTCCAACTACTGCTATGCTAATAGGACCGGTAGAAGTCGAGTGATTTCCTGTCACTCGCGGGATATAGGGATTGGTTGCTTACAATTCTGCCATCACTGTAAGGACAACGGATGGGGTTATGTATAGTATCATGGAAGGGAAAGATACCCCATCTGTGTTGATGAATTTGGTTAAGGTCGCAGTGTGTGGTAGTGGCGGTTAAGCGTTTGAAAGTACTAGCCACATGCCGTGAAATATGGTAAGCGGTAAGCCTAGTAACCAATCGGCCCGGGAAGTGGACTCGTCCCCCACCACTCGACTGTTATTTTATGTTTACATGCACCGACATGTGGGAGTAAGTTCTGCAGAGCAGATGGGAATACGATCATATAGTCGCGCTGTAGACGTATGTCCTGCACATTAGATGTGCATATGGTCCTACAGTCGCTTGTGGTGGCATTGTTCCACGACCCGGAATGAAAGGCAAACGGTTGCTTCGGAACGACCTGTTGGTGTTCCAAGCGTGTGAGTTAGGTTTACCTTGCAAGGGTTGAAATTCGATTCAGAATTGTCCGTTTCTCACGGAGATTGAGACTGCTTAATACTTCTGCCACATAGAGTAACAAGCGCAATCTTATGATGAGTAATACTATGGTATGCTTTGAAAAGACTCTACCTTGCTTGAGTAGTCATAGGTGCTTACCTAGACTGGTTAAAGGAACTAGAACCTGAAAGCTAAAATATGAAATTAAGGACCTAGTCTTTATTGCTTTTCAGCTGAGACAAAACCTAAAACCCCATTAAAGCCTTCATGGTCTAGTTATGGGCTAAGTATACCCTAATCCCGGGTAAGCCTTGCTGAGTATTAGAGTACTCAGCCTTGCAATACGATTTTATTTTAGGTAATGTCCCTGAAGACCCTACCCTTCCCATGCCTTGGCCCTATGCGCTGCCTGATGGTTGGTCCATGGAGTGGGACCCGTCCCCGGCCAACACTGATCATACCGAGTGATGTCATGTTAGGGCTTAGCATGATGTCCGTATTGGCGACGTGTATAGTTGTCGTATTTTAAATTCCGCTGCCGTGAACTTGAATCTTTAAACTGGTTTGTAATAATTTCTATCAGTTTGGAACGTATGCTACTTCTAGAAACTCTTATAATATAAGTGCCTATGATGTAAAATATGATGGCGATTGTATCTCTGGACTCGCCTTCGTGCGGGGTACCTTGTTTGATCCTGCTTTCGGTGGTTTATCGGGACGTTACCCGACAGGCCAAGGAGTTACACTGTTTGAAGCATGATTGAAGCCCTTGAAAGAGGACTTGCGTACTTGAGCTAGTGTAATTTAGGTTGGTTCTGCCACAGCTGGTATCAGAGCTAACAAATGTACACCAGAGATATGATTGACCTTAAAAGTGTTTTTAGTATAAAATTGGATCAACAAAGTATTTTACAAAACTACGTTGGTGCCGTTAAGGATTGTGCTTAGTACGTAAAGCCCTACGGTAATGATTAATAGGGGAATTAGAGGTGGCTATAGTATATATATATATATATAACCCTAACTTCCAGCACTACTTTTCTGTTAAATCTTAAATTTACGCACAATCAACTTTACTATCTGTAATGGCGTCTTCGACGATGAGGTAAGAAGGTAAGGATCCTCAGCTAACTGGGGAGTTAGCCTTCCCGTCGGTGATGCGAACCGAATGCTGTTTCTCAAGCAGTGGCTTACTTGAGATGCTGCCAATATACCAACTTTGGTTGACTATATTGGAAGTATATGGTTAGGCACAGGGTATGAACAACAATACCGCCACATTTTGCGGTATTCTGTGAATACGTTGTTTCGATAACGTATGTTAACGTCATCTGTACGGCGGTAATTTTACAGATGCTGCTTCTATAGTGAACAGTAATATTTGAGGACGCTTTCATGAGTGCTGGCATGAAAGGTTCATATATATTGTGGTTTTCTGCAGGTACGCTAACTACGGTTAAATAGGCTAAAACGAATAAGATTTATCGACTAGCTATTATAGGGAGAGACGAACATATTGTGCCAACGTAACTAATCACGTAGGTCCAAACATATTTGGCAATTATTTTAAGTTGTGAGGACGCGTAGCATGTGCATGCATATTTCTTGATTTGATTGAATGAGTGGCATGGTTTGTTGTTTTAAGGATGTCTAGAGTGCTGTTAGTCACTAGTACAACTTTGAAATAGTCATACTGACAGCCTTAGGGTTTAATGTTTTGGCCTTTATCATTTCATCCTCAAGATCTAGAACAGCCCTCTGATTTTCAGATCTTGCTGTTATCAGAATAGGTTATCTTGTTTCTTTTACCTTGTGAGTTTTTAGCCGGATAGCTGCATTCCAGTCATTCCATGAGTCTAATTCACACTTTTCCGCAGTCTTCTCAAGGTGTATGGTTGAAAACTTGTAATCTCACCATTTGAATCCTTGTTTCAGATGGCTGAGCTTCCAAGGTTCTTTTGGGATTCCGCAGGACACGCTCATACCAATGCTTAGCATTGGGAGGGTTTTCCTCGTCTTTTGTGGGAGTCCCTTCAGATGTTTGGTTACCCCGAGCCTCCACCTTATGATGGAATAGAGTATGATGAAGAAGGTGTTCCTCGGTGTAGAGTGAAGATGACTATTCCTCCGCACCCTACTTTATCCCTATGGCAGCCCATTGAAGTTAATGTGATTGGTTATCGCCTCGCTGATACTTTTGAAGCGGCAGCTATGGAAGCTATCCACGTCTTTTGCGATCAGCATCCTGAGGAAGTTGCAGGACATCCCATCGGTTTATTTCCTGCAATGGATTCACGTGACCCAAAATGGACTTTCAGGGTGACATACTGTGATCACTTAGTGGGAAATCTGGACGGAGCTCTACGCACTGCAGTCAGATTTATGAATGCACAATACCACTACCAAACACTTCAGCAGCACGGTATATATCGACTAACCAGCATAGCCCAAGGGTATCGTAATCAGATTGGCCGGCAGAATACGCAGATTGAAGAACTTCAAGCCACTGTCACTGCCAAGGAAGAGATTATTACATAGTGGGAAGAAACCATTCAGCATTGAGAGGATCAGATTGTTGAGAGCGATGCTCTCATTGTCCAGCGTGACACTGTCATTGACTTTCTCCAGGAGCAAGTTCATGAGCTCAACCTTAATCTTGGCCAAGCTATTGACCATATCAACATGTTTGATGAGCAACCAGTGCAGCCCGTTGTTGATGAGTTTGAGAGTGAAGAAGAAGAAGAAGAACCTAAAGAAGTTGAAGGAGTCTCCGAGATTGACTCTGAGCATGGAGATCCTGTTCTTAGTCCCCATCACTCCTCTTCCGGTAGTCAGTCATCCGTGGGCAACCTTGATGACCTTTAGTTTCGTTTGAGTTGACTACACCCTAGGTGTATATAGTGTAACATAGTGTGACATGGGAGTGAGTAGTTAGATGACCTACGGGCCACTTGTTGTAATATATGTGGCAAACCCGTGTACAGTTTGGTGTAGTAAGAAACAACATTATGTAAGATCAAATAAGTTTCAGTTGGTAATGTAAATCTGAGTTACTGTTTGGATTGTTGAGTTAATACTTTGACTTGGATTTATTACCCTGCACTGTTTCAATATATGTTACGTTGGTACCGTATGATTTCTGAAAATAGAAGCAAGTATTGGTGAATGCTAATGGACAACTTCTATATTTCACATGGTTGGCGCTACGCGCGGAACCCCGGAGGGATTCACACCAGACCAGGCTAGTGGTTCACAACAACCACCTCTGCCACCGCCAAATCTAGCGGAAGTGATGGCCCGTCAGACCGAACTCCTGAACATGCTAGTGCAGGCCCAACAACATCAGTTCTGTTCTCCTCAACGTGGACGTGAATAAATCCACGGGTCCAATGCAAACTTAGACTCGATGGTACTCCTCGTGGCCGGATTTCCACCGGAACCACCTCACCGTCGTTACTGCCTCACCGGTGAGTTTCTGTTCCCGTCGAACCCCTCCCTCCGCCCCTTCTCCGTCCAATCCAACCATCCCAGTAGCTCCCTCACCTCCTGCTGCAACAAATAGACCAGAGCCTCGGCCGCCGTGGGAACCCCACCTCCGGCCACCCCCTCTTCCTCCCAAGCCCACCCCTGGATGCGCCTTGAGCTCCTGATGCTCGTGGGCCAGTCCTTCTTCCCCGATGAGCCAAGGGCCTGATTGAAAGGATTTGAAAAGTTCCAAGGGTATCCCTGCAAAATTACAGAGCCTCCCCCCAATTCAAAAGCTGTGAACTTCAAAAATGTGTAGAAAATTTTAGAAAATTCAGAAAAATGTCAAGTCAGTTGGGTTTGGATCCTTGTGTTAAATACTACAACTTTTATATTATGATCATGAGATGAATATCTGTGTTTTGTACTACAATTTAATTAGTAGATAATAGGTACTTTAATTAGATCTTTTGATCCATAGCAGTGCTGAGGCTCAAATTTGAAACATGAGATGTATGTGCCATAAGAAAAAGTGTGTAAAATTTGGAAGCTCAGAACAGCCCTCTAGCTATGATGTTTAAATAACTTTGCTTGATGTTGCTACAAGTTTCATAATTTAATTCCAGATGCATCTGTTCATGTTTATGGCTGAAAATTTTACCTTAGCTTTTTTTCAGCATCCATAATCCAAGATAAAAGTTTGAGAGTCAGAATCTGAAGCGTCCCCCCCATCAGGGAAGACTTAAAAGTGTCACTTTATCAGTCCCAGGAGGCTGATAACACTTTTATTACATCAGATGGTTCATTACCGTACAACTCTTCGCGGTAATGGGCAATGAAGCGCCACTATCGCGAGGATTACAACAAAAACCCATACTACTACACTAAATACGAACAGGGGATCATCAGAGTCTTGCGCCATGCGGAGTTCCAACGGTGACCTCACCCACAGGCAGGACTGGGTGCAGGACGGGACCCTACTCGTCGTTCTCGGGGACGTAGTCGGGATCCTCCACTGTAAAGTAAGAACGGGGTGAGTACAAACGTACTCAGCAAGTCCAATCACACCCACGGGGGGGTTATAACAGAGTTAGATGCACAGGATAATCCAAGGATAAAGTTACGGTTCTTTTGCGGAAACACAATTATATGCAAGGGTTCGTTTTAAAAGCACTTTTCAAAACAAGTTTTCAAGTGTCAAAGCTCACGATGTCGATCCACACGGATCCAAATTTCAAGCCGCTACCGGACTCCCCGTCCGTCGTAGCACACAGCACCATTGCCGGATACTTTTCAAACAACTCACACCAGTTCGACCATTTCCCAGAGAGAAACACTAGTTATGTGACCACACCGTAACTTGCCCAGTACCGTGGGCACGGCTATTCGAATAGATTTTAACTCTGCAGAGGTGTGCAACTTTACCACAGGCGGGGTACCACAGCACGGACACCTTTAGTGCCGGTGCAGATCCCATCGAAGCCCTTACCCACCGTAGCTAGACCTGACAGCCACCACGGGATCTATCAAGGGGTCATTCGACCTAACACCGAGGTTTAACCGGGGCATAAGTCACACAGAGCTTATCCCGTCTCCTTGATCACCCGTTGCTCCCAGCTCTCCTGATGGCTATCAGACTAACTAGTGGGGTTAGGCCAAGCCGTTGCCCATACAACGGTCAAGTGGTTCGCACTACGAGAAGCTAGGTGGGATGTCACATCAACTCGGTCCTTAGGGGTGACAAGATGGATATCTCCCATCCACGCTCAACCACACAGGTACGAGCACACCAGCGGCAATTCACACAGAAATGCCATCCATCTCATCTAACTCGCTTTTCAAAACCACATTTTATCCCTTCCCACACACACGCATTTCTTTATAAATCAGGCGGTCAAAGTAGGGTTATTTCAAACAAGGGTGGCTATCCTACCGGGTCTCCAGCACGCAAAACAATGCAATTTTATAAAACAGGCCATTGGGTCGTGTTTGTAAAAACTAGGACAGAAATATGCATCAAAGGGCGGAATTGAACTTGCCATCGTCAAACCCTTGCGGAAAGTCCTGATCGGAGCACTGTCCTTCGGGTTCGGGGTCGCAGTACTGGTCCTCAGTTGCTTGGTCGCGGTCGGGAACCTCGTCGTTCACTCCGTGTCCTACGACGCAACAAACAGACACACAATCAAGCGAAAGAACTAAAAGCTTTTATCGTTGGGCTTGAATCGGAAATAATTTAGTTACGGAGTTAGGGGTGGTATCTCTAGGTGGTTTCTTAATGGCATGGCTAAAACTATACTAGAAAGGGCGTGGTAAAGTTTCGGGTCAATCGGAGGTCGTTTTGCACATAAAATGACGCGCTAAAGGTGGTTTCAGGGCTTAAACGGGGGTAAGGGTTTATCTGCGAAACCTAGAATTAATCAGGGCATGCTAAAGGGTGTCGGGCATGGTTGGGTTTTTATGTAACGGAGGGATTCAATTTGAATTAATAGAGTGGGCAGGGTTTCTTTCGCGAAAGGGAGCTATTAGAGAGGGGGGGTCCTTATTTAGAAAAGAGAGTAAGGGCGGGGGGGGGGGGGGGGTTAAACGCAAAACCACCCCTTCTTCTTCCTCCTCTTACCCGTGAAACAGAGGAAGGGGAAAAGGGGCTCGGCGCCGGCCTAATCCCGGCCGAGGCCCGGGGTGGCTCGGGTGCGTGGGGGAAAAGGGAGAGGGGGCCAAGGGGAACTGATTCCCCTGCTCACCTTGAGCCGGGGCGAGGCGTGGGAGTGGGGCGGCGGAGGCCTGCGGGTGGCGGCCGAGCGGCGTGCGGCGGCGGAGCTGGGAGCGTGCGAGAAGGGGCTGGGGTGGTGGCGCCGTTCGTGGAGGTGCCGAGGTGCGGGGGAGGGCTACTTATAGGCGGCCGCGTGGAGGAGCGATGGGGGTCGGTGGGAAGGGCCGGCGGGCGGTGCGGGCGCCATTAATGGCGCCCGGCCGCTTGCGGCCGTCGCGACGCGGTGGTGCAGGGCGGCGGCGGTGTGCGGCAGCGTGCGGCGCGGCCAATCGACGGGGTGCGGCACGCGCGGGGGTGGGCGCATGTGGGCGCCGTGCGGCACGGCGAGCGGCGCGGCACGCGCGTGCGCGTGCACTGGTGGCGCGACACAGCGCGGCCGGGGGGCGCGGGTACGGCGCGGCTGGGCAGGAGCTCGCGCGCGGCCACGCGGGCACGCGGGGGCGAGCGCGTGCGCGGCACGGTGGGCGCGCGGCGTGGGGGTGCTCGGGAGCAGAGGCAGGGGAAGGAGGGAGAGGAGAGGAGAGAAGGGAAAAGGAAGAAGGGAGGAAAAAGGAAAAAAAAGAGAAAGGGAAAAAAGGGAGGAAAGGAAAGGAAAGAAAGAAAGAGAGAGGGATTGGAAAAAGAAAAGAAAAGAGAAAGAGGGGAAGGCGGGCCGGCGCCGGTCGCGGCGGCGACCGCGGGCCGGTCGGCCACGCGCGCGCGGGGATTCGCGCGCGGCACGAGGAGCGCCGGCGCAGAACGCGGCGGGTGATCGGTGCGGGTCGGCCACGCGTGCTCGGCGTTCGCGCGCTGCGCGAGGAAAAGAGTCGCGCCAGCGCTATTCGCGGAAAGCGGTCTTGTGTGAGTGGTGCGGGATTGGGACGGCGGTCAAGTCCGCTGTCGGTCGTCAAGGGTTAGAGTTAGGGTTTGACGACGAATGGTTTTCATTGAAACATTTTAGCGCGTGGTTTAATTTGGTAAGTTTTCAGGGCGTCACAAACCTACCCACTTAAATGAATCTCGTCCTCGAGATTCGGCTGGCTCCTAAACAGATGGGGAAATTCCTTCTTTAGAGCCTCTTCGCGCTCCCAGGTCGCTTCTTCTACTCCGTGTCTACTCCATTGAACTCTGCATATCCGTACTTCGGAGTTTCTGGTCCTCTTAGCGACAGTGTCTAGAATCTTGACCGGCACTTCCTGATATCGCAAATCCGGCTGCAGGTCTATTGTTTCCACCAGCACATGTTCTCCCTCGGGTACTCTCAGACACCTTCTTAATTGCGAGACATGGAACACTGGGTGTATATCTGACATTTCTTCTGGTAACTCTAGTCGGTATGCCACGGCTCCGACTTTCTTTAGAACTTGATACGGTCCAATGTATCGAGGGGCTAATTTTCCTTGTACCTGAAATCTTCGTGTCCCTCGAATGGGTGAGACTTTGAGATAGACAAAATCGCCCGGATTGAAGCTTATCTCTCGCCTCTTCTTGTCTGCATAGCTCTTTTGTCGGGACTGGGCTGCTTTCAGTTTCTCGCGGATCTCCGCTACTTTTTCTTCTGCCTCTTTTATGAAGTCGGGTCCCTCTAGGGCACGTTCTCCAACTTCCGACCACATTAAAGGAGTTTTGCACTTTCTTTCCGTAGAGGGCTTCGAATGGCGACATACCCAGGCTGGCTTGGTAACTATTATTGTACGAGAATTCTGCATAGGGCAGACTCTGTTCCCAATCGTTTCCATAGGTCAAGACACATGCTCTCAGCATATCTTCCATGATCTGATTCACCCTCTCGGTTTGACCATCCGTCTGTGGGTGGTATGCGGAGCTAAAATCTAACTTAGTGCCCATGGCTTTATGTAGGCTTTTCCAAAACCTAGATGTAAATTGGGTCCCTCTATCCGAGATGATTCTGCTGGGCATTCCATGTAACTTCACTATGTTTTCCACGTAAAGTTTTGCCAGCTTTTCTCCACCATAAGTGGTTCTTACGGGTATGAAATGTGCCGATTTAGTGAGTCGATCCACTATTACCCATATGGAATCATGTCCCTTCTGTGTTCTGGGTAGGCCTACTACGAAGTCCATTCCTATTTCATCCCATTTCCAGACCGGGATGGGCAAGGGTTGCAATAATCCTGCTGGCTTTTGATGTTCGGCCTTGATCCTTTGGCAGGTATCACAATGAGCCACGAATCTTGCAATACCCGCCTTCATTCCGTTCCACCAATATTTTTGCTTTATGTCCATATACATTTTGGTGGATCCTGGGTGGATAGAGTAGGCCGAGTTATGTGCTTCGTCCATAATTATCTGCCGGAAGTCTCCATTCTGAGGTACACAAATTCTATCCTCGTACCATAATGTTCCCTTATCGTCCACTCTGAAACCCGGTGCTTTGTTTTCTCCGGTTTGTTTGCGAATTTTTACTAACTCTTGATCCGAGCTTTGGGCTTCTCTAATCTTATCCTCTAATGTGGATTGGACGTTTAGCACTTGGCTGGAACCTCGAGGTATAATGTGCACATTTAATCGTGCCATTTCCTCTCGCAGAGGGTCATTCGTGGGCCCATAGGATTTCCGACTTAAGGCATCGGCTACCACGTTCGCCTTTCCGGGGTGATACTGAATTTCCAGATTATAGTCTTTGACCAACTCCAACCATCTTCTCTGCCTTAAATTTAAATCTGGCTGAGTAAAGATGTACTTTAGACTCTTGTGGTCGGTGTAAACCTCACACTTATTTCCGATCAGGTAGTGTCTCCAGATTTTAAGGGCATGCACTACGGCTGCTAGTTCCAAATCATGGGTCGGATAGTTCTGCTCATGAGTCTTGAGTTGGCGGGAGGCATATGCAACGACTTTCCCGTCTTGCATCAGTACGCACCCTAATCCTTGTCGGGATGCGTCACAATAGATGACAAAGTCCCGATGAATGTCCGGTAGGGTCAGCACTGGGGCGGTTGTCAACCTTCTTTTCAACTCTTGAAAGCTTCTTTCACAACTTTCCGACCAGGCAAACTTCTTCTCCTTCTTAAGAAGTTCCGTCATGGGTCGGGCTATCCTGGAGAATCCCTCGATAAATCTCCGGTAGTACCCAGCTAGTCCAAGAAAACTCCTGATTTCACTAACATTAGTCGGTTGCTGCCAACTGGATACTGCCTCGACCTTTTCTGGGTCCACTGCTACTCCTTCCGCGGTTAGAATGTGACCAAGAAAAGCTACTCTCTCCAGCCAGAATTCGCACTTGCTGAACTTGGCATATAACTTATGTGCCCTCAGCTTTTCTAATACTACCCGCAGGTGTTGCTCATGTTCCTGAATACTCTTAGAGTAGATAAGTATGTCGTCGATAAAGACTACGACAAACTTATCCAGCTCGTCCATAAACACTTTGTTCATGAGGTTCATAAAATAGGCAGGGGCATTGGTTAGTCCGAAGGACATTACAGTGAACTCAAACTGCCCGTAGCGGGTGACAAAGGCTGTTTTGGGGATGTCACTTTCTCTAATCTTGAGCTGGAAATACCCTGATCTTAGATCGATCTTCGAAAAGTACTTAGCTCCCTTTAGCTGATCGAACAGGTCATCAATCCTGGGAAGAGGGTACTTGTTCTTAATGGTAACTTCATTCAGTGCCCGGTAATCTACACACATCCTCATACTCCCATCTTTCTTTTTGACAAACAGGACTGGGGCTCCCCATGGCGACGAGCTTGGTCTGATGAAACCAATCCGTTGCAGTTCTTCTAGTTGCTTCTTTAATTCTGCCAATTCAGAGGCGGCCATCCTATAGGGTCTCTTGGCTATCGGAGAGGTTCCGGGAATAAGGTCTATGACGAATTCTATATCCCTGTCCGGCGGCATACCGGGAAGCTCTTCAGGAAATACATCTGGGTATTCGTTTACTACCGGGACTCCTTCTAAGGGCTTGGCTTCCATGCTAAATACCATTGGGTCAAATTTACTATCCCGGGTACGGCAGATCACTTGCACTCCTTCGTGGTTGGTTAGGTGTACCACTTTATCAGTGCAGCCTATGAGACCATTGTGTCGGCTTAACCAATCCATCCCAAGGATCACGTCTATTCCCCCAGGCTTAAGTACTACCAAATCTGCTAGAAAGTCTACCCCACTTAAGTTGATCCTTACCCGTGAACAACCTAATTGGCAATTGATGTCGCCTCCAGGCGTCCGGGTTAATAGGGGTGTTTTTAGTAGTACTGTAGGTATTTTGTGTTTCTCCACATAGCTCGAGGATATAAACGAGTGCGATGCTCCAGAATCGAATAATACTGTCGCCAGGGCTGAGTTGACTAAGTACTCACCGAGCACTACTCCCTGAGCTTCTTGAGCCTCCTGCGCGTCGATGTGATTGACGCGGGCTCGTCCAAATGATTGTTGCCTCACTTGCTGGCTGTTGTCGTTGTTGCGGACGGGCATTCGGTTGGCACCGGTCAGGGCTGGTCTGGGCCCGTTCACCGTGTTGGAGAAAGTCGACGTTGCCGGCTTATTCTTGGCGTAGGGGCAATTGGCGATGAAGTGCCCTGTCTCTCGGCAGTTGAAACAAGCCCTAACATTGTTGTTGTCGGGGGTGGCCTGACTTGCATTGCTTTGCGGGGCCCTCGAGGTATTCTGGCTTCTAGGCGGGGCCTGTGATCCTGTCACCTGGGACTGAGTTCTATACTGCATTGGGGCCTGAGTTCCTGGTGCAGTATAGCTGGAATTTCTCGGCTTCTGGAAACGGTCTTGTTGGCGAGCCTTACTTTCCAAAAACTTGCGTTTGTTGTCCTTTCTTTCTTCGGCCTTGGCCCTTTCTGTGAGGATGGCCTTGTTCATCAGGGTGTTGAAGTCCGGATAGATCTGGGGAGTAAGCAAGGTCCGGAGCTCTGGGCTTAGCCCCTTCTTGAACATGTCTTGCTTTTTGTCGTCGTCGTTCACCTCTTCCGGCGCATATCGGGCCAATTCTATGAACCGGTGGGTGTATTCTTCCACCGACATGCTCCCTTGTTGTAGTGCGCGGAATTCATCCGCCTTGCGCTTCATAGTGGCCGAAGGGATGTGGTAGCGGCGGAACTCTCTTACAAATTCTCCCCAGGTGATGGTAGAGGCATCCTCGGCTGCGGCACAATAGTTTTCCCACCAGGATAATGCCGTGCCGGTGAGCTGATGGGCTGCCAGTAGGACTTTATCCCGGTCCTGGCATTCGAATGGTTCGAGCTTCCTCTGAATCACTCGCAACCAGTCGTCAGCATCCAACGGGTTGCTGGATCCGGCGAAGGTGGGTGGCTTGGTCCTTAGGAAGGCCGTCAGCTTGTCGTTCATATTCTGCCCTCGTGGCTGCCGGTTAATGAGGGCATTCGCCAGAGTCTCCAGTATGAGGGTCTGGTTATGGATGATCTGCGCCAGGTCTCCGAGGGGTGGGGGTGGTGGTAGTTGTTCTCCTTCTTGACTTCCCCCTCGGTTCTGGCTTACTTCTTGTTCTCCTTGGGGAAGATCTTGTTCAACGGGATGTGCTCCGACACTAGCGGCTACGGGGTTCCGGCCGCGGGAGGCCCTCGCGACGTTCCGGGGGGTCACCTGTTGATTGGGTAAATCGGGGTTACGATTACCTGATGTTTAAGTTGTTTAATTCGTATTTAGGGCAGAACCTACCTTCTGCCAGTAGATATTTAAACAAGCAGCACACACAACATCACACACAACAGGCACAAACAACTTTATTACTGCGGAAAGGGGGTACAGCTTGGGGTAAGGCTAGGTCTCGCACTACTCGTCCAGGGTCACGCCCGAGGACACGACTTAGACAAAAAGGGGCTGGGGTGTACACCGCTAGGGTGGCGTCAGTCATTCTACTCGCGGGGCAGGCCTTCTTCTGGGACGGAAAGCGTGAGTGATCCTTGCTCGACGTCCTCTGGACTTCCATCGGTCAAGGGTTGCGCTGCGGCATCTCCCTCGTCGGCGGCAGCAGAGCTTTCAGGGTTCTCGGGTGGGGCTCGTGCGCTCCCGAAGAGTGATCCCCACCCTATGACGGGTGTCCCGAGTAACACGTGGCCTTCCCCTATCGCCGGGACTGGTGTTCCACTCTGGGTCCAATCTTGCATACGCCGGTCCCGGGCCTGTCTAAGGCTTTCTTGGGCGACAGCTTCGCTACTGACCGCGGCTGCGGCTCTCGCCTCGGCATGGGCGGTTCGGATCTGCTGTATCCTCACCGCGAGCTCTGCTTGCTCGGCTCGGTGAGTCTGCTCCCTCAGAAGGTTGGCTTGCTCGTCAAAGAGTTGGTCCAGGGCAGCTAGGTAAGTAGCCACTTGGTACAGGGGCCCTTCCTCGTGGCGGCGTCGCTCCAGGTTTCTCATGCGCGCTTCCCAGACTGGGGTTCTGATGGCCGGCGGAAAGAACTTCGCTGGTGTAGGGGCGAGGTGCTCTTCAAAAATCCGGCACAAGTAACGGAGTGCTTTTCTGATGGCCAAGGGGTAGGTGTCTTGGTGCCTAAACCCTGTGGCGGTCGCGCGCCAGGGCTGGATGTCGGGGGTAGCGGTTGCTCCTGGCGATGACCAGAATCACCCTGCAGCGGAGGGTACCATGGTGCTCGTACTCTCGGCTGTAGTACCTTGGGCGCTTCGTAACGCCAAGGTCCTCCAGGGTGTTGATCAAGAGGCTGGGGAATCCAGGTGCAGCTTGGCAGTCGCCCTGGGTCCATCCTTCCTCAGCCATCTGAAACAGAAGTAGGGTAAACAACATGGTACATGTGCAAAAGCGAGTAGATGATATTTATTATTACAACAAAGGTGGTACAGTTTTCATGGATACGTGGTCATTAGTGTAGGGTTTTTGCTAGGGGTGCTAATCCTATCATGGGGATTCTTCCTCAGTCCTGATAGAGCGCTTCTTTATTGGAAGGAACCGATCCATCTCATTTTCGGTCTGAGTACCCTTGTCCCAATGGGTCTCCATGGGTTCTTCTTCTTCTTCTTCGATCCATCCACCTATCCCGTTGCGGCTCTCATATTCTTGCATCTGGGCTTGGAGGGCAGCTAAGGAATACTCGGCGTTTGCGGCTCTTGTCCGTTGTTCCTCCAGTTCCTGGGTTAACTTTTCAACCCCATGGATTAGCTTCTTCAGTTGTGCCGATTGTTCGCGGCAGAGTGCATCCAAGCCAGTAAGGTAGATGGATAGGTGGGAGACCGCATCTTCTAAATCTTCTTCTTCTCGTCCAAGTCCCCTCATCCGGGCAATCCAAGTGCGTCCACTTCTTTCAGCGGGTGGGAAAAATCCCATAGGAGTCCGCTGAAGGTAGTGCCTGTAGAGCACACGTAATCGGCGCAGGGCTTTACGGGCGGCCTTTCGGTAGGTGTCGGGGAATCGGAAGCCCTTTGTGGAGATGAACCAAGGGTCCACCTCAGGGTAGCGGGTGCTTCTTTCCACAAAGATCATCGTGTCGCACCGAAGGGTGCCACCGGAGATGTATTCTCGGTAGGCGTACTCCGGCGTTTCCATGACCCCGACGCGTTCCAGGCTGAGCAATAGTAACTTGGGGAGGCCGGGCTCTGCGTGGCAGATTCCGCTAACCCATCCATTGCCAGCCATCTGGAACAAGGCAAAGACCAGTGGTGAGTGTTTGTGCAGAAAGATATCTAACCCAGGATAAGTTCTAGGGTCTGAAAAGGGGTCTCGCTCCTAGGGTTGCGTCCTACGGCCAGCCTACGGCTCTGATACCACCTGAAGCGTCCCCCCCATCAGGGAAGACTTAAAAGTGTCACTTTATCAGTCCCAGGAGGCTGATAACACTTTTATTACATCAGATGGTTCATTACCGTACAACTCTTCGCGGTAATGGGCAATGAAGCGCCACTATCGCGAGGATTACAACAAAAACCCATACTACTACACTAAATACGAACAGGGGATCATCAGAGTCTTGCGCCATGCGGAGTTCCAACGGTGACCTCACCCACAGGCAGGACTGGGTGCAGGACGGGACCCTACTCGTCGTTCTCGGGGACGTAGTCGGGATCCTCCACTGTAAAGTAAGAACGGGGTGAGTACAAACGTACTCAGCAAGTCCAATCACACCCACGGGGGGGGTTATAACAGAGTTAGATGCACAGGATAATCCAAGGATAAAGTTACGGTTCTTTTGCGGAAACACAATTATATGCAAGGGTTCGTTTTAAAAGCACTTTTCAAAACAAGTTTTCAAGTGTCAAAGCTCACGATGTCGATCCACACGGATCCAAATTTCAAGCCGCTACCGGACTCCCCGTCCGTCGTAGCACACAGCACCATTGCCGGATACTTTTCAAACAACTCACACCAGTTCGACCATTTCCCAGAGAGAAACACTAGTTATGTGACCACACCGTAACTTGCCCAGTACCGTGGGCACGGCTATTCGAATAGATTTTAACTCTGCAGAGGTGTGCAACTTTACCCACAGGCGGGGTACCACAGCACGGACACCTTAGTGCCGGTGCAGATCCCATCGAAGCCCTTACCCACCGTAGCTAGACCTGACTAGCCACCACGGGATCTATCAAGGGGTCATTCGACCTAACACCGAGGTTTAACCGGGGCATAAGTCACACAGAGCTTATCCCGTCTCCTTGATCACCCGTTGCTCCCAGCTCTCCTGATGGCTATCAGACTAACTAGTGGGGTTAGGCCAAGCCGTTGCCCATACAACGGTCAAGTGGTTCGCACTACGAGAAGCTAGGTGGGATGTCACATCAACTCGGTCCTTAGGGGTGACAAGATGGATATCTCCCATCCACACTCAACCACACAGGTACGAGCACACCAGCGGCAATTCACACAGAAATGCCATCCATCTCATCTAACTCGCTTTTCAAAACCACATTTTATCCCTTCCCACACACACGCATTTTCTTTATAAATCAGGCGGTCAAAGTAGGGTTATTTCAAACAAGGGTGGCTATCCTACCGGGTCTCCAGCACGCAAAACAATGCAATTTTATAAAACAGGCCATTGGGTCGTGTTTGTAAAAACTAGGACAGAAATATGCATCAAAGGGCGGAATTGAACTTGCCATCGTCAAACCCTTGCGGAAAGTCCTGATCGGAGCACTGTCCTTCGGGTTCGGGGTCGCAGTACTGGTCCTCAGTTGCTTGGTCGCGGTCGGGAACCTCGTCGTTCACTCCGTGTCCTACGACGCAACAAACAGACACACAATCAAGCGAAAGAACTAAAAGCTTTTATCGTTGGGCTTGAATCGGAAATAATTTAGTTACGGAGTTAGGGGTGGTATCTCTAGGTGGTTTCTTAATGGCATGGCTAAAACTATACTAGAAAGGGCGTGGTAAAGTTTCGGGTCAATCGGAGGTCGTTTTGCACATAAAATGACGCGCTAAAGGTGGTTTCAGGGCTTAAACGGGGGTAAGGGTTTATCTGCGAAACCTAGAATTAATCAGGGCATGCTAAAGGGTGTCGGGCATGGTTGGGTTTTTATGTAACGGAGGGATTCAATTTGAATTAATAGAGTGGGCAGGGTTTCTTTCGCGAAAGGGAGCTATTAGAGAGGGGGGGTCCTTATTTAGAAAAGAGAGTAAGGGCGGGGGGGGGGTTAAACGCAAAACCACCCCTTCTTCTTCCTCCTCTTACCCGTGAAACAGAGGAAGGGGAAAAGGGGCTCGGCGCCGGCCTAATCCCGGCGGCCGAGGCCCGGGGTGGCTCGGGTGCGTGGGGGAAAAGGGAGAGGGGGCCAAGGGGAACTGATTCCCCTGCTCACCTTGAGCCGGGGCGAGGCGTGGGAGTGGGGCGGCGGAGGCCTGCGGGTGGCGGCCGAGCGGCGTGCGGCGGCGGAGCTGGGAGCGTGCGAGAAGGGGCTGGGGTGGTGGCGCCGTTCGTGGAGGTGCCGAGGTGCGGGGGAGGGCTACTTATAGGCGGCCGCGTGGAGGAGCGATGGGGGTCGGTGGGAAGGGCCGGCGGGCGGTGCGGGCGCCATTAATGGCGCCCCGGCCGCTTGCGGCCGTCGCGACGCGGTGGTGCAGGGCGGCGGCGGTGTGCGGCAGCGTGCGGCGCGGCCAATCGACGGGCGGTGCGGCACGCGCGGGGGTGGGCGCATGTGGGCGCCGTGCGGCACGGCGAGCGGCGCGG
Organism: Panicum hallii; assembly: GCF_002211085.1. Lineage (NCBI taxonomy): Eukaryota > Viridiplantae > Streptophyta > Magnoliopsida > Poales > Poaceae > Panicum > Panicum hallii. The sequence continues at coordinate 10,745,964 of NC_038045.1, read as the reverse complement.
CACGCGCGTGCGCGTGCACTGGTGGCGCGACACAGCGCGGCCGGGGGGCGCGGGTACGGCGCGGCTGGGCAGGAGCTCGCGCGCGGCCACGCGGGGCACGCGGGGGCGAGCGCGTGCGCGGCACGGTGGCGCGCGGCGTGGGGGTGCTCGGGAGCAGAGGCAGGGGAAGGAGGGGAGAGGAGAGGAGAGAAGGGAAAAGGAAGAAGGGAGGAAAAAGGAAAAAAAAGAGAAAGGAAAAAGGGAGGAAAGGAAAGGAAAGAAAGAAAGAGAGAGGGATTGGAAAAGAAAAGAAAAGAGAAAGAGGGGAAGGCGTGCCGGCGCCGGTCGCGGCGGCGACCGCGGCCGGTCGGCCACGCGCGCGCGGGGATTCGCGCGCGGCACGAGGAGCGCCGGCGCAGAACGCGGCGGGTGATCGCGTGCGGGTCGGCCACGCGTGCTCGGCGTTCGCGCGCTGCGCGAGGAAAAGAGTCGCGCCAGCGCTATTCGCGGAAAGCGGTCTTGTGTGAGTGGTGCGGGATTGGGACGGCGGTCAAGTCCGCTGTCGGTCGTCAAGGGTTAGAGTTAGGGTTTGACGACGAATGGTTTTTCATTGAAACATTTTAGCGCGTGGTTTAATTTGGTAAGTTTTCAGGGCGTCACAGAATCCTAGTGTAACTTCAGTAATGAATTTAAGCTTAGATTCAAAGGAAATTCATGAACAATTTCTCTAGGTCATGAAAAATTATGAAAATATTTTGAGGTGTTGCTCTTGAGTAGTGTGACATGTCCACAAGTTTTCAACCTATGATCAGGTGTAGAACAACCAGAATAAATAAAAATTGGTATGATAATACTATATTCCTAACTTAGGGTTTATTTAATTAGTCAAAGTAAGTCCATAATTAAATAATAACCTAGGGTTATTAAAGATAATTAGCTAGTCAAATAAATAAAGTTGTTAAATATAATTAGTTTAATTGTTTAAGATAACCAAACATGCTATCTAATACAGTTAGTTTAAATGTTTAGGGTAAACTACTATGTTACTTAATGTAACTAGGTAGTTTAGTTTATACTCGATAAATGACTGCCCAGTGGAAGAGTGAATGATATGTTTGATGAGTGAATATTATTTTCGTTGGATTGCAACTTTATCATGAAATAGAATAAAAGTCTATGCATCTTCTAAACTGCATCGTTTACATCACATGTAGACTCGACGCTTCTCGCCGATGGAGATTATCAGATTCTCCCGGAACCCGAAGTAGAAGTCTCTGAGGACCCCGGGAACGTCGTCGGAGATTTAACTGAAGCCCCGAACCCGATTTTGGAAGAATTTGTTAACATCTCTAACTCCAGCCTCGCTAGTGAAGGCAAGCCGCGGTCATAAACCCACTACATTATAACACTGCAGTTCATATATATATATATATATATATATATATATATATATCTATTTATGTCTACTTGTGCATTTAAGTTCATAGGAGTTATAATGAAACCCTAGTTGCACATTATTAGGTACCTATGTATTGAATAGAACCTGAGTCCAACTACTGCTATGCTAATAGGACCGGTAGAAGTCGAGTGATTTCCTGTCACTCGCGGGATATAGGGATTGGTTGCTTACAATTCTGCCATCACTGTAAGGACAACGGATGGGGTTATGTATAGTATCATGGAAGGGAAAGATACCCCATCTGTGTTGATGAATTTGGTTAAGGTCGCAGTGTGTGGTAGTGGCGGTTAAGCGTTTGAAAGTACTAGCCACATGCCGTGAAATATGGTAAGCGGTAAGCCTAGTAACCAATCGGCCCGGGAAGTGGACTCGTCCCCCACCACTCGACTGTTATTTTATGTTTACATGCACCGACATGTGGGAGTAAGTTCTGCAGAGCAGATGGGAATACGATCATATAGTCGCGCTGTAGACGTATGTCCTGCACATTAGATGTGCATATGGTCCTACAGTCGCTTGTGGTGGCATTGTTCCACGACCCGGAATGAAAGGCAAACGGTTGCTTCGGAACGACCTGTTGGTGTTCCAAGCGTGTGAGTTAGGTTTACCTTGCAAGGGTTGAAATTCGATTCAGAATTGTCCGTTTCTCACGGAGATTGAGACTGCTTAATACTTCTGCCACATAGAGTAACAAGCGCAATCTTATGATGAGTAATACTATGGTATGCTTTGAAAAGACTCTACCTTGCTTGAGTAGTCATAGGTGCTTACCTAGACTGGTTAAAGGAACTAGAACCTGAAAGCTAAAATATGAAATTAAGGACCTAGTCTTTATTGCTTTTCAGCTGAGACAAAACCTAAAACCCCATTAAAGCCTTCATGGTCTAGTTATGGGCTAAGTATACCCTAATCCCGGGTAAGCCTTGCTGAGTATTAGAGTACTCAGCCTTGCAATACGATTTTATTTCAGGTAATGTCCCTGAAGACCCTACCCTTCCCATGCCTTGGCCCTATGCGCTGCCTGATGGTTGGTCCATGGAGTGGGACCCGTCCCCGGCCAACACTGATCATACCGAGTGATGTCATGTTAGGGCTTAGCATGATGTCCGTATTGGCGACGTGTATAGTTGTCGTATTTTAAATTCCGCTGCCGTGAACTTGAATCTTTAAACTGGTTTGTAATAATTTCTATCAGTTTGGAACGTATGCTACTTCTAGAAACTCTTATAATATAAGTGCCTATGATGTAAAATATGATGGCGATTGTATCTCTGGACTCGCCTTCGTGCGGGGTACCTTGTTTGATCCTGCTTTCGGTGGTTTATCGGGACGTTACCCGACAGGCCAAGGAGTTACACTGTTTGAAGCATGATTGAAGCCCTTGAAAGAGGACTTGCGTACTTGAGCCAGTGTAATTCAGGTTGGTTCTGCCATAGTTCTGCACTTTCTCCCATAGAGAGCTTCAAATGGTGACATGCCCAAGCTTGCTTGATAACCGTTGTTGTACGAAAACTCAGCATAGGGTAAACTTTGTTCCCAATCCTTGCCATAAGTAAGGACACATGCTCTTAGCCTATCTTCTATAATCTGGTTCACCCTTTCTGTTTGACCATCAGTCTGCGGGTGATAAGCCGAACTGAAATCCAACTTGGTGCCCATGGCCTTATGCAAACTTTTCCAAAACCTAGAGGTGAATTGGGTTCCTCTATCCGAAACAATTCTGCTAGGCACACCATGGTAGGAAGTGAGCGACTTTTGTGAGCCGGTCCACTATCACCCATATGGAGTCATGTCCTTTCTGTGTCTTGGGTAAACCCACTAAAAATCCATTCCTATCTCATCCTATTTCCAAACCGGGATGGGTAAGGGTTGCAGCAATCCTGCTGGCTTCTGATGTTCGGCCTTGATTCTTTGACAAGTATCACAATGGGCGAAGAACCGTGCAATGTCCGCCTTCATTCCACTCCACCAATACTTTTGTCTTATATCCACATACATCTTGGTGGATCCTGGGTGGATGGAATATGCCGAGTTGTGAGCCTCATCCATAATAGTCTGCCGGAAGTCTCCTTCCTTGGGTACGCAAATTCTATCTTTGTACCATAAGCTTCCTTTGTCATCCACTCTAAAATTCAGTGCCTTATTTTCTCCAGTATGCATGCGGATTTTCATCAAGTCCTTGTCTGAACCTTGGGCCTTTCTGATCTTATCCTCCAAAGTGGGTTGAACACTCAACTTGCAACTGGAACCATGGGGGGCGATGTGCACATTTAATCGTGCCATTTCTTCTTGTAGGTGGGCATCCTTAGGTCCATAAGATTTCCGGCTTAAGGCATCTGCTACCACGTTTGCTTTACCAGGATGGTAATGAATTACCACATTATAATCCTTAACTAGTTCTAACCACCTTCTTTGCCTTAAGTTCAAATCTGGCTGGGTCAAGATGTACTTCAAGCTCTTATGGTCTGTGTAGATCTCACACTTATTTCCAATCAGATAGTGTCTCCAAATCTTGAGGGCATGTACTACGGCTGCAAACTCCAAATCATGGGTTGGGTAATTCTGCTCATGAGGCTTGAGTTGTCGGGAAGCATATGCCACTACTTTCCCATCTTGCATAAGGACACATCCTAATCCTTGACGGGATGCATCACAATAAAGGACAAAGTCGCGTTGAATATCCGGCAAGGTTAATACTGGGGCGGTTGTCAGTCTTCTCTTTAACTCCTGGAAGCTTCTGTCAATGACTCGGTCCAGGTGAACTTCTTCTCTTTCTTGAGTAGTTCTGTCATGGGTCGGGCTATCTTGGAGAATCCTTCAATAAATCTCCGGTAATATCTGGCTAAACCGAGAAAGCTCCTGATTTCACTGACATTGGTTGGTTGCTGCCAATCGGAGATTGCTTCGACTTTTTCGGGGTCCACTGCTACTCCTTCTGCAGTCAAGATATGACCAAGGAATGCTACTTCCTCAAGCCAAAATTCACACTTGCTAAACTTGGCGTAGAGCTTGTGCGCTCTCAACTTTTCCAAAACCACTCGTAGGTGCTGCTCATGTTCTTTGACACTCTTAGAGTAAATAAGTATGTCGTCAATGAAAACTATGACAAACTTATCTAACTCTTCCATAAACACCTTATTCATGAGGTTCATGAAATAAGCAGGTGCATTGGTGGGTCCAAAGGACATCACCGTAAACTCATATTGCCCATAGCGGGTGACGAAGGCCGTCTTCGGAATATCACTTTCCTTAATCTTGAGCTGATGGTATCCTGACCTTAAGTCTATCTTGGAGAAATACTTAGCTCCCTTCAGCTGATCAAAGAGGTCATCAATTCTGGGAAGAGGGTATTTGTTCTTGATGGTGACTTCATTTAGTGCATGGTAATCCACACACATCCTCATGCTTCTGTCCTTCTTCTTGACGAATAAGACCGGAGCTCCCCATGGTGATGAGTTTGGTCTAATGAAACCACTTTGTTGTAACTCTTCCAGTTGTTTCTTTAGTTCTGCCAATTCGGAGGCTGCCATCCTATAGGGTCCCTTAGCTATAGGGGAGGTTCCAGGGACAAGGTCAATGACAAACTCTATATCCCTATCAGGCGGCATTCCCAGGAGTTCTACAGGGAAAACATCTAGGTATTCATGTACCACCTTGTCAGCACAACTTATAAGGCCATTTTGCAGGCTTAGCCAATCCGTTACAAGGATCACATCTATACCTTTAGACTTAAGTACTACTAGATCTGCTAGGAACTCTACCCCACTTAAAATGATACTTATCCAAGAACAACCCAGTCGGCACTTAATGTCACCTCCAGGCGTTCGGATTAATAGGAGTGTTTTTAGTAGTACTATAGGTATATTGTGCTTTTCCACAAAACTTGAGGATACGAATGAATGGGATGCTCCAGAATCAAAAAATATTGTTGCCAAAACTGAGCTGACTAGAAACTCACCAAGCACTACGCCCTGAGCATCCTGAGCCTCTTGCACGTTGATGTTGTTGACGCGGGCTCGTCCGAAGGACTGCTAGGGCGGCCCCATCTGCTGGTTGTTGTTGCCGGTGTTGTTGCTGCGGATGGGTACACGATTGGCTCCTGATAGAGCTGGCCTTGGTCCATTCACCGAGTTGGAGAAGGCTGATGCTGCCGGCTTGTTGTTGGCATATGGACAGTTGGCAATGAAGTGCCCTGTCTCACAGCAGTTGAAGCATGCTCTGGCATTGTTGCTGGCAGTAACTTGGCTTGCATTGCTCTGTGGGGCCTTCATGGTGTTCTGGCTCTTGAACTGTCTAAACTGGGTGTTGGGGGCGTGAGAGCTAGTAGCTTGTGACTGGGTTCTGTACTACATAGGGGCTTGGGACCTAGGCACTGGAGGGCCGAAGTGCTTCGGCTTCTGGAAACGGTCCTGCTGGCGAGCCTTGGTTTCCAGGAACTTACGCTTATTGTCTCTCTTTTCCTCTGCCATGACTCTCTCGATGATGATACCCATATTCATCAGTGTGTTGAAGTCTGGGTAGATGCATGGGGAAAGCAACTTCTTAAGTTTTGCATTCAAACCCTTTCTGAACATGTCCTGCTTCTTTTCGTCCTTGTCTACTTCCTCCGGTGCATAGCAAGCTAGTTCTATGAACTGATATGTGTACTCCTCAACGGACTTGTTGCCTTATTGCAGCTCACGGAACTCATCTGCCTTGCGCTTCATGGTGGCTGCTGGGATGTGATAGTGACGGAACTCATCCATAAATTCCTTCCAAGTGATAGTGGAGGCATCCTGAGCAGCTGCACAGTAGTTCTCCAACCAAGCCAAAGCAGTTCCAGTGAGCTGGTGAGCAGCCAAACGGACCTTGTCACGGTCTCCATGCTCAAATGGTTTGAGTTTTCTCTTGATAACACGCAGCCAGTCATCTGCATCCAAGGGGTTGTGGGATCCTGCAAAGGTGGGTGGTTGGTCCTCAGAAAAGCTGTCAGTTTGTCATTTGTACTTTGCTCACGGGGCCTTGGGTTGGTGATGACATTGGTCAAAGCTTCCAGTAGGAGGTTCTGGTTGTTCAACACTTGCACCAGGTCAATGGCCGGTGGGGGTGGGGCCTGACGTGCTCCCACTTGGCTTTCTCCTCCCCGCTGGCTTACTTCCTGATCTTCCTAATCTTCATGGCCGGGGGCTTGTCCTTGCACACCCTGCTGCCTCTCCGCACTTGGAGTGGTATGTGCCTGACTTTGGAAGGTCCTGGTGTTACGCCTGGGGCCATCTGTAGATTGGGTAAAACTTTTATGAGACTTAGATTTGGAATTAAGTGATGTTTAAGTTATTTATTTTCGTATTTTCGAAAAGGCAGAATCCACCTCCTGCCGACAAGCACATAGACTAACAAGCATCAAGCACAAACAGTTTTATTTATTAAGCTGGGGGTACAACACTTGGGAGGGTACAGCCAAAACATGCACTACACGGTCGGGTACAAAGGGCACAACAGATGGGAGGGGCACAACTCTAAACTTGGGGCCGGGACGGCTTCATTCTTGGGGGCATCTCTGAGGCATGCTACTCGTGGGGCGAGCTATCTTCCGGGGCGGAGTGCACTTCCAGTGGAATGAGTAGCTCTTCCTCATCGTCCTCAAGGATCCCATTTTCTCGGGGCTGTTCGACAGCTCCTTGTTCTGCGGCTGCTGCTGACCTTTCGGTACCTTCGGGTGGAGCTTGCGGGGTCCCAAAAAGTCCTCCCCATCCTATGATGGGTGTTCCAATTAGGACTTGGGTCTCCCCGATTGCCGGGACGGGCGTTCCACTACTGGTCCATTCCTGCATGCGCCGATCCTGGATTTGCCTGAGGTTCTCATGAGCGACGGCTTCGCTACTTATAGCGGCCGCGGTCCTTGCTTCGGCTTGAGCCACCCGGATTTGGTGCATCCTCACTACAAGCTCAGCTTGCTCGGCCCGGTGGGTTTGCTCCCTTAGGAATCGGGCTTGCTCGTCGAAGAGCTTGTCCAAGGAGATGAGGTACGCGACCACATGGTACAAAAGGTCTTCTTGATGGCGGCGCCATTCCAAGTTCCTCATGCAGGCCTACCAGACTTGCGTCCTGATGGCCGGGGGAAAAACCCTCATTGGTGTGGGAATGAGGTGTTCCTTGAAGATCCGGCACAGGTAGCGGAAAGCCTTTCTAATGGCCAAGGGATAGGCATCCCGATGTTGAAATCCTGTGGCAGTCACTCGCCACGGCTAGATGTCGGGGTAGCGGGTGCTTCTGGCGATGGAAAGAACCACCCTACAGCGAAGAGTGCTGAGGTGTTCGTACTCTCTACTGTAGTACCTTGGGCGCTCAGTAACACCGAGGCGCTCCAGGGAGTTGATCAAAAGGTAGGGGAAACTAGTCTCTTCTTGGCAAACGCCCTGGGTCCAACCATTCTCAGCCATCTGAGAAAAAAGGTAGAGTGAACAAGCTTGCACACATGGTAGGGTACAAAAAGGATAGACGGTCTTTATTTTTCAACAGGGTCGGGTACATCTCCCAAGGATACATTATTACTAGGATGATAGCTCTAGCTTAGGTACTCTACCCTTCCCAAGGGGATTCTTCCTCGATCCGGTTAGGGCACTTCTTTGGTGGAAGACATTGCTCCAATACCTCATCTTCGGTCTGAGTGCCCTTATCCCAATGGGTTTCTTCAGGTTCTCCTTCCAGCAATCCAGCTTCTCTTCTGTGTGCCACGATACATTCCCTCTCTCGAGCGTTGCTTTGCCATATGTCTTGGAAGAGGCTAGGGAACTCTCAGCTTGTGCCTCAGCTTCTATTGTTCTCCTCCATTGTATTTCCAACTCTTGTTCTGCCTTTTCTGCCCTGCGGATTTGGTGCTTCAGTTGTTTTGCCTGTTCGCGGTAAAGTCGGTCTACAGGTCGGTGAGGTAAATGGACATGTGGGAAACTGTATCTTCTAGTTCTTCTTCCCTCCCAATCCTCTCATCCGGGCAATCCATGAGCGTCCTCTTCCTCCAGCAGGTGGGAAAAATCCCATAGGAGTTCGCTGAAGATGATGCTTATAGACCACGCGTAGGCGTCGCAGGGCTTTTCGGGCACCTTTTCGGTAGGTGTTTGGGAACCCAAAGCCAGTGGTGGAGATGAACCAGGGGTCCACGTCGGGGTAGAGTGTGCTTTTTCCCACGAAGATCATCAGGTCACACCGAAGGGTGCCTCTAAAGTTGTACTCCCGGTAGGTGTACTCCTGTGGGTCCACAACTCCGACGCGTTCTAGGCTGAGTAGCAATAACTTCGGGAGGCTAGGCTCTGCGGGGCAGATTCCGTCACTCCATCCATTGTCAGCCATCTGGAACCAAACAAGGGCCAAAGGTAAGTGCCGTGTGGAAAGGTGAGTTAAGTGGGGAAAGATCTAGTGGCAAACGGCTTAGAAAATATCCTCGGTCCTAAGGGTCGAGTCCTACGGCCAACCTACGGCTCTGATACCACTTGAAGCGTCCCCTCATCAGAGGTGACTAAATATGATACAAATATCAGTCGCAGGAGGCTGATAACACATTTATTTCATCAGATGGTTCATTACCGTACAAACCGTCGAGGTAGCGGGCACTGAAGCGCCGCTATCAAGAGGGACAACATAAGGACTACAAGCCAAACTAAAGTGCCAATGAAATTTAAGATAACATCAGAGTCTTGCGCCATAGTAAGCTTCCTGTGGAGACCCTGAACCACAGGCAAGGTTGGGTGCAGGAGGGCGACCTACTCGATGTCTTCAGGAATAAAGTTCGGATCCTCCTCTGTAAAAACTAGGCAAGAGTGTGTACATACATACTCAACAAGTCCAACCACACCCACGGAGGGGAATAATAAAGATCATGCACAGGATATATCAAGGATAAGGCTAGGGTTCATTTGCGATAAAGCGAGGTTTTACACATGCAAGGGTTCATTTAATAAAAGAGTTCTCTCAAAACATTTCTGTACTGATCGAATAGTAAGTGGGTTTGATCCTACACAAAGGATCCAAGTTTTAATGCTACCAGACTCCACATCCACGGTAGCTCATGGCACAACCACTGGACACTTTCAAAACAACTCACGCCACAAAACCAAGCATCCCAAAATGTCTATTGAAGTGACCATGCCGTAACTCATCCAATACCGTGGACACAGCTATTCGAATAGATTTTTCACTCTGCAGAGGTTGTACACTTTACCCACAAGTAGGGTACCGCACTACGAACACCGTAGTGTCGCTGCGGATCCTAACAAAGCCATTACCCACCTTAGCTGAATCTAACTAGCCAACACGGAAGCAACCATGGGGTTAATAACCTATCAACAAGGTCATAACCGGGACATAACTCACACAGATCGTATTCCTTCTCCATGATCTCCCATTGCTCACCAACTCTCCTTTTGGCTAGCAGAACAACTAGTGGGGTTTATGCTAAGCCGTTGCCCACACAACGGTCGAGTGGTTGTACGATAAGTGGGTTAGGCAAGATGACACCTCAGTTCCTCCTTACATTGACAAGATGGAGATCTCCCAACCATGCTCAACCACAAAGGTACAAGCTCACCAGTGGCATTTCACACAGGAAACACCGTCCATCTCGTCAAGTTATATCTTTCTTTTATTTTCCTGAAATCCCGTTTTATATTTTAAAACATTCACACCTTTATTTTCGATAAAGCGCGTTGTGGTCATGGTTAAAATATAATAAAGAGAATAAAAGGTCCTAAGCATCTCTAGCAGTAGTTAATGTCCAACAGAGCAAATCCTATATAGACATTAACCTAGGTCATCATGGAATAGTCATAGCAATCAAGTGGTGGCTATCCAAACATGTCTTGCAATAAAACAATGAATTTTATAAAATAGGCCAATAGGTTGTGTTTATAAAATTGGGATAAATATGCATCAAAGGATGGGATTGGACTTGCCGTCCTCAAAGCCTTCTGGAAGCTCCTCCTCGAGGTACGGGTCTTCGGGTTCCGGCTCGTGGTCCTGCTCCTCCTCGGTCACACCGTCGGCTACGACACACAAACAATCACACATTAAAAACAAAGTTCGCCGATGAGCTAAAAAAAGAGAGGGAAATAGAGAGCTTCGATAAAAAAAATATTTGGGAGAGGGAGGTGGAGGGTTGCGGACTACATAAGGAGGAAAAGTGGAGGGGGTTATGCACAAGTCTGCCTTTCTTCTTCCTCGAGATAGAACAGGAGGGGGAGGGGAACGGTAGAATGGGGGGGGGGCGGCCAGGCCATGGGCGCCGGTCCCCTGGTGCATGGCAACGCCCGGGGAGGAGGGGAAAACGGAGAGGAGGCCGAGGGGGTCTGATTCCGGCCATCACCTCGTGCAGAGACGGTCTACGGAGGGCTGTCCACGGGGATGGGTGGTGGCTGGCAATGGTGAGCGGCGGCGGCGAGCTGCAGCGCGAGGTAGAGGAGGGGAGGTGCTAGGGCGGTGTGGGCGGAGTGAGGGGTGGCTTGGGGTCTGATTTATAGGCTGAGAGGAAGAGGGGAGATGGCCAGCATGGGAGGGTCATGGGCAGTACAGGAACCTCGCCATTAATGGTGGCTGGGATGCTCGGGGAAGGCGCAAGCTGCGAGGGCGAGGGGACGGGACGGAGATGGGCCGGCGCAGCAGCGGGCCGCACGCCGGCTTGGAGTGCACGGGCAGGAAGCACGCAACGGCATAGCGAGCAGCAGCGGCCGCGGCGGCCGTGGCGTGACGCGGGCGGCGTGATGCGAGCGGGCGTGCACAGCCAGCAACGGGGGCAGCGGCGGGTCGTGCGCTGGCCCGCGCGTGCATGCAAGGAGCGGGCTACAGCTCGAGCAGGCAGCAGGCAGCACAGGGGAGAAAAAGAGAGAGGAAGCCAGCGCAAAAAAAAGAGTTTGGGAAAAAAGTTAGAAGAGAGAAATAAAATGGATTTGAACAAAATATGAGAAAAGAAAAGAGGGGACACGCGCGCGGCACCGTGACACGATAGTGATGCAACGGGATGGCGGGGCCAGTGGAAAAGGAAAAGGGACGGGCGGCTCTGCGGAAAAAGAGGAAGAGCTTGCACGATGTCGGAACGACGGAAAATCGGGAGCTGGGCTTCGGGAGCTCAAGCGGCGGAAAGGTTTAAAAGATTTTTAAGCGAGTGATTGGTAGTGCAATTTAAATAAGATAAAAACGCGGGCGTTACAGACCGGCACTCGCCAAATTCATAGCAATACTGCATTATGTTTATTTGCTTCTCAAGATGCTAGGACAAAGTGGAGTACCCACTCTCTGAGGCGAGTTGAAGAAGTCATATGATTGCAACCAGGAGGCGATCCAGTACGCTTCCACTACGTGTGTGCCAGATGCTTCAGGGGAAGTACTCGCAGCCGCGCAGCTGCTCTCCCAAGCCGGGCTGGAGATCCCTTCGAGAAAGGCCAGCAAGTCGAGCATCCAGTCGACCGACGACGTGGCCCTCAAGTCTATCCAGCTCCAGGAGGATGACTCATCCAAGACCGCCGTTATCGGCGTAGGCTTGGATGAGAAATAGGGACTCACACTCGTCAGTTTCCTTCGGGCTAACCGAGACATATTCGCATGGAAACCAGCGGATATGCTAGGGGTGCCCAGGGAACTGATCGAGCATAGTCTGAATGTACACCCACAGGCTGTGCCCAAAAAGCAACACCTTCGAAGGTTTGCTCATGACAAGTGTGAGGCAATTAAACGGGAAATAGCTAAACTCCTCGCGGCTGGCTTCATTAAAGAAGTAATCTATCCAGAGTGGGTAGCTAATCCCGTCCTTGTAAGGAAAAAGAATAATGAATGGAGAATGTGCGTTGATTACACCGATCTCAACAAGCATTCATCACCCCTTTTGGGACGTACACTTACAAAACTATGTCTTTCGGGTTGAAAAATGTAGGAGCAACCTATCAGCACGCGATTCAAATGTGCTTTGCTGAGCAGCTGCATCAGAACATTGAAGCTTACATGGATGACGTGGTCATCAAGACCAAGAATCCCGACGACCTGATTGCAGACTTGGAAGAGACGTTCAACAGCCTACGCAGGTTTTGGTGGAAGCTCAACCCAACTAAATGCATTTTCGGAGTACCATCAGGGAAACTACTCGGGTTCATCATCAGCAACTGGGGAATTGAAGCCAATCCTGTGAAGATTATGGCCATCACTAATATGGGGGCTCCGGCCACAATCAAAGATGTGCAGAAGCTAACAGGATGTATGGCAGCCCTGAACAGGTTCATCTCCCGACTCGGTGAGAGAGGACTACCTTTCTTCAAGCTCCTGAAACGCCAAGACAAGTTCTAGTGGACGGAGGAGGCCGAGCGGGCTTTGCAAGATTTGAAACATCACCTTTAGTCCCCCTTGGTCCTCACAGCACCACTGCCGGGAGAAGATTTACTACTCTATATTGCAGCGACAACTGATGTTGTCAGCAGCGCCATTGTAGTTGAGCGCAGCGAGGAGGGCCATGCGTTTGGAGTGCAGAGGCCCTTGTACTTCGTCAGCGAGGTACTCTCCGAATCTAAGGTACGATACCCGGTAGTTCAAAAACTTTTATACGCAATACTGATTACATCGAGAAAGTTGCGCCATTACTTCGACGAGTACAAGATCACTGTGATTACGGATTTTCGGTTGGCAGATATTCTTCACAATCAAGATGCCACAGGGCGTATATCAAAGTGGGCAATGGAACTGGGGGCTTTGTCAATCGACTTCAAGCCACGCACTGCAATCAAGTCTCAAGCTCTAGTCGATTTTATGGCTGAGTGGAGAGAGAATCAAATTCCAACTCCAGTCGACAAGCCAAAGCACTGGACTATGTACTTCGATGGATCTCTCAAGCTCGATGGTAGCGGTGCTGGAATCCTATTTATTTCTCCAAGAGGCGAACAACTGAAGTATGTCCTCCAGATCCTTTGGGAGGTATCCAATAATGAAGTTGAGTATGAAGCATTGCTTCATGGGCTATGCTTGGTGATATCACTAGGCATCAAGCGACTACTTGTATATGGCGATTCACTTCTTGTCATTCAGCAAGTCAACAAAGAGTGGGACTGCAACAAGGAGATGATGGACGCTTATGTACAAGAAGTGCGCAAGCTGGAAAATAAATTTTCCGGCCTGGAGGTTCATCATGTGGTACGTGAGCATAATGTTGGCGCAGATATACTGTCCAAGCTAGGATCCACCCGCGCATAGGTTCCAGCAGGATTTTTTGTCCAGGAGCTGAAATAGCCATCCATCAAGTCTTCACCTCAGGTAACCACTAATGCTGGCCTTCATCAGCCTGATCGGGAGGTTATGATGCTTGGAGAGGACTGGTGAGAGGCTTATATCGACTTCATCCGGGATCAAAGACTACCAGCGGGGATGGATGCAAGAAGCGCAGAGGCAGCTCATGTCATGCGCAGAAGCAAAGGTTTCATCCTAGTCAACAGTAAGCTCTACCGGCATGGCGCATGATTAGGTGTGCTCATGAAGTGCGTCACGAGAGAAGATGGCTACGACATACTGCAGGAGATACATGAGAGTGTTTGCGGCAACCATGCAGCTTCAAGAATGCTAGTGGGGAAAGCATACAGAGCTGGTTTCTGATGGCCCTCCGCAGTGTCCGATGCTGAGGATCTCGTGTGGAGATGCCAAAACTGCCAATTCTTTGGCAAGCAATCTCACGTCCCAGCTCACAGTCTCATCACCATACCGCCATTATAGCTGTTCGCATGCTGGAGTCTTGATATGATTGGGCCCTTCACAATGGCGCCAGGCGGTTTCACCCATGTATTGGTGGCTATCGACAAGTTTACCAAGTGGATCGAGTACAAGCTGATAGCCAAGCTCACACCAGATCGAGTCATTGATTTCATCTCCGATATCTTACATCGCTTCGGCTTCCCGAACACCATCATCACAGACCTGAGATCAAATTTCATGGCCAACCAGTTCTGGGAGTTCTATGAAAATGCGTGCATCGAGGTCAAATATGTCTTTGTTGCACACCCAAGGGCCAATGGTCAAGTCGAGAGGGCGAACGGCATGATAATCGAGGGCCTCAAGAAAAGACTCTATGATGAAAACAGCAAGAAAGGAGGAAAGTGGATACACGAGTTGCCACATGTTGTCTGGGGGCTCAGGACTCAGCCGTCCAAAGCCACAGGACAAACACCGTTCTTCCTTGTCTACAGCTCTGAAGCTATCTTACTGGCCGGCATCATGTGGAAATCCCCAAGGGTTGAAATGTACAATGAAGGCGAGGCGGACGAAGCAAGGCAGTTAGAGCTCGACTCTGTCGAAGAGGCTCACTGCACCACTCTTGTTCAGTCAGCATGATACCTGCAGAGGATCTGACGATATCACGATCGCAATGTGAGGGAACGGTCGTTCAGTATAGGCGATTTGGTCCTACGCCGCATCCAAGACGAGTCCGGCTTACACAATCTCAACTCGAGGTGGGAAGGACTGTTCGTCGTCAAGCAGGTTACAAGACCGAGATCGTATCGACTACAATACCCCGAGGGCCAAGATGTCCCAAATTCTTGGAACGTTCAGAACCTGCGCAAGTTCTACCCATGAGAAGACATGCGGGGACAGCTGTTCTCCGGGCGCCTAGGCGGTCTTTTCTTCCGAATCAATTTGGAGGCTACGTGTCACAAAATTTGGAATATAAATTTTTTTCTGCTAACATACGGAGGCTGTAGCCACGTTCATGTTTTATATGAATTGACTTCTCGCCATGAGTTTTGACGGAGGCTACGGCCACGTTCATATTTTATATGAATCGACTTCTTGCCATAACCTTTGATGGTCGTTTGCGATGACAATCACGTTTTTCCCAACAAGTTAGATCCGTTCGATCGGTTTATATCTAACTTGTTGGATAGGCTCACATGAGGAGCTATTTCGACTATGCTCAGAGTTGTTGCACTCGGGGTAGTTTTGACTTCTTGCCATAAGCACGACAGTCACGCGACGATGCTTGCATTCTTTCCTAACTGGTTAGACCTGCTTGATCGGGTTATATTTAACTCGTTGGATGGGTTCCTACTTGGAGCTACTTCGACTACTTCCAGGGTCGCTGCACCCGGGGTAGTGTCTACTACTTAGCCTTTGAACTTAGATGACAATTCAGTCATAAGGCACATACAAGTGGAGACATCAAAGACAAATATATACAAGGAAAATAGTACTTGTTTTTATGACATCTCAATCCTGTAGTACACTTTTTACTATCTTTTTTGCTACAGGTTGGGCTTCTTGGAGGTACTCGTTGAATTGTTCTTCGGAGCACTCTGCAGCCACACCCTGCACGAATGCCTCTAGTCGAGCCTCCGGCCAAAAAGATTTTACAAAGCTAAGCGTATGGCTGACACACGCGATGGGGGCTTCAGTGAGGAAACTGAGGACCTTCTGCGGCGCTTCGAGAAGTCGCTCCAGCAAGGGCCGCTCGTCTGCTTCACCATCTTCTTGTGGGTCCACCATGTCCACAAGCTTTTGGGCAGCTCCCCTGACGTCCTCCAACTCCTTTTGCCGCTGCTCCTTCTCTTCGCCCAGCGTCTTGATCTGCTGAAGGCAGTTGGCGAACTATTCTTCAGTATTGGCGATTACCTTCTGCAGCCTCTCGACGTTATCTGTGCGGCGATACAGCATATTCTTCACGTCAGTAAGCAGCTCTTCTTTATATATTAAGATTTTCCTAAGCTCTGCGGTGAAGATATTTTCAGAATTCAAGAGAAATTGTTAAGTGAAAGTACTCAAGGGAAGAAAGGGCTTGCCTTGGTGCGCCTTCTTCTGTTCTTTGAGTTGTTCCTGGAGCTTGGAGTTGGCCTTCTCAAGATTGCGGAGGTCGTACTTGAGGAGCCATGTTTCTCGCGTCCGCTCCAGCTTCAGATTGTCGAGCTCTCACTGGAGATATATGTTCTTCATCAATTCCACTGATATGCATTTATCCTTTGCATTGAGTTCCTGGAGGCCACTCACGACAGCTTTCAGCTTTTCGG
Organism: Panicum hallii; assembly: GCF_002211085.1. Taxonomy (NCBI): domain Eukaryota; kingdom Viridiplantae; phylum Streptophyta; class Magnoliopsida; order Poales; family Poaceae; genus Panicum; species Panicum hallii. The sequence goes on along the minus strand of NC_038045.1, from coordinate 10,729,533 downwards.
ATTTCTGTTGTGAGCGTTTGGCCAAATCCTGAATAAGGGGAAGGATTAAGACAAGCAACTCGACAAAGTATAACAGCAGAGGAGTAATCATGCCTTACCATGGTATATTGGTACATCTCCTTGGAGATCTTCTGGATGTATCGCATGTTGTTGACCATCAGGAGTGGATCATCCACTAGATATGTGAAGATGATGTTCTGATATCCACTCCCGGACACTAGCAGATCTTCAAGGTTCCTTGAGGTACCCATCGCTTCTTCAGTTGATGGTTGTGGGGCACCTGCAAGTCAAGATTGCATTCAGTATATGATGTTTGAAGTCTAAACAGTTAGCCATGGGAGGTCAGACACTTACCTGTGCCATCTGCAGGAGTGGCATCAGTATCCTCGACTTGTTCTTCACCACTGGCACTGGCTTCGGGTAGCTGGGGCTCGGGGGTTGGGGGGTCGGGCAGTGTCGTGTCCTCCTCGGGGGCTGACAGTTCAGAGGTTGGAGTAGCCGACACAGACTTTGGCTTAAACCTCATGGCAGTCACAGACCTAATGAAGCAGAATCAGTTATATTGTTACACAAGTCAAAAAGAACAGGACATGCATTATGCAATAAGGATCTACACTTACAGTGAAGACTTCTTCATGATAGCTTTCTTTATTCTCAGGGCCCATGGTTTTTCAACCACGGTACTCGTTGCCGGCGGCGGGGTCACACCAGCTGGTTGCGAGGTTCCCACCACGGCAATGGTTACCATCCTTTCTGAAGTACTCGATGGGTCTGTCCCAGCAGTTTCTGCGGCATCATCTGCTGGAACATCATCCCCAGCAAAATTGGTCCCGGTCACCTTTTGGCCCTTGGGGTCAGGTGGAGAAGCCGAGGGACTGCAAAACAGACAATGTAAGCATGCAACAACTTTGCTATTTGACAACTCTACAGGACAGCAACTTCATACCTGGGGGGTTCAACTACATGCGCTTTGCGTTTGCGCACTATCCGATGACCCCGAGGGACCACTGGTCTGGCAGAACCAACCTGAATTATACCGGCTCAAGTACATGAGTCCACTCCTAAGGGCTCCAACGTACTTCAAACGGTATAATCCCTTGGCCTGTCGGGTAACGTCCCGATAAACCACCGATGCAGGATCAAACAAGGTACCTCGCACGAAGGCGAGTCCAGAGATACAATCACCGTCATATTTTACATCACAGGCATTTATATTATATAAATGGTCAAAAGTAGTATCAGCTCCAAACTGATAGGATTTATTACAAACCGGTTCAAGTTTCAAGTTTATGGCAGCGGAATGTAAACCACAACCACTGTACATGTTGCTAGTACGGATATCATGCTAAGCCCTGGCATGATATCACTCGGTAGGATCAGTGTTGGCCGGGGATGGGTCCCATTCCACGGACCAACCATCGGGCAGAGTGTAAGGCCATGGCATACGCAGAGAAGAGTCCTCAGGGGATTACCTGAATAAAAGGCACAATGCAAGATGAGTATTCTAATACTCAGCAAGACTTACCCGTTTCATGGTATACTTTAACCATGTAACTAGACTTATGAAGGCTGTAATGGTTATGGTAAAGTTTTCAGCTGAAAAGCAACAAAGAGTAGATCCTTAATTTCAAATTTTAGCTTTCAAGTTCTATGTGATTATCCATTCTAGATAAGCACCTATGACTATTCAAGCATGGTAGAATCTTTAGTCAAACATCATTTTTGATAACCATGAAGTTACTCTTGTTACTCTATGTGGCAAAGGGATCAAGCAGTCTCAATCTCTGCAAGAAACGAATGATTCCTGAATCAAATTTCAGACCTTGCAAGGGTAAACCTAACTCACACGCTTGGAATATCCCAAGATTGTTCCAAAGCAACCGTTTGTCTTTCATTCCGACTTGTGGATCAGATCCACCACAAGCGACTGCAGGACCATACGCACATCCAATGTGCAGGACGTACGTCTGTAGTGCGACTACACGACCGTACTCCTGGTTGCCCTGCAACACGTATTCCCACATGTCAAAGCGAGTAACAGGAAAAACCAAATACGAGTGGTGGGAGGTATGACCACTCCTCGGACTGATTGGTTACTAGGCTTACCGCTTACCATATTTCGCGGCATGTGGGTAGTACTTTTAAACGCTTAACCACCGCTACCACACACTGCGACCTTAACCAAATTCACCAACACAGACGGGGTATCATTTCAACTTTGATACTTCACATAAATCCCGTCCGTCATCCTTATAGTGATTACATGAATGTAAACATAGCAGTTCCTATATCGCGCGAGTGATAGGAAATCACTCGACTTCTACTGGTCCTATTAGCATAGCAGCTATTCGGACTCAGGTTCTAGTATTCAGTACATTGGTTCCTAGGAAAATGCAACTAGGGTTTCCCATACAACTCCTAAGAACTTAATGCATAGGTAGATATAAATAAATATAGATTGCAGTGTAAATAAAGTAGTGGGTTATGTCCAGGGCTTGCCTTCTTGAGTGGGGTTGGGGGCAGGAGTGTCAAAGTTTTCCGAACTTTGGTTCGGAGCTTCAGTTAGATTTCCGACGATGTTCCCCGGGTCTTCAGAAATTTCCACTTCTTGATCTGCGATCAGTTCGTAGTCTCCGTCGGCGAGAGTAGTGGAGTCTATATGATATGCAAAGATGTATTTTAAGAGATGCATACACTTTCATTTTATTTCACAATAAAGTTGCAATCCAATAAAAACATAGTTCACTCATCATATATTTTACTGGGCAGTCATTTATCGGGCATAAACTAACCTAGTTAGCTACATTAGACAACATATTTTATTGTTACAAAATAAACTACCATAGCACTGGGGTTGAAATTTTTACCACTTACAAATTGAGCTATGTCTAAGCCACTATAAATTTATCAAGATTTTATTAGGTCATAAGGATAAATAGCAATAGCTTTAACATTTTAGGTACTATTTATAATTGAACATACACACAAGATTTTGTTCTAGATTTTTGTGCCCAGGTTACACTATTCAAGTTCAACACCTCAAAATATTTTCATCATTGTTAAACATCTAGAGTTGTAGATATTAAATATACAAGATTCAACAAGCATTATCCATGATTAAACCTATCCATTACAAAAATATCATATAAACAGTAGGTTAATACTACATGCCAAAGCAAAACTAACTCAATTGGTTTTACATTTTTACCATTTTTCTACTATTTACTAAGCATTTTTCATAGTCTACAACTACTTAAACTTAGCATTTAAATTAGAGTAAAACTAATTGGAAATTGAAAGTCAACCTGTAAGGAAAGTTGTAGACCTTAGAATAAGGAATCCAACAAATTTTAGTTTGTATTTTTCTGATTTTTCCTTGAATCGCTATGGAATTTCAAAGTCTGCAGCAAAAATAACAAAGGGGTCCTTAATGGCACTATTCATCTGAGTCTTGGCTTTACAGACAGCCCCCTGGGCTTTCGTATCTTCCAACCCGAGGTCCCTGGCTGTGGTCAGAGAGGGAGCGCAAGTTTAACCGGCCAAATCCGGCGACGGCGATTGCCGGCGACGAGGGTGGAGGGGCGGGAAGCATCACCAAGTCCTTGCACACCTGCAGACGGTCGGGATTGGGTCGGGGTGGCGTGTAGAGGCGGTGCGACGAGAGCAGTGCAGCCGGCGGCGGAGGAGAACGGAGGCGACGGTGCTCCGGTGGTCGGGAGCGGCGAGGAAGAGGTCAGGGAGCTTCAGGGCGGTGTGGGGAAGCTCGGTGTGGGGCTGGTGAGCACGAGCAGGGGTTGGGGAAGCTTGCTAGAGGATCGGTGAAAGCAATGGGCGATCGGTGGCGGCTATCCACGGCGGCCCTTAGTTCACCGGAAGGGGAAAGCGGGGCGGCGGTGGTGATCAGAGGTCCGGGGTTGGGGAAACGGCAGAAGAACCAGGGGAATCGGTTGCAGGGCTCTTGTAGTGCTAATGCGCGCGAAAGATAAGGCCCTGGGGTTCTGCAGCGAGCTCTCCATGGCGGCGGCGAGGTGTTGACCGGCGGAGTCTCGGGGGGGTCGTGGCGCGCGCGAAATAGGACAGCACGGGAGGGCTAGGGCGTCGGCCGACGTCCAGGCGACGCGTGGGGAGGGCGGCAGCAGGAGGTGGAGCAGCAGCAGCCTGCACAGCGGCGACGGTGAGGTGCTCTACACCGGTGGCAGTGAGGAGAAGAGGAGCAGAGGGATGCCAGAGGAAGAAGGAAGGAGGGAGGGGTTCGAGGGACTCATGTGCAAAACCAAAAAAATCTAGGGACCTCTTGATAAAATAAAATTTCCCACTGATCTACAAGCCTAATGAGGAAATGCCCAAAATAGAAATTGGAGAGTTTTTCAAACCCTACAACATTGCTTTAGGGTTCAAGTTCAAAAACTCAAGGTATACAGCTCTACATTTTAAATTTTGAACAAAAGTGATATTTGAATAGATTTTGTCCTCACTGAGGTAGATTTCATGTAGTTTTGGATATAATTGCAAGTTTTCATGGAATGTCATGATGACTTGTATTCTTACATTTTGATCCTAAGTAAACTTTGAAAGTTACTTTTACACTTCAATAATTTTGCATAAAAGGACCCATACTTTTGCATTAATCACATCTAGGTCCTTCTTTCCACATAAAGGCCCAAATTTCCTAGAATTTAACATATCTATTGCAATTTCTTTCCTATGGTGATACAAATTTGACACCTAGTGTCACATTCTTCCTAGGTTTTGATTCTACCTCCCATTCTTTCCCAATTAAGACTAAAGGGCCCACATTTTTTTTCAAAATTACAATAATACCCTTTTTCCTTTGTACTTAAATTTGACACCCATACACAATAGCAAGCATACATACTTCACACAAAAATCTAGTGTTTATAATTCTAATTACCTGAATGTCACAGCCTTCCCCCCTAAAAAGAATCTCGTCCCGAGATTCTGAAGCAGAATGGAATCGGGCGATTAGATTTGGGAATTGGTTTGAAAGAAAGTTGGGAAATTTCGTTGAAGATAAGATTCTGTTTCCCAAGTTGCTTCTTCTTCGGTGTGATGATCCCATACGATCTTGTACATCTTAATCTTCTTTCTTCTGGTGATTCTCTCCTTGGTATCCAGGATTTGGATAGGTTGTTCAGTGTAAGATAGATCAGGTTCAATCTCAATGGCTCGTGCTTCAACGATCTCAGTAAGTACTTTGATACATTTCTTAAGTTGAGAGATATGGAAGACATCATGAATGGCAGCCAACTGAGATGGAAGATGAATTCTGTAAGCCACTGGGCCACAGACTTCAAGGATTTCGAATGGTCCGACATATCGGGGTGCTAATTTCTCTTTTATGCTGAAGCGCTGAACACCTTTGGTAGGAGATACTCGGAGATAGACAAAATCCCCTACTTGGAATTGCAGAGGTTTTCTTCTCTACGCTGCGTAGCTTTTCTGTCTGGATTGGGCTGCTTTAAGATTGGCTTGAATAACTTTGATCTTATCTTCGGCTTCGACAACTAGGTCTGGTCCAAAGATTTTGCGTTCGCCGGTCTCAAACCAACTCAAAGGAGTTTGACATCTTCGACCGTATAATGCTTCAAAGGGAGCCATTCGAAGACTAGACTAATAGCTATTGTTGTAAGAAAACTCGGCCAAGGCAAGACATTTGTCCCAGCTGGTACCATAGTGAATAATGCAAGCTCGGAGCATGTCTTCAAGAATTTGATTTACTCACTCCATCTGTCCATCTGTCTGAGGATGATACGCAGAGCTTCGAATTAGTTTGGTTCCAAGAGCATATTGGAGTTGTTCCTAGAAGCGAGCAATAAATTGTGCCCCTCGATCAGAGATAATGGTTTTTGGGATACCATGCAATCGAACAATTTGATCAAGGTAGACTTCGGCATACTTTTTGGCGGAATAAGTGGGATGCACCGGAAGGAAGTGAGCAATTTTGGTAAGACTATCAATGATCACCCATATGGAGTCATGTTTTTGGGATGTGTTGGGAAGACCCACTATAAAATCCATACTAATATCTTCCCACTTCCACGATGGGATGGGTAGTGGTTGGAGTGTACCAGATGCTTTTAGATGACTGGCTTTGACTCTCTGGCACGTATCACATTCAGATTCATATTTAGCAATTTCTCTTTTCATCCTGGTCCATCAAAAATTTTGTCAAAGATCTTGATACATTTTGGTACTACCAGGATGAATAGAAAACTTGGATAAATGTGCTTCATCAAGGATTTGTTTACGAAGTTGATGATCTTTAGGTACAACAATACGATTGTTGAACCATAGAACTCCTTGATGATTGGTGTGGAAACACTTATATTTTGCTTCTCCCTGAGATAGTTTTAACTTGATAATTTTGATACCTTCATCCTGTAATTGCGACATGACGATTTTATCTTGAAGGGTAGACTCAATAGATAATAGATTCAGACTACCTTGAGAAATGATCTCCAGATTGAGTTTCCTCATCTGATAACAGAGAGTTTCATTGAAGGTTTCTATGGAGGAGCAATGACAATGCGCCTTGCGGCTAAGTGCATCCGCAACCACATTGGCTTTGCCAGGATGGTAGTGCACCTCAAGGTCGTAGTCTTTGATTAGTTCTAACTAACGCCTTTGCCTCATATTAAGGTCAGCTTGAGTAAAGATATATTTGAGGCTCTTATGGTCAGTGTAAATATTACACTTGGCGCCCATAAGATGATGTCTCCAGATCTTGAGAGCGTGAATAACCACTGCCAATTCAAGATCATGGGTTGGATAGTTTTGCTCATGATTTCGGAGTGCTCTAGATACATAAGCATTGACCTGGTTATTTTGCATAAGAATGCAACCAAGTCTGGTTCCGGAAGCATCACAATAGACATCGAAAGGCTAGGTACTATCTGGCTGAGCTAGCACTGGAGCAGTGGTTAGAAGTTTTCTCAGTATGTGAAATGCTTCTTCACAATTATTATCCCAATGGAATTTGACCTCTTTCTTAAGTAGCTCAATCATGGGTTTGGCTATTTTGGAGAAGTCTGGAATGAATCGGTGATAGTATCCCGCTAATCCAAGGGAACTTCGGATTTGATGGACTGAAGTTGGAGGCTTCCAATCCATAACTTCCTGAACTTTGGTTGGATCAACCGATATACCTTTACTGGAGATATTATGTCCCAAAAATTTCACACTATCCAGCCAGAATTCACATTTCGAGAATTTGGCGTAAAGGCGATGATCACGTAGCCGTTGAAGAACGACATGTATATGATCAGCAGGATCTTCTTTAGTCTTAGAATATATTAGAATAACGTCGATGAAAACTACAACGAATTTATCGAGTTCCGGCATAAAGACTAAATTCATGAGATACACAAAATATGCCGATGTATTAGTAAGTCCAAAAGACATAACCAGATTTTCATACAATCCATATCTGGTCGAGAAAGTTGTTTTTGGAATATCGCTAGGTTTAATTTTGATCTGATGATAACCAGAGCGTAAGTCAATCTTAGAAAAGACCTTAGCTCCAGCTAGTTTATCGAACAAGATGTCAATGTGGGGAAGAGGGTACTTATTTTTAATGGTGACCGCATTGAGTGGACGATAATCGACACATAGCCTTAAGCTATTGTCCTTTTTCTTTACAAAGAGAGCGGGGCAGTCCCAAGGTGAAGCACTTGGGCGTATGAAACCTTTGTCAAGAAGATCTTGGAGTTGGATTTTTAGCTCGGCCAACTCATTTGGAGGCATGCGATATGGCCTCTTTGAAATAGGAGCGGTGCCAGGTTGGAGTTCAATAATAAACTCAATGTCTGTGTCTGGTGGCATTCCGGACAAGTCATCTAGAAAGACATCGGGATATTTACAGACTACAGGAATATCTTTTACTTTAATGTCTGTGATAGCATAGGCACAAGAGTGAAGAAACTCTTGCTCAGGCAGGTAGAGAGTGGTGGCTCCTTGATATGGTGAGTCAATCTCAATAACTCGGGAAGAGATATCTAATAGTACTCTATGTTCTGTCATCCAGTTTGTCCCAAGTATGACATCAATACCCTCTAGATTTAGCAGTACCAAATCAGTTTTGATTGATTTACTGCCTAATTGAATTGGTACACTTTTAACCATTTGGTTAGAGGTAATCTTTCCTCCAGGGGTAGAAATCATATATGACCCCTTGGTAGGACAAAGATCAAGTCCTATTCGGGTACCACAGTTGTTACTAATGAAACTATGAGTTGCTCCTGAATCAAATAAGGTAACAACTGGTTTGTGATAAATAGAGAATGTACCCGACATGACGGGAGCTCCATCCGGAAGTTCTGCAAGGGTGGTGAAGTTAACTCGCCCTTGCCGGACTTGCATCATCGGCCTCTTGCCCTTGTTCTGGTTATTCTGATTGGAACTTTGCCCTTGATTAGGTTTCCTGGGCCTCGGACAGTCCCTGATAAAATGATCCGCACTCCTGCAATTGAAACAGCAATAAGTGCTGCTTTTCTGTAGGACTGGTTGAACATTTGGCCGTGGGCCAGATTGTTGTGGCTGTTGCGGAGGTATGGGAGGTCTATACCCTCCTTGCTGTTGAGGCGGCCTAAAAACTAATCTACCAAATGGAGCATTCCGCTGTGGCGCTCTAGGCGGTGCATTCTGAACAAATCGATGCCGCGATGGTTGAACACTCGCAGGTCCAGTGGAAATCCTTCGTTTCTTTTCGGCACGGTGTGCCGTGATGCAATCTTCCTGGGTCAGGGACATGTTAACCAGCTCACTAAAGGTATTGGCCTTCACAAGGTTCAAACGTTCCTTGAGCTTAGTGCTCAAGCCCCGATGAAAACGATCTTGCTTCTTGGTGTCACTGTCAGCGTGATAACCCGCGTATTGGCATAGGTGATTAAAAGCCTGTGCATATTGCAGTACGGTACGGGTGCCTTGGATGAGTGCCAAGAATTCATTCAATTTTCGCTCCATCAGTCCTTCGGGTATATGATGTGCTCTGAAGGCATTCCAAAATTCTTCCCAAGAGATAACATGGCCATCAGCTTGCATGGCACAATAATTATCCCACCAAATACGGGCAGCACCACGTAGTTGTTGGGCGGTGAAGTGAGCTTTATTGGAGTCCGCACATGGAATCGTAAAAAGAGCAAACTTGGATTCAATGGTGCGAAGACAAGCATCGACATCAAGGGGCTCCTCAACTTTGCTGAATAACGGGGGCTGAGTACTGAAGAAATCTTGGTAGTTTGCCACTTGAGGATCATCATGACTTCCTCGTGATTGCTGGCGTTGTTGATTCTGCTGTGCCTGTACTAGCAGATTAAGAAGTTCGGTCTGCCGAGCCATAACCTCGGCTAGATTTGGAGGTGGTGGTGGCGGTTGTTGGGAACCGCTAGCCTGATCTGCCCGGAAACCTTCCGAGGTTCCACGCGTGGCTTCAACCATCTGAAACAAAGGAGATATCCATTATTAACCACATAGCCTTACTCCCAATTTCAGAAGATATACCACTACTCAAATATGTAATTCACATACTCCATTCAACCAACTCATTTTAGATGCCAAGATATTGATCAAGATAATAGAACACGAGGCTTAGATTACATCGCAGATACTAGTGGTTCTTAACATCTTACATCAGGGTGGTTCAACTGCCACGGTTAAACTACATGTACACATACCACATATATTACAACAAGTGGTTCTAAGTCTAGGTAATCTACTCACGACCTATATCACACCACTATTTACAACTAAGATATCGACGATTTAGATAAACTAAAAATCATCGAGATTGCCCACAGAGGACTGGCTGCTGGAGGAAGAATGATCTGGCTGAGGATTGGGTTCTAGATCTCCATGCTCGGAGTCGAGATCGGAAACTCCCTCAATTTCCTCTGGGTCTTCTTCTCCACCTTCAGGGGCTACAGGTACAGCAGGAGGTATTAGCTGCTCCTGGAGTTCATCAATGTGAGCATGGGCATCATCGACCTCAAGGATAAGGTCATGAATTTGCTCCTGGAGGAACTCAATAATTGTGTTGCGCTGAGTGATTATTGCATCAATTTCGTTGATCTGATCCTCCTGGTGAAGAATAGCCTCCTCTCTTGCTGTGATAATCTCCTCCTTCTCCGTGACCAAGGCTTGAAGTTCCACGATCTGAGTAACTTGTCGATCAGCATTCCGGTAATGACCTTGAGCCACACCAGTTAACTGAACCATGCTATGGTGCAGCAAGATCTGATAATGGTGCTGAACATTCATAAACCTGGTGATACCACGGATCGTTTCTTCGGCTGAATCTCCCAACAAGTGACCATAATGAGCTATCCGAAAGTTCCACTCGGGACCACTGGAATCTATTGCAGGGAATAGGCCAATAGGATACCCTGCAACCTCTATTGGATGCTGGTTGCAGAAGATATGAATAGCTTCCAGAGCTGCAGCTTCGATGGTGTCAACTAGACGGTAGCCCACCACATCAACCTCGATGGGCTGCCACTATGAGTGGAAAGGATGTTGAGGAATCGTCATCCTGACTCGGCATCGAGGAACACCTTCTTCTCGATACTCCACTCCGTCATATTGTGGAGGCTCGGTGTAAAAGAACAAACTTAATGATTCCCATAGAAGTCGGGGAAAACCCTCCCAGTGCAAGGCATTAGTATGAAGATGCCCTGCATGATCCCAAGAGATGTTCGAAGGAGCGGCCATCTGAAACAAGAATCCAGATGATGAGATTCACTTACCCTGCTGAGAACTCACAAGGTAAATGGAACGAGACAAGTGATTTTGGTAACAATAAGGCTGGGAATTCAGATGGATGTTTAAAATACTCAACTAAAAGATTCTATTGAAACCATACTAAGGATAAACAACACTTTACCTGTCCTAAAAAAAATTCAACATATTCAAGCTCTTATTTTGTTTGTTGATGAATTATGCATGCACGTACTATTCGACCTCACAACCAAAAATAATTGCCGAATATCTCCGGACTTGCGTGGTTAGTTTCGGTGGCATAATACATACGTCTCTCACTAATAACTAGTCGATAAGTCCTATCCGTCTTAACCTATTAATCGTGGTTAGTGTACCTGTAGAAAATCACAATATATATCCAATGAACCTTTCATGCCAGCATGTCATGAAAGCGTCCCCAATCATTACTGTTCACTATAGTAACATCATCTGTACCATTACCGCCATACAGACAACGTTAACATACGTTATCGAAACAACGTATTCATAGGGGTACCGCAAAATGCGGGGGTATGAACAGCGATCGCCATACCCTGCACCGAACCATATACTCCCAATATAATCAACCTAAGTTGATATATTGGCAGCATCTCTAGTAAGCCACTGCTTGAGAAACAGCGTTCGGTTCGCATCACCGACGGGAAGGCTAACTCCCCAGTTAGCTGAGGATCCTTACCTTCTTACCTCATTGTCGAAGGTGTAGTTACAAAATGTAAAGTTGAATTGTGCATCAATTTAAGTTGTAACAGAAAAGTAATGCTGGGAGTTAGGGTTATATATATATAATATGGCCACCTCTAATTCCCTTAATATCATCACCCTAGGGCTTTACGTACTAAGCACAATTCTTGACGAGTTCAACATAGTTTTGCAAAATACTTTGTTAGTCAAATTTTATACTAAAAACATTTCTAAGGTCATTCATATCTCCGGGGTACACTTATTAGCTCTGATACCAGCTGTGGTAGAACCAACCAGAATTACACCGGCTCAAGTACGCGAGTCCACTCCTGAGGGCTCCAACGTACTTCAAACGGTATAATCCCTTGGCCTGTCGGGTAACGTCCCGATAAACCACCGATGCAGGATCAAACAAGGTACCTCGCACGAAGGCGAGTCCAGAGATACAATCATCGTCATATTTTACATCACAGGCATTTATATTATATAAATGGTCAAAAGTAGTATCAGCTCCAAACTGATAGGATTTATTACAGACCGGTTCAAGTTTCAAGTTTACGGCAGCGGAATGTAAACCACAACCACTGTACACGTCGCTAGTACGGATATCATGCTAAGCCCTGGCATGATATCACTCGGTAGGATCAGTGTTGGCCGGGGACGGGTCCCATTGCACGGACCAACCATCAGGCAGAGTGTAAGGCCATGGCATAGGCAGAGCAGAGTCCTCGGGGGGATTACCTGAATAAAAGGCACAATACAAGACTGAGTATTCTAATACTCAGCAAGACTTACCCGTTTCATGGTATATTTTATCCATGTAACTAGACTTATGAAGGCTGTAATGGTTATGGTAAAGTTTTCAGCTGAAAAACAACAAAGAGTAGATCCTTAATTTTAAATTTTAGCTTTCAAGTTCTATGTGATTATCCATTCTAGATAAGCACCTATGACTATTCAAGCATGGTAGAATCTTTAGTCAAATATCATCTTTGATAACCATGGAGTTGCTCTTGTTACTCTATGTGGCAAAGGGATCAGCACTCTCAATCTCCGCGAGAAATGGATGATTCCTTAATCGAATTTCAGACCTTGCAAGGGTAAACCTAACTCACACGCTTGGAATATCCCAAGATTGTTCCAAAGCAACTGTTTGCCTTTCATTCCGACTCGTGGATCAGATCCACCATAAGCGACTGCAGGACCATACGCACATCCAATGTGCAGGATGTACGTCTGTAGTGCGACTACACGACCGTACTCCTGGTTGCCCTGCAACACGTATTCCCACACATTGAAGCGAGTAACAGGAAAAACCAAATACGAGTGGTGGGGGTTATGTCCACTCCTCGGGCTAATTGGTTACTAGGCTTACCGCTTACCATATTTCGCGGCATGTGGCTAGTACTTTCAAACGCTTAACCACCGCTACCACACACTGCAACCTTAACCAAATTCACCAACACAGACGGGGTATCATTTCAACCATTATACTTCACATAAATCTCATCCATCATCCTTATAGTGATTACAGGAATGTAAACATAGCAGTTCCTATATCGCGCGAGTGATAGGAAATCACTCGACTTCTACCGGTCCTATTAGCATAGCAGCTATTCGGACTCAGGTTCTAGTATTCAGTATATTGGTTCCTAGGAAAATGCAACTAGGGTTTCCGATACAACTCCTAAGAAATTAATGCATAGGTAGATATAAATAAATATAGATTGTAGTGTAAATAAAGTAGTGGGTTATGTCCAGGGCTTGCCTTCTTGAGTGGGGTTGGGGGCAGGAGTGTCAAAATTTTCCAAACTTTGGTTCGGAGCTTCAGTTAGATTTCCGACGATGTTCCCTGGGTCTTCAGAAATTTCCACTTCTTGATCCGCGATCAGTTCGTAGTCTCCGTTGGTAAGAGTAGTGGAGTCTATATGATATGCAAAGATGTATTTTAAGAGATGCATACACTTTCATTTTATTTCACAATAAAGTTGCAATCCAATGAAAACACAGTTCACTCATCACACCTATCATTTACTCTTTTACTGGGCAGTCATTTATCGGACATAAACTAACCTAGTTAGCTACATTAGACAACATATTTTATTGTTACAAAATAAACTACCATAGCACTGGGGTTGAAACTTTTACCACTTACAAATTGAGCTATGTCTAAGCCACTATAAATTTATCAAGATTTTATTAGGTCATAAGGATAAATAGCAATAGCATTAACATTTTAGGTACTATTTATAATTGTACATACACACAAGATTTTGTTTTAGATTTTTGTGCACAGGTTACACTATTCAAGTTCAACACCTCAAAATATTTTCATCATTGTTAAACATCTAGAGTTGTAGATATTAAATATACAAGATTCAACAAGCATTATCCATGATTAAACCTATCCATTATAAAAATATCATATAAACAGTAGGTTAATTATTTTTCATAAATGATACATACCAAAGCAAAACTAACTCAATTGGTTTTACATTTTTACCATTTTTCTACTATTCACTAAGCATTTTCATAGTCTACAACTACTTAAACTTAGCATTTAAGTTAGAGTAAAACTAATTGGAAATTGAAAGTCAAGCTGTAATGAAAGTTGTAGATCTCAGAATAAGAAATCCAACAAATTTTAGTTTGTATTTTTCTAATTTTTCCTTGAATTGCTATGAAATTTCAAAGTCTGCAGCAAAAATAACAAAGGGGTCCTTAATGGCACTATTCATCTGAGTCTTGGCTTTACAGACAGCCCCCTGGGCTTTTGTATCTTCCAACCCGAGGTCCCTGGCCATGGTCAGAGAGGGAGCGGAAGTTTGACCGGCCAAATCTGGCGACGGCGATCGCCGGCGGTGAGGGTGGAGGGGTGGGGAAGCATCACCAAGTCCTTGCGCACCTGCAGACGGCCAGGATTGGGTCAGGGTGGCCTGTAGCGGCGGCGCGATAAGAGCAGTGCGGCCGGCGGCGGAGGGGAACGGCAGCGACGGTGCTTTGGTGATCGGGAGCGGCGAGGAAGAGGTCGGGGAGCTTCAGGGCGGTGTGGGGAAGCTCGGTGTGGGGCCAATTGGGCTCAAGAAGGGTCGGGAAGGGGTGTTCCACGGCGAAAAGGGGGCGGCGGCGGATGGTGGTTGCCGGCAGTGGCGCTCCGGCCAAAGTTGATGGCGGTTAAGGGGCTGGTGAGCACGAGCAGGGGTTGGGGAAGCTTGCTAGAGGATCGGTGGAAGCAATAGGCGATCGGTGGCGGCTGTCCACGGCGGCCCGTAGTTCACCGGAAGGGGAAAGCGGGGCGGCGGTGGTGATCAGAGGTCCGGGGTTGGGGAAACGACAGAAGAACTAGGGGAATGGGTTGCAGGGCTCTTGTAGCGCTAATGCGCGCGAAAGATAAGGCCCTGGGGTTCTGCAGTGAGCTCTCGACGGCGGCGGCGAGGTGGTGACCGGCGGAGGCTCGGGGGGGTCGTGGCGCGCGCAAAATAGGACAGCACGGGAGGGCTAGGGCGGCGGCCAACGTCCGAGCGACGCGTGGGGAGGGCGGCAGCAGGAGGTGGAGCGGCAGCGGCCTGCACAGCGGCGACGGCGAGGTGCTCTACACCGGTGGCAGTGAGGAGCAGAGGAGCAGAGGGATGCCAGAGGAAGAAGAAAGGAGGGAGGGGTCCGAGGGACTCATGTGCAAAACCAAAAAAATCTAGGGACCTCTCCGTAAAGTAAAATTTCCCACTAATGTACAACCCTAATGAGGAAATGCCCAAAATAGAAGTTGGAGAGTTTTTCAAACCCTACAATATTGCTTTAGGGTTCAAGTTCAAATACTCAAGGTATATAGCTCTACATTTTAAATTTTGAACAAAAATGATATTTGAATAGATTTTGTCCTCACTGAGGTAGATTTCATGTAGTTTTGGATATAATTGCAAGTTTTCATGGAATGTCATGATGACTTGCATTCTGACATTTTGATCCTAAGTAAACTTTGAAAGTTACTTTTACACTTCAATAATTTTGCATAAAAGGACCCATTCTTTTGCATTAATCACATCTAGGTCCTTCTTTCCACATAAAGGCCCAAATTTCCTAGAATTTAACATATCTATTGCAATTTCTTTCCTATGGTGATACAAATTTGACACCTAGTGTCACATTCTTCCTAGGTTTTGATTCTACCTCCCATTCTTTCCCAATTAACACTAAATGGCCCACATTTTTTTCAAAATTACAATAATACCCTTTTTCCTTTGTACTTAAATTTGACACCCATACACAATAGCAAGCATACATACTTCACACAAAAATCTAGTGTTTATAATTCTAATTACCTAAATGTCACAGTTGGCAATGCTTCGACCAACACCACGGGTGATCTGGGAGAGTTGTTCTTCGCTTTCCCTTCGGCTTCACTTTCCGCCAGGGGGCTCCCGCTTTCAGTGGTCTCGCTGTCGGGCAGAGCGTCAGCTACTTGAGCCCTTTTCGCTTCGGCTGCAGTGCTGGGGAGAAGGTGGTCCGGTCGGGGGATGTCGGGTTGTGGTGGATAGCTCCGATACAACTCTGTATGTCCCTGCAGAAGATTTTCAGTTAGCAGTGGCAGAACAACAGAGCTTGTTCTAAAAAAGTAGTTGAATACTTACTGGTTTTGGAGGATTTTGCGCAGAAAACAACTGCGGAACGTAGGGAATTGCGTTCACGTCCAGCAGCATTCACTTGACCCGGATGAGTGCGGTGTCGTTAGTCAAGTCCTCTGCGCACATCCGAGAGGGATCTTCGGCGCCTATGTACTCGAAGCCTAGTGTGTGGCGTTGTTGGATTGGCTGGATCCGGCGTTTGAAGAATGAAAACATCACAGACGCTCCGGTCACTCCTATTTCTTTATGAGCTGCTATGATGGAAAGCAACTCGTCAACTTGGTCCAGGTCTCCTCTAGAGAGTTCAGTGTTCCACTCTGGCCTAATGACAGGGGGTTTTCCGGATTTTTCAGGTAACTCGGGTGTATGGTTCCCGATGTAGAACCAATAGTTTTTCCATCCAGGAATATTGGAGGGGAACTTGTAGGAAATGTACCTATCGCCGGCTTGTTGTCTAAGCTGGATGCCGGCGCGTCCTATGATGGATGGATTTTTGGCAGTGGGTTGCGGCTTTACTCGGAAAAGGAAGCGGAAAATATCCCGGTGGGGTTCAATTCCAAGAAAAGCTTCGCAAAAATGGATGAAGATGGCTATGTGGCAAATTAAATTCGGGTTGAGGTGATGGAGCTCAAGCCCGTAGAAATAAAGAAGGCCTCGGAAGAAAGACCAAGAGGGGAGGGCCAAACCCCGTTCGGCAAAATGGTAAAATGTGATGATTTCGTCTACATTTTCCATGGGAAGAGGTTCGCGAAAAGAGGGGCGCCAGTTGACAAGACTTTTTTCTTGAAGCAAACCCTCGGAAACAAGTTTCATGATATCATTGTTAGAGCACTTACTGTGAGTCTATTCCCCAGACGGCGGCTGTGACTCTTTCCCCTTCCCATCCTTCTCGTTAGATCTTTTGGGCGCCATTTCTAAATCTGCTCGCCATGAGTTGCTCGGGGGCTGCGGAGAAAGGGGCGGAGAGATTTGGCTGGATTGGGGCTTTTTCAAGGGGGTGAAGGTGGAGTGCGGCTCTGATTGGGGGATTCGGAAATTTCTTAGCAGATTGCAGATTGGAAGCACGGATTTTACCTGGTGTTACTGCGGGGTTAAATAACTAGCGGCCGGGTACAGGTTTACTGTTTTTTAAGTTGAAGAGTCGTTTCAGGAAATATTGTGAAGTTGAGGGGTCGTTTGATGGATTGTTTAGATAAAATATTCGATTAATTATTTTTTCAGGGTTCATTGTCCCGAAAAAAGGGGTTTTTCGAATTCCAGATCTAACTTCCATCATTTGTACCATCACATCAGTTATTTATCATGGGAACATTTTTTCACTGTATGCCATGACCTTTGGATCCTTATTTCCAAACCTGAGAGATTTGTATTCAAGGCTCGGGGGCTGCGGGATACGTGGCATCGACTACTTATTTTTTCGAATTTATTTGAAAAGTAAGTAAGGAAGATTCAAGACTAATGTGACACTCAGCCTGATTCTCCGATTCAACCTAAGGCTCGGGGGCTACTCCACATGGAGTGCGATTTTTCAATCGCACACCATACCAGAGAAGTAATTCGGGTTATGATGTAACGCCCGCATTTTTATCTTATTTAAATTGTGTTAACAATCCCTCGCTTAAAAATCTTTTAAACCTTTTCCGCCGCTTGAGCTCCCGAAGCCCACCTCCCGATTTTCCGCCGTTCTGACATCGCGCAGTCTCTTCCTCTTTTTCCGTAGAGCCGCCCGTCCCTTTTCCTTTTCCACTAGCCCCGCCATCCCGTTACATCACCATCGTGTGCGGTCGGCCGCGTGCGCCTGCCCGGCCACGATCGTCGGCGCCGTACGCGTGTCCTATCTTTTCTTTTCTCATATTTTGTTCAAATCCATTTTATTTCTCTCTTAAAACTTTTTTCCCAGACTCTTTTTTTTTGCTGGCTTCCTCTTTCTTTTTCTCCCCTGTGCTGCCTGCTGCCTGCTGCCTGCTCGAGCTGTAGCCCGCTCCATGCGCACACACGCGGGCCAGTTCACGACCCATCGCTGCCCCCGTTGCAGGCCGTGCACGCACGCTCGCATCACGCTGCCCGCGTCACGCCACGGCCGCTGTGGCTGCTGCCACTCGCTGTGCCGCTGCGTGCCTGCTGCCCGTGCACGCCAAGCCGTCGTGCGGCCCGCTGCTGCGCCGGCCCGTCTCCGTCCCGTCCCCTCACCCTCGCAGCTCGCGCTTTGTCCCCGAGCATCCCAGTGCTCATGGCCTGGCCGCCCCCCCTCCTACCGTTCCCCTCCCCCTCCTGTTCTATCTCGAGGAAGAAGAAAGGCAGACTTGTGCATAACCCCTCCACTTTTCCTCCTTATGCAGTCCGCAGCACCCATTTGATGCGACATTATGTTCTGATTCGATTCCAAACTCCACCACGCATCAAATATTCCCTCCAAGTCTCAAGATCCACAGCCAACAAATATAATAGTCTCCTCTACTTTTTAATCGAAGCTCTCTATTTCCCTTTTTTTTAGCTCTTCGGCGAACTTTGTTTTTATTGTGTGATT
This sequence comes from Panicum hallii, assembly GCF_002211085.1. NCBI lineage: Eukaryota > Viridiplantae > Streptophyta > Magnoliopsida > Poales > Poaceae > Panicum > Panicum hallii. Next base: position 10,710,930 of record NC_038045.1, on the reverse strand, counting down.
GTTTGTGTGTTGTAGCCGACGGTGTGACCGAGGAGGAGCAGGACCGCGAGCCGAAGCCCGAAGACCCGTACCTCGAGGAGGAGCTTCCGGAAGGCTTTGAGGACGGCAAGTCCAATCCAATCCTTTGATGCATATTTATCCCAGTTTTATAAACGCAACCTATTGGCCTGTTTTACAAAATGCATTGTTTTATTGCAAGACATGGTTGGATAGCCACCCCTTGATTGCTATGACTATTCCTTGATGACCTAGTTTAATTTCTATATAGGATTTGCTCTGTTGGATGTTAACTACTGCTAGAGATGCTTATTACCTTTTATTCCCTTTATTATATTTTAATCATGACCACAAAGCGATTTACCGAAAATAAGGGTGTGAGTGTTTTAAAAGATAAAACGGGATTTCGAGAAAATAAAAGAAAGATATAACCTGATGAGATGGATGGCGTTTTCCGTGTGAAATGCCACTGGTGAGCTTGTACCTTTGTGGTTGAGCATGGTTGGGAGATGTCCGTCTTGTCAACGTAAAGATGAACTGAGGTGTCATCTTGCCTAACCCACTTATCGTACAACCACTCGACCGTTGTGTGGGCAACGACTTAGCATAAACCCCACTAGTTGTTCTGCTAGCGAAAAGGAGAGCGGGTGAGCAATGGGAGATCATGGAGAAGGAATACGATCTGTGTGAGTTATGTCCCGGTTATGACCTTGTTGATAGGTCATTAACCCCATGGTTGCTTCCGTGTTGGCTAGTTAGATTCAGCTAGGGTGGGTAATGGTTTGTTAGGATCGGCAGCGACATTAAGGTGTTCGTAGTACGGTACCCTACTTGTGGGTAAAGTGTACAACCTCTGCAGAGTGTAAAATCTATTCGAATAGTCATGTCCACGGTATTGGACGAGTTACGGCATGGTCACTTCAATAGACATTTTGGGATGGTTGGTTTTGTGGCGTGAGTTGTTTTGAAAGTGCTCGGCAGTTGTGCCGTGAGCTACTGTGGATGTGGAATCCGGTAGTATTAAAACATGGATCCTTTGTGTAGGATCAACCCCACTTATTATTCGATTACTACGGAAATGTCTTGAGAAAACTCTTTTATTTAATGAACCCTTGCATGTGTAAAACCTCTCTTTATCACAAATGAACCCTAGTCTCATCCTTGATATATCCTGTGCATGATCTTTATTATTCCCCTCCGTGGGTGTGGTTGGACTTGTTGAGTACGTATGTACTCACTCTTGCCTAGTTTTTACAGAGGAGGATCCGAACTTCGTTCCTGAAGACGTCGAGTAGGTCGCCGTCCTGCACCCAATCTTGCCTGTGGTTCAGGGTCTCCACAGGAAGCTTACCATGGTGCAAGACTCTGATGTTATCTTAGATTTCAATGGCACTTTGGTTTGGTTTGTAGTCCTTATGTTGTCCCTCTTGATAGTGGCGCTTCAGTGCCCGCTACCTCGACGGTTTGTACGGTAATGAACCATCTGTTGTAATAAATGTGTTATCAGCCTCCTGGGACTGATATTTGTATCACATTTAGTCACCTCTAATGAGGGGACGCTTCAGATGGTATTAGAGCTGTAGGTTGGCCGTAGGACGCGACCCTTAGGACCGAGGACATTTTCTAAGCCGTTTCCCACTAGATCTTTCCCCACTTAACTCACCTTTCCACACGGCACTTACCTTTGGCCCTTGTCTGGTTCCAGATGGCTGACAATGGATGGAGTGACGGAATCTGCCCCGCAGAGCCTGGCCTCCCGAAGTTATTGCTACTAAGCCTAGAACGCGTCGGAGTTGTGGACCCACCAGAGTACACCTACCGGGAGTACAACTTCAGAGGCACCCTTCGGTGTGACCTGATGATCTTCATGGGAAAAAGCACACTTTACCCCGACGTGGATCCCTGGTTCATCTCCACCACTGGCTTTGGGTTCCCAGACACCTACCGAAAGGCTGCCCGAAAAGCCCTGCGACGCCTACGCGTGGTCTATAAGCATTATCTTCAGCGAACTTCTATGGGATTTTTCCCACCTGCTGGAGGAAGAGGACGCTCATGGATTGGGAAGGGAAGAAGAAGAACTAGAAGATATGGTTTCCCAGTTGTCCATTTACCTCACCGGCCTAGAACGACTTTACAGCGAACAGACAAAACAACTGAGGCACCAAATCCGCAGGGCAGAAAAGGTAGAACAAGAGTTGGAAATACAATGGAGGAGAACAATAGAAGCTGAGGCACAAGCTGAGATTTCCCTAGCCTCTCTCCAAGACATATGGCAAAGCAACGCTCAAGGAAGGGAACATATCAAGGCACGCAGAAGAGAAGCTGGATTACTGGAAGGAGAACCCGAAGAAACCCATTGGGATAAGGGCACTCAGACCGAAGATGAGGTATTGGAGCAATGTCTTCCGCCAAAGAAGCGACCTACCAGATCAGGGAAGAATCCCCTTGGGAAGAGTAGAGTACCTAAGCTAGAGCTATCATCCTAGTAATAATGTATCCTTGGGAGATGTACCCGACCCTAATGAAAAATAAAGACTGTCTATCCTTCTTGTACCCTACCATGTGTGCAAGGCTTGTTCACTCTACCTTTGTTTTCAGATGGCCGAGAATGGTTGGACCCAGGGCGTTTGCCAAGAAGAGCCTGGTTTCCCCCACCTTTTGATCAACTCCCTGGAGTGCCTCGGTGTTACTAAGCGCCCAAGGTACTACAGCAGAGAGTACGAACACCTCGGCACTCTTCGCTATAGGGTGGTTCTTTCTATCGCCAGAAGCACCCGCTACCCCGACAACGAGCCATGGTGAGTGACTGCCATAGGATTTCAACATCGGGATGCCTCTCCCTTGGCCATTAGAAAGTCTCTACGCTACCTGTGCCGGATCTTTGAGGAACACCTCATTCCCACAACGATGAGGCTTTTTCCTCCAGCCATCAGGACGCAAGTCTGGCAGGCCCGCATGAGGAACTTGGAATGGCGCCGCCATCAAGAAGACCTTTTGTACCATGTGGTCGCCTACCTCATCTCCTTGGACAAGCTCTTCGATGAGCAAGACCGATTCCTAAGGGAGCAAACCCACCGGGCCGAGCAAGCTGAGCTTGCAGTGAGGATGCACCAAATCCGGGTAGCTCAAGCCGAAGCAAGGACCGCGGCTGCTATAAGTAGCGAGGCCGTCGCTCATGAGAACCTCAGGCAGATCCAGGATCGGCGCATGCAAGAATGGACCAGTAGTGGAACGCCCGTCCCGGCAATCGGGGAGACCCAAGTCCTAATTGGAACACCCATCATAGGATGCGGAGGACTTTTTGGGACCCCACAAGCTCCACCCGAAGGTGCCAAAAGGTCAGCTGCAGCCACAGAAGGAGCTATCGAACAGCCTCGAGAAAATGGGATCCTCGAGGACGACGAGGAAGAGCTACTCATTCCACTGGAAGTGCACTCCGCCCCGGAAGACGACTCGCCCCACGAGTAGCATGCCTCAGATATGCCCCCAGGGATGAAGCCATCCCAGCCCCAAGCTTAGAGTTGTGCCCCTCCCATCTGTTGTGCCCTTTGTACCCGACCGTGTAGTGCGTGTTTTGGTTGTACCCTCCCAAGTGTTGTACCCCCAGCTTAATAAATAAAACTGTTTGTGCTTGATGCTTGTTTATCTATGTGCTTGTCGGCAGTTGGTGGATTATGCCTTTTCAAAAATATGAAAATAAAATATCACTTAATTCCAAATCTAAATCTCATAAAAGTTTTACCCAATCCACAGATGGCCCCCAGGCGTAACACCAGGACCCTCCAAAGTCAAGCACATACCACTCCAAGTGCGGAGAGGCAACAGGGTGTGCAAGGACAAGCCCCCGGCCATGAAGATCAGGAAGTAAGCCAGTGGGGAGGAGAAAACCAAGTAGGAGCACGTCAGGCCCCACCCCCACCCCCACCGGCCATTGACATGGTGCAAGTGTTGAACAACCAGAACATCCTACTGGAAGCTTTGACCAATGTCATCACAAACCCAAGGCCCCGTGAGCAAAGTACAAATGACAAACTGACAGCTTTTCTGAGGACCAAGCCACCCACTTTTGCAGGATCCTACAACCCCTTGGATCCAGATGACTGGCTGCGTGTTATCAAGAGAAAGCTCGAACCATTTGAGCATGGAGACCGTGACAAGGTTCGTTTGGCTGCTCACCAGCTCACTGGAACTGCTTTGTCTTGGTGGGAGAACTACTATGCAGCTGCTCAGGATGCCTCCACTATCACTTGGAAGGAATTTGTGGATGAGTTCCGTCGCTATCACATCCCAGCAGCCACCATGAAGCACAAGGCAGATGAGTTTCGTGAGCTGCAAAAAGGCAACAAGTCCGTTGAGGAGTACACATATCAGTTCATAGAATTGGCTCGCTATGCACCGGAGGAAGTAGACAAGGACGAAAAGAAGCAAGATATGTTCAGAAAGGGTTTAAATGCAAAACTTAAGAAGCTGCTTTCCCCATGCATCTACCCAGACTTCAACACACTGATGAACATGGCTATCATCACCGAGAGAGCCATGGCAGAGGAAAAGAGAGACAATAAGCGTAAGTTCCTGGAAACCATGGCTCGCCAGCAGGACCGTTTCCAGAAGCCGAGGCACTTCGGCTCTCCAGTGCCTAGGTCCCAAGCCCCTATGCAGTACAGGACCCAGTCACAAGCTACTGGCTCTCAGGCCCCCAACACCCAGTTTAGGCAGTTCAAGAGCCAGAACACCATGAAGGCCCCACAGAACAATGCAAGCCAAGTTACTGCCAGCAACAATGCCCGACATGCTTCAACTGCCGTGAGACAGGGCACTTCATTGCCAACTGCCCATATGCCAATAACAAGCCGGCAGCATCAGCCTTCTCCAACTCGGTGAACGGACGAAGGCCAGCTCTATCAGGAGCCAATCGTGTACCCATCCACAGTAACAATACCAGCAACAACAACCAGCAGATGGGGCTGCCCCAGCAGTCCTTCGGACAAGCCCGCATCAACCACATCAACGCGCATGAGGCTCAGGACGCTCAGGGCGTAGTGCTCGGTGAGTTTCTAGTCAGCTCAGTTTTGGCAACAATATTATTTGATTCTGGAGCATCACATTCATTCTTATCCTCAAGTTTTGTGGAAAAGCACAATATACCTACAGTACTACTAAAAACACCCCTATTAACTCGAACGCCTGGAGGTGACATTAAGTGTCAACTGGGTTGTTCTCGGGTAAGGATCATTTTAAGTGGGGTAGAGTTCCTAGCAGACCTAGTAGTACTTAAGTCTAAAGGTATAGATATGATTCTTGGAATGGATTGGCTAAGCCTGCACAATGGCCTTATAAGTTGTGCTGACAAGGTGGTACACCTAACCAACCCAGAAGGAGTACAAGTAACCTGCCATACTCGGGGAAGTGGACCGGACCCAATGGTTTTTAGAATGGAAGCTAAATCCTTGGAAGAAGTTCCAGTAGTAAATGAATACCTAGATGTTTTCCCTGAAGAACTCTCAGGAATGCCGCCAGATAGGGATATAGAGTTTGTCATTAACCTTGTCCCTGGAACCTCCCCTATAGCTAAGAGACTTTATAGGATGGCAGCCTCCGAATTGGCAGAACTAAAGAAACAACTGGAAGAGTTACAACAAAGTGGTTTCATTAGACCAAGCTCATCACCATGGGGAGCTCCGGTCTTGTTCGTCAAGAAGAAGGATGGAAGCATGAGGATGTGCATGGATTACCGTGCACTAAATGAAGTCACCATGAAGAACAAATACCCCCTTCCCAGAATTGATGACCTCTTTGATCAGTTGAAGGGAGCCAAGTATTTCTCCAAGATAGACTTAAGGTCAGGATATCATCAGCTCAAGATTAAGGAAAGTGATATTCCGAAAACGGCCTTCGTCACCCGCTATGGGCAATATGAGTTTACGGTGATGTCCTTTGGACTCACCAATGCACCTGCTTATTTCATGAACCTCATGAATAAGGTGTTTATGGAAGAGTTAAATAAGTTTGTCGTAGTTTTCATTGACGACATACTTATTTACTCTAAGAGTGTCGAAGAACATGAGCAGCACCTACGAGTGGTTTTGGAAAAGTTGAGAGCGCACAAGCTCTACGCCAAGTTTAGCAAGTGTGAATTGTGGCTTAAGAAAGTAGCATTTCTTGGTCATATCTTGACCGCGGAAGGAGTAGTAGTGGACCCCGAAAAAGTCGAAGCAGTCTCCAATTGGCAGCAACCAACCAATGTTAGTGAAATCAGGAGCTTTCTCGGTTTAGCCGGGTAATACCGGAGATTTATTGAAGGATTCTCCAAGATAGCCCGACCCATGATAGAACTACTCAAGAAGGAGAAGAAGTTCACCTGGACCAAGTCATGTGAGAGAAGCTTCCAGGAGTTAAAGAGAAGACTGACAACCGCCCCGGTATTAACCTTGCTGGATATTCAACGGAACTTTGTCATTTACTGTGATGCATCCCGTCAAGGATTAGGATGCATCCTTATGCAAGATGGGAAAGTAGTGGCATACGCTTCCCGACAACTCAAGCCTCATGAGCAGAATTACCCAACCCATGATTTGGAGTTTGCAGCCGTAGTACATGCCCTCAAGATTTGGAGACACTATCTGATTGGGAATAGGTGTGAGATCTACACAGACCATAAGAGCTTGAAGTACATCTTCACCCAGCTAGATTTGAACTTAAGGCAAAGAAGGTGGTTAGAACTAGTTAAGGATTATAATGTGGTAATTCATTACCATCCTGGTAAAGCAAATGTGGTAGCAGATGCCTTAAGCTGGAAATCTTATGGACCTAAGGATGCCCACCTACAAGAAGAAATGGCACGATTAAATGTGCACATCGCCCCCTATGGTTCCAGTCGCAAGTTGAGTGTTCAACCCACTTTGGAGGATAGGATTAGAAAGGTCCAAGGTTCAGACAAGGACTTGATGAAAATCCGCATGCATATTGGAGAAAACAAGGCACCGGATTTTAGAGTGGATGACAAAGGAACCTTATGGTACAAAGATAGAATTTGCGTACCCAAGGAAGGAGACTTTCGGCAGACTATTATGGATGAGGCCCACAACTCGGCATATTCCATCCACCTAGGATCCACCAAGATGTATGTGGATATAAGACAAAAGTATTGGTGGAGTGGAATGAAGGCGGACATTGCACAGTTCGTCGCCCATTGTGATACTTGTCAAAGAATCAAGGCCGAACATCAGAAGCCAGCAGGATTGCTGCAACCCTTACCCATCCCGGTTTGGAAATGGGATGAGATAGGAATGGATTTTGTAGTGGGTTTACCCAAGACATAGAAAGGACATGACTCCGTATGGGTGATAGTGGACCGGCTCACAAAAGTCGCTCACTTCCTACCCGTACGGACCAATTATGTTGGAGAAAAGCTAGCCCGGCTCTATGTGGACAACATAGTGAAGCTGCATGGTGTGCCTAGCAGAATTGTTTCGGATAGAGGAACCCAATTCACCTCTAGGTTTTGGAAAAGTTTGCATAAGGCCATGGGCACCAAGTTGGATTTCAGTTCGGCTTATCACCCGCAGACTGATGGTCAAACAGAAAGGGTGAACCAGATTATGGAAGATATGCTAAGAGCATGTGTCCTTACTTATGGCAAGGATTGGGAACAAAGTTTACCCTATGCTGAGTTTTTCTTACAACAACGGTTATCAAGCAAGCTTGGGCATGTCACCATTTGAAGCTCTCCATGGGAGAAAGTGCAGAACTCCCCTGATGTGGTCAGAAGTTGGAGAGCGTGCCCTAGTTGGACCCGCACTCATAAAGGAAGCGGAAGAAAGAGTGGCCGAAATTAGAGAAAAACTGAAGGTCGCCCAATCTCGACAGAAGAGTTACTCAGACAAGAAGAGACGAGAAGTAAGCTTCAATCCAGGAGACTTTGTCTACCTCAAGGTTTCACCTATTCGAGGGACTCGAAGATTTCAGGCACATGGGAAACTAGCCCCTCGGTACATTGGACCGTACAAAGTACAGAAGAAAATTGGAGCCGTAGCATACCGTCTAGAGCTACCAGAAGGAATGGCTGACATACACCCAGTATTCCATGTATCCTAACTGAGAAGATGTCTGAGGATACCCGAGAGAGAGCGTGTGCCGGAAGAAGAAATAGCTTTACAGACAGATCTTCGGTACCAGGAAGTACCTGTTAAGATTTTGGACACTGTCACAAAAAGACAAGAAACTCTGAAGTACGGATTTGCAAAGTTCAGTGGAGCAGACATGGAGTGGAAGAAGCTACATGGGAACATGAAGATGCCCTGAAGAAAGAATTTCCCCATCTATTTAGGAGCCAGCCGAATCTCGAGGACGAGATTCATTTTAAATGGGGTAGGTTTGTAACGCCCGCGTTTTTATCTTATTTAAATTGCGTTACCAATCCCTCGCTTAAAAATCTTTTAAACCTTTTCCGCCGCTTGAGCTCCCAAAGCCCACCTCCCGATTTTCCGCCGTTCTGACATCGCGCAGTCTCTTCCTCTTATTCCGCAGAGCCGCCCGTCCCTTTTCCTTTTCCACTAGCCCCTCTGTCCCGTTACATCACCATCGTGTCGCGGTCGGCCGCGTGCGCTTGCCCGGCCACGATCGTCGGCGCCGCGCGCGTGTCCTATCTTTTCTTTTCTCATATTTTGTTCAAATCCATTTTATTTCTCTCTTAAAACTTTTTTCCCAGACTCTTTTTTTTGCTGGCTTACTCTTTCTTTTTCTCCCCTATGCTGCCTGCTGCCTGCTCGAGCTGTAGCCCGCTCCTTGCACGCACGCGCGGGCTAGCGCACGACCTGCCGCTGCCCCCGTTGCTGGCCGTGCACGCGCGCTCGCATCACGCTGCCCGCGTCAAGCCACGGCCGCCGCGGCTGCTGCCACTCGCTGTGCCGCTGCGTGCCTGCTGCCCGTGCATGCCAAGTTGGCGTGCGGCCCGCTGCTGCGCTGGCCCGTCTCCGTCCCGTCCCCTCACCCTCGCAACTCGCGCTTTGTCCCCGAGCATCCCGGCGCTCATGGCCTGGCTGCCCCCCCTCCTACCGTTCCCCTCCCCCTCCTGTTCTATCTCGAGGAAGAAGAAAGGCAGACTTGTGCATAACCCTCTCCACTTTTCCTCCTTATGCAGTTCGCAGCCCCCCATTTGATGCGACATTATGTTCTGAATCGATTCCAAACTCCACCACGCATCAAATATTCTCTCCAAGTCTCAAGATCCACATCCAACAAATATAATAGTCTCCTCTACTTTTTAATCGAAGCTCTCTATTTCCCTTTTTTTTTAGCTCGTCAGCGAACTTTGTTTTTATTGTGTGATTGTTTGTGTGTTGTAGCCGACGGTGTGACTGAGGAGGAGCAGGACCGCGAGCCGAAGCCCGAAGACCCGTACCTCGAGGAGGAGCTTCCGGAAGGCTTTGAGGATGGCAAATCCAATCTCATCCTTTGATGCATATTTATACCAGTTTTATAAACGCAACCTATTGATCTGTTTTATAAAATGCATTGTTTTATTGCAAGACATGGTTGGATAGCCACCCCTTGATTGCTATGACTATTCCTTGATGACCTAGGTTAATGTCTATATAGGATTTGCTCTGTTGGATGTTAACTACTGCTAGAGATGCTTATTACCTTTTATTCCCTTTATTATATTTTAATCATGACCACAAAGCGATTTACCGAAAATAAGGGTGTGAGTGTTTTAAAAGATAAAACGGGATTTCGAGAAAATAAAAGAAAGATATAACCTGATGAGATGGATGGCGTTTTCCGTGTGAAATGCCACTGGTGAGCTTGTACCTTTGTGGTTGAGCATGGTTGGGAGATGTCCGTCTTGTCAACGTAAAGATGAACTGAGGTGTCATCTTGCCTAACCCACTTATCGTACAACCACTCGACCGTTGTGTGGGCAACGACTTAGCATAAACCCCACTAGTTGTTCTGCTAGCCAAAAGGAGAGCGGGTGAGCAACGGGAGATCATGGAGAAGGAATATGATCTGTGTGAGTTATGTCCCGGTTATGACCTTGTTGATAGGTCATTAACCCCATGGTTGCTTCCGTGTTGGCTAGTTAGATTCAGCTAGGGTGGGTAATGGCTTTGTTAGGATCCGCAGCGACATTAAGGTGTTCGTAGTGCGGCACCCTACTTGTGGGTAAAGTGTACAACCTCTGCAGAGTGTAAAATCTATTCGAATAGCCGTGTCCACGGTATTGGACGAGTTACGGCATGGTCACTTCAATAGACATTTTGGGATGGTTGTTTTTGTGGCGTGAGTTGTTTTGAAAGTGCCCGGCAGTTGTGCCGTGAGCTACTGTGGATGTGGAATCCGGTAGCATTAAAACTTGGATCCTTTGTGTAGGATCAACCCCACTTATTATTCGATTACTACAGAAATATCTTGAGAAAACTCTTTTATTAAATGAACCCTTGCATGTGTAAAACCTCGCTTTATCGCAAATGAACCCTAGCCTCATCCTTGATATATCCTGTGCATGATCTTTATTATTCCCCTCCGTGGGTGTGGTTGGACTTGTTGAGTACGTATGTACTCACTCTTGCCTAGTTTTTACAGAGGAGGATCCGAACTTCGTTCCTGAAGACGTCGAGTAGGTCGCCGTCCTGCACCCAATCTTGCCTGTGGTTCAGGGTCTCCACAGGAAGCTTACCATGGCGCAAGACTCTGATGTTATCTTAGATTTTGTTGGCACTTTGGTTTGGTTTGTAGTCCTTATGTTGTCCCTCTTGATAGTGGCGCTTCAGTACCCGCTACCTTGACGGTTTGTACGGTAATGAACCATCTGTTGTAATAAATGTGTTATCAGCCTCCTGGGACTGATATTTGTATCACATTTAGTCACCTCTGATGAGGGGACGCTTCACATGAGCACCTCATAGCTTCGATGCAACCAAGAAAGTACTCGAAGAAGAACTTCAAGACGGAGCTTTAAAAGAAGCCGAAGACTACTTCGAAAGTACTTGAGAAGCCTGCAGTACTCAGCTATGAAGAGCTCGGGGGCTTGTCAGACCCGGGGCTACGGGACTATGTACATAACGTATTTCAAACAGGATTAGGAGATAAGGCTTGTCTTATCTCTTATTTATGTTGTTCTCTACTCTTATGAGAGTAAGATTAGTGGGTACAGAAGGAAACTACTCGAGTTGTACTCGGGTAAGATTTCTTAGCTAGTATTGGACTAGGATTCATGTAACCCTGTCCTCCCGGATATATAAGGGGGGGCAGGGACCCCCTCAAAACAGAACATCAACACCCAAGGCAATACAAACCACCATACAGGTCGTAGGGTATTACGCACATCGCGGCCCGAACCTATCTAAACCTTGTGTTCCTTGCACCTTCGAGTTCCTGATCTCGGCGTCTCCTCACCTAAACTTACCACCTTGGGTATCCCCCTCGGTGGGCAGCCGGTAAAACACCGACAACATGCATATCCTAATGACTGCATCCGCCTCTACCGTGGTGATGAGTACGAGAATTTGGATGCATGTCCCGTATGCGGTGCATTGTGGTACAAGATTAGGAGAGATGACTCCAATGATGTCGAGGGGAGCGTCCTAGGAAGAGAGTTATTGCCAATGTGATGTGGTATTATCCTATAATACCACGTTTGAAGCGTCTGTTGAAAAACAAAGCACATGCTAAGTTGATGCGATGGAGCTGAAGTTGCAGATCCTATTCCATCATGTATCAACCTTCTTAGAGCTATGGAGCTGAATGACTTTGATTATGAATCTGATCTTTTGGACAGCAGTAAAGCTGATGGGGATGAAGAGTTGATCAACCTGCCAGATGCATGGCAATTTCCTGACTTGGGGCTTGTCAAGTCAGGGCACAAAAGTGACCAAATGGCAGGTAGATTTCCTTTGAACAAGGAAGCTCAAGCTCTGCAGTGAAACGTACACACAAAAACAAGAAGAAAGCACCTGAGAAGAATAATTGGGGACCTATAGAAGTAGAGAGGATAAGAAAAAGAGGCTCAAATGATGGGAGGACCATTCTAGAGAAGGCTCAGGATATAAAAAGGAAATGGTGTGAAGGTGAAGACAAAGGTATAAAACCAAAAACCCTTTCAGTTTCATGTTCTGAATTAATTCATACTGCTAATGTAGTTGGTATATCTCGTAAGGATGGCAGTCCTGTTAGATAGACTATTGCTTCTGTGATTAAATCTGTAGAAATTAGCAGAGGTTTCTGCTTTAGTGAAAACTATCAAAGTTGCACCTATCTTAAGGATAATCAGGACAAGGTGGGTAGCATTACTGAGAAGTAGGGATCTGCCTCTGAAGTAATTGGAAACAAACAAAATTCTGGAGAGAAAGTTAGATGTGAGATAGCCAAAGCTGATCTGGTAGTGGATAGGAAAAATAACGAAAAGAAAACCAAATGAGAGGTCTTTTTTGGAATATTAGAGGCTTGGGTAAAATTGGTAGGGTTCTTGCTCTGATTTCTAGAATTAGAGAGAACTATGTAGATTTTGTTGGTATCCTAGAGACCAAGGAAGAGTGCTTTACACCAGGCTTTCTTAGGTCCTTAACTGGTAAGACCCCCTTTACTTGGTGCCACTAACCTGCTAGGGGTTCTGCAGGGGTTATCCTGTTGGGGGCCAATTCTGACATGTTTGTGTTGACAACAGGAGATATCCTAAGTTTTAGCATTAGTGCTATACTCTTAGACAAGAAACTGGCTTTAGTTGGAAAATTATAGTAGTTTATGGTTCACCTGATGAGGAAGCAGGATTTCATGGATGAACTTCATAAGGTTATGGCTAGTCGGTTTGGTCCTACCATGTGTGGCGAGACTTTAACCTTGTCAGGTTTGTCACTAATGAAAGCAACTCACTAATCAATCATAAGTGGATTGATGCCTTTAATGATTGGTTTAGTAAGTGGGGCCTACTGGAGCTAGACCCGCCTAGCAATGTCGACACCTAGACTAATAACCAAGACCATTTGATAATTGGCCAGGATGGATAGGATTTTTGTCTCCACAGATTGGGAGGTTGCTTTCCCTCTGGCTACAGTGAAAGCATTAGAAAGACCCCCTAGTGATCATAACCCCTTGTTGATTGATTCAGGGGATAACAATTTCTTTGGAAAAAATGGTTTATAGTTGAAAAATGGTGGTTGAAAAGAAACTCCTTTAAGGCCATTGTAGCAGTCAAAGCCTGGAATACCCCTTGCACTGAGACTAGAAGTATTGATATCTGGCGGTTTAGGGTTAGGACCCTTAGAAGATTGGTCAGAGGTTGGGCCTCAAATGAAGTGGCTCTTTTAAAAAAACAAAAAACTGACCTGGTTGTATAGTACACCGAGTGCAGACGTGGTGTCTGGCTTTGTTTTAGCTTTTAGCCAGAAAGTGTATTCCATCACACGGAACAGTGTGGTAGGCAGCAGATGATGACAACCCTGTCGTCCCTTGCAGTCCACCACGTTCGGGTGCTTTCATAACAGTAGTAGCAGGTTGTCATTGGACTCCCCTCTCACCCCTTTCTGAAGTCCTTCCTCTTCCCGTCGTCGAAGTAAGCTAGTTAGTGGCAAGGTTTAGTCCAGTGAGGCTAGCTCGCCAGTTTAGAAATGTTTTAGGAGTCTTTTTCGCTCGTTGACCTCCCAGCTACCTTACCGCTCTAAGGTTTAGAGTGTTCTCTGTCAGACGGTCATTGCTTGGCCATTATCTTATCTTATCTATCTGGCTTACCCCCACTAATTTAGTTGGTTGATATCTATGGTAATGTTTATCATTCGCTTCTTCGATACTGTTTAACCATAGTGCTTCCCCGATGAAATTTATGATACCCTAGAATACTCCAAGGTGAAGTGCTACAGCGGTGATTCTATGCGCTTGTGGAATATATATTCTATTGGGCATAAGAAACGCCAACACTAGCACATAATTGGCAAATTCTATGCCCCTTAAGGCGTTAGGAGAGCTACTAATCTTCATCTCCAAGCTAAAGGAGCTGTCAAGAATACCTGCAAGGCTTACCACTAGGTCTACGTGAAGAAGAAAATCATCCTGATAAGCACACTACGCAAGAAGAAGGGGGAGCTCTGAATATGAAGACCTAGTGCATGCAAGTGAAGGACCTGGAGCATGTGCTCGGGACAGCCTGAGCTGCTCCAGTGCTGCGCTGATGGAACAAGCTTCAAGTAGTTTTTCATGTTAGTTTATGGTTTGTCTGTAATGTTCTATAAACCTTTGGTGCTTTCGGATGTTGGCTAGGTGCCGATGTCGCAAAACTCTATGAATGATCTGTCTCAGCCTTAGTAAGATGGAGGCTCGGCCCTAAAACTCTAAAAATATCTCCCCTATTTTTTCATGTATGTGTATCATACCATGGATCCTATCGGTGTAGGTAGGACAACTGATGATGCCGACATCCCAAGCCTGAAGCCTTGCATCCCTGTCCGGTCCTGGTGCATTTCCGAAGCCACATGGTGCGCCTAACCTCTTTTCTTTTTAATTTCTGCACGGTGGGGGCGAATCGGAACTCAAGAGAAGTACAACCATCTTCCACTCGATCTTGGTAATAACTGCCTGACCGATTGATCATGATGGCAAAAGACAGTGAAAGGAATGGATGCTCGTAACCTAAGAGGGGGAGGGATGAATTAGGCAATTCTAAAATCTTAACCTATAGCTTAAACTAATTTGCAAAAAATATAATCTAGAATATGCTATCTAGATGTGCAACTATGGTTCATCTAGTGTGAAACACTCATTCCAAACAAGTTTTGCAAACTATAGCCAATCCTATCAAGATACTACACTAAGAATGTCGGTATTTTACCGGCAATCCTACCTATGTATACCCTAAGGTAGTAGACTTGTAGGCAGGGTATCGCTGAGATCAAGAACTCAAAGGTGCAAGCAACACAAGGTTTAGATAGGTTCAGGCCACGATGTGCATAATACCCTATGTCCTGTATGATGATTTATATTGCCTTGGATTGGTTATGCTTTAGAGGGGGTCCCTACCCGCCCTTATATACTCTAGGGGGATTGGGTTACATGGAATCCTAGCCCGATACTAGCTTAGGAGTCCTGCCCGAGTACTGCTCGGGTAGTTTCCTTCTGTTCCGACTAGTACTACTCGCAAGCAAATAGTTACAATAGATATAAGGTATGGGACATACCCCATCCCTTATTCCAGAATATATGCTATGTGCGCAGTCTCGTAGCCCTGGATCTGATAAGCCCCCGAGCTCTTCGTAGCCAAGTACTGTAGGCTTCCGAGTATTTTTGAAGTCATCCTCGAGTCCTTCCGAAACTTCATCTTGGAGGTGTCTTTTGAGTACTTCTTTTGCTGCTTCGAGGCTGTGAGGTGCATATGCACCGAGTAGTTTTAAGTCTTCTTTTATATGGGGTGCGATGAAAATTGCACTCCATATGGAGTAGCCACCGAACTTTAGGTTGAATCGAAGAATCAGACTGAGGGTCAAATTAGTCTTGAATCTTCTTTTCTTATCTCAAAATAAGCCATCGATGACACGTATCCCGTAGCCCCCGAGCCTTAAATCCAAATCCCAAAAAATTTGAAAAAAGATCTAAACGAACTTGGCATACGTTGCGGTGTATTTTATATATTTGCAATGATGGTAAAAATAGGAAAAATTGGTTCAAAATTCGAAAACCCTTTTTTTGGGATAAAATCCCTGAAAAATGGTTAATCAAATAACTTCCCCAAAATTATTCTAAGTTACCTCTAAAAAATTATTTCCTATAAAAAGTCTTCAACTTCTGCACAGTGAAACTGGGCTCCATTTAACCACGCGGTAACTTAGTTGTAACTTACCCTTTCAGTTACTCTTACACTGTGAGAACCCTTCATCTTCCCCTATCTTACAGCCACCACTGCCACCGCTGATCCAAATCTAGGTCTAGCCCAGTTCTGATTAGTCTCATATTGAGTAGTATCGATGATTGTAGGTCTTAGATAGAATCGATACGCTTGGGTTATGCTACTCCAAGTACCTTGCCTTTGAGTGTAGTCAATAACTTGGCATTCGAATATTTGTTCAAACTAGTCAGATAATGCCCGATCGTGTGGTGCTCTGACTCGTTCAAATTTATAGGCTTGATGGCCTCTTCAGTTTTTTTTTGGCGCTTTACTGCTCATGGCAAGTTTTCGGAGCCTAACTGGAAGTATGGGCTTGGTGACCCCTTGAGAAAGCCTTTTGTCGCTACCTTTTACATGAACCAAGTAGTTGTAGCTGTTACTAGAATAAGTTTGTGCACAAGTAGTACTCGTGTCTTAGCCTCGTGGGCTATTTAGTAGTCGTATAAAGAGAGCTCGCGGGGCAGCCCCCGAGTAAACCTCTTGTTGCAGCTTATTGTTAGTACTCGTGGCTTTAAAAAAGCCTCCAAGTTTTACAATTTAGCTAGAAGGAAGTAGTCGTATTGGAATAATAACAACTCTTTATTAATAATATGCTGTCGTGTTGCTGACAGGCTATGTACATATTGTACTAAGGATAGAACTTCCGTAGATGCTCTATGTTCTAGGAGTTTAGGACCTCCTGGCCATCAGGGTACTGTAGTTGATACGATCCTGGCCTTGTGACATTTGAAACGATGAAGGGCCCTTCCCATCGTGAGTTAAGCTTATGTAACCCTGTTTCATCTTGGATGTGACAGAGGATCAAATCACCAATGCTGAATGACCTCTCCAGGACATTCCGGTCGTGGTAGCGTCTGACTCCTTGCAGATAACGAGCTGACTAGACAAGGGCGTTGCATCTTGCTTCTTTGACTGAGTCCAGTTCAAGCTGTCTTGCTTCGTGAGCTTCACCTTCATTATACATCTCTACTTATGGTGATTTTCACATAATGTCTGCAGGGAGGATTGCTTCTCAGCCATAGATAAGAAAGAAGGGTGTATGTCCTATGGCTTTGGATGGCTGAGTCCGTAGCCCCCAGATGACATGTGGAAGCTCGTAGATCCACTTGCCACCTTTTTTGCTATTCTCGTTGTAGAGTCTTTTCTTCAAACCTTCAAGAATCATGCCATTGGCCCTCTCGACTTGGCCATTTGCCCTTGGGTGTGCAACTGCCACATACTTGACTTCGATTGCCATGTTGTCCTAGAATTCCCAGAACTGGTGTGCCGTGAAGTTGGTGCCCAAATCAGTGATGATAGTGTTGGGGAAGCCAAATTGATGTAGAATGTCATAGATGAAGTCAACTACTCTATCTGGTGTGAGCTTGGTTATCGGCTTGTACTCAATCCACTTTGTAAACTTGTTGATGGCCACCAACACATGAGTGAACCCTCCTAGCGCTGTTGTCAAAGGTCCAATCATGTCGAGGCTCCATCAAGCAAATGGCTAGGATGGTGGGATGGTGATAAGATTGTGAGTCGGGACGTGCGACTGCTTTTCAAAGAACTAGCAGTTGGGGCATCTACGGACTAGGTCTTCAGCATCTGACACCACTGTAGGCCAGTAGAAACCCGCTCTGTATGCCTTCCCGACTAGTGTTTTTGAAGCTGCATGATTGCCACAGGATCCATCATGGATTTCATGAACGATGTTGTAACCATCTTTGTCCGTGACACACTTCATGAGAACACCTGAGTGCGCGCCACGCTTGTATAACTTGTCATCCACCAAAACGAGCCCCTTGCTCCGCCTCATGATACGAGTAGCTACTGCACTCTTTTTGTCCACGCCTGCGGGTAGTCTTTGGTCTTTGGTGAAGTCAATGTAAGTTTCCCTCCAATCTTCTCCTAACATCATGACCTTCCGATCTGGTTCATGGGGAACTGATCGGTGGTTGCTTGTGCTAGAATCTTGATGGACGGGTGCTTTAACTCTTGGACAAATACGCTAGCAGGAACTTGAGCATGAGTAGATCCCAGCTTGGATAGTACGCCTGCCCTAACATTGTTGTCTCGGATCACGTGATGAACCTCCAGCCCTGAGAATTTGCTTCCAAGCTTCCGTACTTCCGCTATGTATGCGTCCATGGCTTCTTTGTTGCAATCCCACTCCTTGTTGAATTGTTGAACAACCAATGAGGAGTTGTCGTAGACAAGTAGTCGCTTGATGCCGAGAGAGATCGCCAGGTGTAGCTCGTGCAAGTGCCTCATACTCAGCCTCGTTGTTGGACACTTTCCAAAGGATTTGAAGAACATACTTGATTTGCTCACCCTTTGGAGATATGAGGAGTGCCCCAGCGCCACTACGTTCGAGCCTGAGGGATCCGTCAAAGTACATCACCCAATACTCTAGCCTGTCGACTAGAGTTGGAAGCTGGTTTTCCCTCCACTCTACCATAAAATCGACTAGTGCTTGCGACTTGGTGGCTGTGCTTGGCTTGAAGTCAATGGAGAGAGCTCTCAGCTCCAAACACTATACCACAACCCTACATTGCCGTTAGACATCTGTCGCTAAAAGTACTAGATAACAGTTAAACAGTTGGTCGGTATAAGTCCACATCAGACCATCAGTCGACATTTCCTGTTGTCCCAACTACGTATCAGTCGGTATAGATATTTAGGTATTTTGTTGAACCGTCGGTCAGGATATCCTAATGATTCTGTCGAACTATCTGTCAGCATATGAGCTGGGCCTCCCCCCCCCCCCCACGCGAGCTTAGCTAGCCCAGTCTCGCGCGTAAATTTTGCCCTGAGGCCCACCAGTCAGCCAACATTGGTGTGGAGACACACAAGCTATATACCCGGCCGCTGCTCTCGTTCTCCCCCAAATCTCACCACCATGTGCCATCTTTGCCTCTCCAAAATTGCCACCGCGCACGCTCAGCCCTCAAAAATTCGCCACTAGGTGTGCGCTCAACCCCTCCAAAAGCGCCGGCGCCAGACCAGCACCCTCCGTTGCCGTCGCAATTCTTCCTCTACATTGCTTTAGCCGTGCCGCCGCAGCTCCTGCACGGCCACCTCTGCAGCTTCCGGTGCCGCCGCCGCAATCCCCCACCTCCGCCACCACAGTTCTCCCTACTCCCGCAGATCCGCTGCCGCCACCATAATCCCCCACCACCGCAGCTTCCAGGGGCCCTGCCATGACAGTTCCCCCCACCGCTGCAGTTCCCCGCGACCTCAATCTCCTCCCACATCAACGGTTGCCTCACAGCCACAAGAAACCATCCTTCCGCCCTAGGTCTTCGCTCGAGCTCGGCCCACAGCTAGATTTGCAATATTGGAAGTGGTAAAACTACACCATGTTGGGTTTCTACTCCATGGGGTGCTGTGCTCATTCTACAAAGGTAGAAACAACAAACATAATGTTTCCCCTTCTTAATTCCATCATGTTCATTTCCATTCTGTTTCCATGTTGTAGTTGCACCAGATTGAAGACAAATCAGTAGAATTTAGTGAATAAGGTTGCATTTTATTACTTGTGCCTCCATAAGAACTGGTATATCAGAGTTGGGATATGGAGATGTCTTATCAGTTTTTGCTATTTTTGTTTTATAATCCATCCATCCCTACGTAGATCCAGATGGCAAGATTACTTGATTATTTTCATGTTCTTCCCTCTGTAGCAAAGATGATAACAATTGTAAACATTTACAAACAGTGGATTATTTAGCAATAACAATAATGGATTCATGATCTGAACTATATGGATTATTTACTAATGGCTAGCAATCTTGTAGCATTTCTGTGAACTGTATGCGATATTCTGAAATAGCACTAAGAAACAACAATAATTAGTTGTTTAGCAACATCATTGCTTAAGTAATTAAGAACATAAACTAAAAAAAGGTAACTTACGGCATTTCCGACACATCAAACTATCCTTATTTATTTATGTGCTTACTTGGTAGGCAAATCTCCGTTCTCTACTACTATTTTCTGATTTTATTCTCACCATGCAGTATTGAAACAAAAGCTCACATTTGTAAAGTTCAGAGAATCATCAAGTTTCTTAACGTGTGACTAAGTACCACAGGTAATATATTAGATCCTTGTTGTCATATAACCATCTGCTAGGGAAACTAGGATATACTGCTAAGAAAATATTTATGTTTACCTTATAGAATTAACCATTCATCTTATATTCTAACTGAACGTAGTTGATATTTAGTGCTTGCAATCTGAATACATTCATGCTTATTATCACTACAGGTGCTGAACCTCAAGCTGCACAAGTGCTTGTACCTTAGTGCGAAGCCCACGTGCACACCTTGAAGGCATTTCAAGAATATTGGCAGCAACTCACCTCGTGTGCATCAGTATGGTTATATTTCTCTTGCTGTACAGATGGTAATTTATGTTTAGTTATTCTATTTCTGTACGTGAACATTTACATGGTAATTGCCTAATTGGTATGCAACTATCTTATTGCTTCCGTGATGTTTTTCTTTTGTTTGATCATTTTGAAATTCAAGCTGATTGATTAGCCATATAGAGATCGATGGACAAAACATGGATCGATGACGATGCTAGGTACAGAACAATTATTTCACAAATTCTAAAAGTGCTATCTATATTAAAATGGTAATTAATCTTAAAATTGCATGTAGGCACAGCAGGGTATACATGCAAGGGATGAACAGTTTCTTAGCTTTTGCATTTAGAAATTTGTTAGTAGACAGCAAGATATTATGCCCTTATAGAAAGTCTGCCAACTCATTCTGGAAAGAGGCAAGTGAAGTACGAGAGCACTTGATATGTGATTGTCGGTACATACAGATAGGGGTACCTCCTGCTAGGGTGACCAGGCCCTTGGCGTCTCGCTATCCGTAATCTCCCCCTTGCCTTCTGGGGGACGTGGCGTACGGCCCGGGCCTGACAGCTGGGGACCGTGGTCTCCGGACCCTCCCCGTGCTATTCCGGGACCGGGGCCCCCACGTCCCCAGGAAAGCTGGAGAGCTCTCGGGTAGCCCCCGCGGACCCGGTCTCCCCAGGAAGGTCCGGGGCCGCCACATGTGATGGCCGGACCATCACAGGCCAGACCGCTCCGACCGGCCTCGGGGGCCCAGAACCCCTCCCCCCGGGAAGGGGTCCGGCGCCGCCACGCGCCGTCCTGCGGTGGGAACGGGGCTGGCCCTGCCACGTGCCTGCGGCTGGAGGCTCTTCGCGGGTCTCCAGCCCACTTACCAGCATTTAATGCGGTAGCTGGGCCGTGCGTGCCCAAGTCAAAAAGAACGGCCTGCCACTGACACACGGGGCAGGTAGGCTGACACCACGGTAAGCCCGCCTGTTTCCAAGGCGGCGCGTCGTATCACCGTGCACAGTGCGTGGACTGTGTACAGTCCCGTCACGACGCTGCGTGCGTGATGATGGCCTGTAATAGGCGAGCCAAGGCGTGCGCTGTAACAGTATGCACGCAACGGGTCAGCGCTGTTTCACCGCCTGGCAGGAGGTTCCATCCCAACAGTGACAGCACGACTTCACTGTTGGGCAACGCTGACACCGGACACTGTGCAAGATAAGGCTGTACACGGCCATATCCTGGCTGTGGATACGCACATCAACTTCTCAGTCGAAGAGGACTACGGAGAGGAGCTCGAGAAGATGACCTCCATATCTCTCATAGAACAGGCTCCTGTTGGCCAGGCCCACCTGTCGGGGTCCGGCTCAATGTAAGCACTCCCCTTGGGCTATAAAAGGGAGAGTGCACTCGTTAGAAGACAAGGATTCAGATACACATGCACAAGTCCAGGCTAAGTTCCAGGCAGGCTTACAAAATCAATACAACACCAAAGTGGACGTAGGATATTACGCTCCGGCGGCCCAAACCACTCTAAATCTTTGTGTCCTTCCTGCGCTCATCTGTCCACCGATCGAGCACCCCTAAGTCTCCTCCAAACCCATCCTTAACTAGGATTAGGCGGGTGCTTTCCGCCACCCGGCTGGAGAATTCCTCCGACATCTGGCGCGCCAGGTAGGGGATTAGGTTTGGTTTGCGCTCGGTCAACCTTCAAGACCACGTGGCGCAGGAAGGTGGTCACAACGACCTCCTGTTAGGCGAGGAGGTGGCGTCCACGACGCCACATGTTTCCCGTCGTCCAACATCCAGGGCGGCGCGAGCGGCTCCGCAGTGCGCTGCGGCGCGGGCTTCAGTGGCCCAATCGGTGCCCGCACCAAACGGGCCACTCATGGTGGCCAGGGAGTTGCTCCGCAATCCCCCCGGTGAGGTGGCCTCGCCCGATGCCCAGAGGCAGTGGCGTGACGACGTCGACCGCCTTCTCAACCTGGCACAGGCTTCCCCATCTTCCGCGGAGGGGTCTGCCCCCAGACAATGCCGTCATCAGGGCGGCGCATCCGGCTCCGTGCACTCACCCTCAGTGAGGAGTGCACGGACTAAAGATCTCCGAGCGGAGCTCAACCGCAGACGTGCGGGGGAGGACGCCCGTGTCTCCATCGAGCGGGCGCGTGGCTGCCGGCTCAGTATCGAGGGACGCGACCTCGATTCCGAATTCGCTGCGGTGGTTCCGGCCCCGTAGGGACCTGCCTAGGCACCGGTGTCCGGGGTGGGCTGCGCCGCGCTAGCAGACCACCTTCGTGCGGTCGCCTGGCCGTCCAAGTTTCGGCCACACCTGCCGGAGAAGTACGATGGGTCCTCCAACCCGTCAGAATTCCTGTAGGTCTACATCACCGCCATCACGGCGGCCGGGGGTAACGACGCCGTCATGGCAAGTTACTTCCATGTAGCCTTGACCGGGCCAGCCCGGACCTGGCTCATGAACCTTACCCCAGGATCTATCCGATCCTGGGGTGAGCTGTGCGCACAGTTCACGGCAAACTTTGCCAGTGCGTACCAGCAGCACGGAGTGGAGGCACACCTCCACGCCGTGAGGCAACAGCCCGGGGAAACCCTCCGGGCCTTCATTTCTCGCTTCACCAAGGTACGTGGAACAATCCCACGTATCTCCGATGCATCTATCATCACGGCCTTCCGACAGGGGGTCTGAGACGAGAAGATGCTGGAGAAGCTGGCGACCCACCAGGTGGAAACCGTCACCACCTTGTTCGCTTTGGCGGACAAATGTGCCAGGGCTGCAGAGGGCCGTGCATGGCACTCTGCAACCCAAGCAGGGCCCGCCCAGACGAGTGGGCCCAGTGTCGCCGCTCCTGGCAGTGGCAAGAAAAAGAACAAGAAGACCCGTGGCTTTGACAAGGCACGGATTGGGGGCCCGGCCGTTGCTGCGGCAACTACAGGGCGGCAGAACCCCCGTGGCAAGCGCCCACGGCAACAGCGCACCGACCCTGGGTCGTGCCCTGTCCATCCTGGGGCTTGCCACAGTGCCACTGAGTGCCGTGAGATCCAGAAGCTCGCGGAGCACCTCAGCAAGAGGCGTGACCAAGCCTCAAGGGAAGGCTCTTCCCCTCCGCGGCGGTCCGGCAAGGAGAAAGTCTCTTGCGCCGACGCGGCCGCGGCTGAGAGGGAGTTGGGGTACCAGACCCCCAACAAAGACCTTAAGGGTCTTTTCCATCAGTCCGACTCTGAGTCCGGGGGTGACGAGCGCCGCAAGAAGCTGTACGTCATGTACGGCGGCAGCTCGGAACTTATCTCCCGGCGGGATGTCAAGACCCTTCGCCGAGAGGTCCTCTCGGTGAAGCCGGCGACGCCGAAGGCGGCGCCGCACCAGCGGTGGAAGAACATCACCATCTCCTTCGGGCCGGCGAATTGCCCGGAGAACATGGCGGGTGCGGGTGTGCTGCTGCTTGTCACGGCACCCACCATTGCCAACGTCTGCCTCCACCATGTGCTGATCGACGGGGGTGCAGGCCTCAGTGTCATCAGCTACGCAGTGTTCAAACACCTGCAGATCCCGGAGTCCAAGCTGGCTCCTTCGCGCCCATTCTCCGGAGTGGGCCCTGACCCGGGTGTACCCGGTAGGGACCATCACCCTACCAGTTACATTTGGGACGGAGGACAACTTCCGCACTGAGAACGTGCAGTTCGAGGTTGCGGAAGTCAACCTCCCCTTCAATGCCATCATTGGCAGGCCAGCCCTGTACTGGTTCATGGCCATTGCCCATTACGGGTATTTGGTCTTGAAAATGCCTTCTCCGGCAGGCGTCCTCACCGTCCAGAGCGACCGGGCCGCTGCCGTAGTTGCGGTTGAGAAGCTCCACGCGTTGGCAACAGGATTCGCCCCTGCAGCTGGCGCCCAGGGGTTCGACCCCTCGTCCTCACGTGCCAAGGCTTTGCCCAAGGCGCCGAAGGTCCGACCGTCCGACACGGACGATGTTCCCGTGAAGACCGTCCAGGTCGGAGCGGAGGCCTCCCAGACCACTCGCATTGGTGGCAATCTGGGAGAGAAATAGGAAAGCGCGCTCATCGCCTTCCTCCAGGCAAATGTTGACGTGTTCGCCTGGGAACCGTCACAGATGCCCGGGATCCCCAGGGAGGTGATCGATCACCATCTAAAGATCCACCCCGACACCAGGACAGTCCGGCAAAAGCCGCGCAAGCAGTCCATCGAGCGGCAAAACTTCATCCGTGAGGAGGTCCGCAAACTGCTGCAGGCTGGCTTCATTGAGGAGGTCTTCCACCCAGTGTGGTTGGCCAATCCAGTCATGGTCCCGAAGGCTAACGGGAAGCTTCGCATGTGCATCGACTACACCAATCTTAATAAGGCATGTCCAAAAGATCTTTATCCACTCCCGCGTATAGACCAAATTGTAGACTCCACCTCCAGGTGTGATTTGCTGTCCTTCATAGATGCCTATTCTGGTTTTCACCAAATCAAAATGGCTAGTGATGATAGGAAGCATACAGCTTTTGTAACAGTGGATGGTCTTTATTGTTATATAGTAATGCCTTATGGATTGCTTAATGCTCTGCCCACCTTTGCTCGTGCAATGAACATCACTTTAGGTGATTTGGTTAGAGATATAGTTGAGGTGTATGTAGATGACATCATTGTCAAGACCAGAGAGTCACAATCCCTATTAGAAAATCTAGCTCAGGTCTTCGACAAGCTGCGAGCGACTTCCACCAAGCTTAACCCCGAGAAATGCGTCTTCGGCGTGTCGGCGGGAAAGCTCCTTGGTTTCCTGGTCTCCCACCGGGGGATCGAGGCCAATCCGGATAAGGTCCGGGCGATCGAGGCAATGAGGCCCCCTGCGCGCCTCAAGGATGTCCAGAGGTTGACGGGGTCCCTCGCAGCCCTCAGCCGTTTCATCTCGAAGCTGGCGGGGAGGGCACTCCCCTTCTTCAAGCTAATGAGGGGGTCCGGTCCATTCACATGGACTGAAGAGGCAGAACGTGCCTTCCAGGAGATGAAGCAGTACCTCACCTCCTTGCCGGTCCTGGTTGCACCGGACCCAGGTGAGACACTGTTTCTTTATCTTGCAGCGACGGCCGAAGTGATCAGCATGGTGCTGGTCACCGAGAGGTCCGAACTTCTCCCGCAGGAGGCCTCCGCGGACCCCCCTGCAGGAGAGGGAGGTCCGGCCTCCACCACTCCAACAACCGACCCTACTTCGGGGGGTCCGGCCGGGTCCCGACCCGGAGAATCACAAAGCGACCAGGGGTCCGGTGAGACCCCAGCTCAAGCTGAAGGATCTAGTCCGCCTGGCAGAGTCAGGACCGTCCAGAAACCGGTTTACTACGTCAGCGAGGTCCTTCACGAGGCAAAGGCCAGGTATCATGAAACGCATAAGCTTCTTTATGCCATACTCGTTGCGTCCAGGAAGCTCCGCCATTACTTTCAGGCCCACAAGATTGTGGTGGTGACCTCCTATCCTTTGAGGGCCATCCTCCACAACTCCAATGCCACAGGCAATATCGCCAAGTGGGCAGCTGAGCTCGCTGGTTTCCAACTCGACTTCCAGCCGCGCCATGCCGTCAAAAGTCAGGTCCTAGCTGACTTCGTGGCGGAGTGGACACCAGCACCAAGTGCCTCTGGGGGTCCGGACCAAGGGACGGACCCCCCGCGTCCGGAAGTCAGGGCCCCGGCGTTCACCGGACCTCACTGGACCCTCTTCTTTGACGGGTCCGCCCGCAGCAAGAGGGCAGGGGTTGGCGTGGTCCTCATCGACCCACATGGCGAGCAATTGAAGTACATGGTGCACCTCAATTTTGAGGCCACCAACAACATGGCAGAGTACGAGGCCTTAATCTTTGGGCTCACAGTGGCTCTGTCCCTGGGGGTCCGGGAGCTCCTGGTCAAAGGGGACTCCCAACTCGTCATCAGGCAAGTCCGGCGGGAGTGTTGCTGCAACAACCCTCAACTCGCAGCCTACCTCATTCATGTAAAATGGCTGGAGAAGGACTTCGATATGCTGGAACTGCAACATGTTCCACGCGAAGGCAATTCAGCAGCTGATGCCCTCTCCGCGAGCGCATCGACTCAGGCACCCGTGCCTGAGGGCGTCTTCCAGAGGCGTCTGTTGAAGCCTTCCGCCCAGCCTGCCGACCTGGGCAAAGGGGGTCGGACTAGCACCTCGAAGCTAGCGGTCCCAGCGGTGCTCCATCCGTGGAGCCCGTCAAGGGTTGTGTGCTCCCTTGAGGGTCCCGAAGGCCTCAGGGAGCCGCACCCAGTTTCTCAGGAAGGTCCCGATGCATGGATCTCTAAGGTCCGGGACTACCTGAAGGATAATTACCTTCCTGAAGACCAAGCATCTGCTGAGCGCATTGTCCGGATGGC
Organism: Panicum hallii; assembly: GCF_002211085.1. Taxonomy (NCBI): domain Eukaryota; kingdom Viridiplantae; phylum Streptophyta; class Magnoliopsida; order Poales; family Poaceae; genus Panicum; species Panicum hallii. The sequence goes on along the minus strand of NC_038045.1, from coordinate 10,684,338 downwards.
TAAGCGATACACGATGGTAGAAGGGGATCTCTACCGACGTGGCGCCAACAGCATCCTCATGCGGTGCATTACCCAGGAAGAGGGCTGCGACTTGCTCACGGAGATCCATGGAGGCGAGTGCGGAAGTCACTCTTCATCTCGCACGCTGGTTGGTAAAGCCTTTCGGCATGGCTTTTACTGGCCGACAGCGCTCCAGGATGCAGCTGAGTTGGTAAGGACCTGCAAAGCATGTCAATTCCATGCAAAGCGGATACGTACTCCAGCTCAGGCACTGCAGATGATTCCTCCCTCTTGGCCCTTTGCCGTATGGGGGTTGGATATTTTGGGACCTTTCCCTAGGGCCGTCGGCGGGTACCGGTACCTCTATGTCGCTATTGAGAAGTTCTCCAAGTGGCCGGAGGCGACCCCAGTGGTTAATATCACCAAGGCGTCAGCAACTACTTTCCTCAGATCAATTGTGTGCTGGTTCGGGGTCCCAAACCGGGTCATTACTGACAATGGGACTCAGTTCACGAGCCAATATTCCAGGAGTACTGTGAGGACATGGGCATCCAGCTCTGTTTCGCCTCAGTGGCGCACCCTAGGAGCAACGGCCAAGTTGAGCGGGCCAACGCTGAAATCCTTAGAGGGCTCAAGATTCGGACCTACTGTGATCTTGAGAAGCACGGCGCAAGGTGGATTGATGAGCTTCCAAGCGTGTTATGGGGTAACCGGACCACACCCAGCCGGGCAACAGGGGAAACCCCTTTCTTCTTGGTCTACGGGGCCGAAGCGTGCCTTCCCCCGGAGATCACCATGGGCTCTCTACGAGTCCGGTCTTTTGATGAGAATTTGCAGGAACAGCAGCGTCGCCAAGACGTGGACCTCGTCGATGAACGGAGATGGCGAGCAGCAGTCCGAAACGCACGGTACAACCAAGCGCTCCGGCGCTACCACCAACGGTTTGTGCGTAGTAGAGAGCTCCGGGTCGGGGACCTAGCCCTAAGGCGAATCCTGAACCGAGAGGGCATGCACAAGCTGTCCCCCAGTTGGGAGGGGCCCTTTAAGGTAACAAAGGTGTGCCGACCCGGGTCTGTTCGTCTGGCTGCGGAGGATGGTATGCAACTACCCAATCCATGGAACATTGAGCACCTCCGTAAGTTCTATCCCTAGGACCTAGATGAGAGGAAATTTTTCCTTTGTAATTGGTAGTATCACTGTGCGGACCAGGGCGGTGGAGGTCCGTCCTCGTAAACCCGGCCCCTGGCATACATCGCACAACCCTTTTTGTACCAATTCATTAAGGAGAAATTTACTTCTCAGTATGTCCTTGAAGTCCATGCGATTCTATCTTTCTTTGTTTTTTGTTACGCTAACCCCCCACGTGTTTTCCGCGTCTGAGTCGTGCCCGAAGCCCTTCTTAAGTTGCTAGCTACGTATCTGCCCGGGACCTCTGTTTCACAGGAGCAAAGGAACCAGCCCCCGGGAACTGGCTTCAGGGAGATGTACTCGCCCTTTGCTGGGGTCCAGGGTTGTGTAGTCGCTTAGCCTGGTTCCGTACCCTGCCCTGCCCTCCTAGGGTGAGTACCGTTATACCTCGAACCATGGACCCGGGGGCCGGGACCCCTTTTTATCCCTGAACATAGGTCCTAGTGCTCCGACTCGCTACGCAACTTAGGAGGTCTTCGCTGGCCGGACCGGGACCTCGTGGGGACGTCTACTAAGCGTTGATCTGAGTCACGTGCAGGACCTCGCTCTTATGGCAGCCAGTCCCGATCTATCGCGACTACCTCCCAGGGGGCCACGGGACCTCGGACCTCGGTGTACTCAAGAGCACTTTACAGATCGATAACCGGGAAAACAGCTAAGTTTTTCACACGAAATACTTAAAACACTTAATGCATTACTGATAATATGTACAACATTACGAAGTTATGTTACAAAAATAACTGGCACTACTGCCCTGGCGGTCCGGAGGCACTCCCACCTTCTGCAGGTTCGGGACGGCGTCGGAGGCGAGCTGCAACCATGCCCGCTGCTTCCAGGACTCCTTCCCGCGCAGCGGCTGCCGTCACCTGGAGGGGTCCGACCAGAACAGGAGTCAGCTGGATGGCGGGGTCGTGGCTCCGGAAGCTGGTAAGAATGTACTCAGCCACCCCCCGAGCAACTTCGCGCCCTTCCGTCTCCAGGAGGTCTTGGATGTTGGCCTCCACGTCCCGAAGCCGCTCGGCGGTGATGTCCAGGGCCTGGAGTGCGGTGCCTGTGACACTCAGGTAAATAGCTTGGTCACACCCTAGAGTTTTGGTAGGTTCCTATGTGCAAAGTATGGTAAAAGTGTGCTTAATATGTGCAATGTTAAGGACAAAGTGTTATTTATATATGCAAAATGGGTGGAAATGGAGGGAAACGTTTAAAAACATGAGGGTTGTTTTATAAAAGATGGTAACTTGTGGTTAGATTGCAAAAATATGAGAAATTACCCTTGGGTATATATGTAAAAGTAATTTTATCCATAGGGTTTACATAAAATTTGAAAATATTACTAAGTGTATAGTATCTTCAAAACTATTGCTCAACTGCAGATGAACCTTAAAGAGAAGTTGTAGAGTTTGAAAAACTACGCACTTTTGCTTTTGGGGCCATCTCCATTTGAGCACTGGTTTAAAAGTTACAAGCTCTTTACAGTGAAGTCCTTGTTTTTCTTTGGATTTGCAAAACGGTCCCTGGCTCCATTCTTTCCCCTTCTTCCTCCCTGAGTCTCTGCTCTCTGCTCTGCGCTTCTGGTTCCCCCTGTCGCCGGCACAGTACACCGTTCCTGGTCGCCGCCGGCCACCTCCTGCTCCTCCCTCGCCCACGCGTCGCCTCACCATCCCTCCACCGCTCTAACCCCCTCTGCTGGCGCCTTGCCCGTGTGCCACGACGCCTGCAGTCCTGCAAGCACTGCTCGCCGGCGTCTCTGCCGCCGCCGCAATTTTCCCGCAGGCTCGCCTTATCCCTCCATCTCTTCTGCTCAGTAGCACCACCAACTCCAAGCCACTTCGTTTGCCTCGCTAATTCGCTTGCCAAACCCCTGTCTCGGCCCGTTTTCCCCTCTCTTCTTCCTTGCATCACCGGAGCCGCCCGCACCCCTCACCGGCGTCCACCGCAATCGCTTCACCCCGCCCAAATCCCGCTGACCCAGAGCTTCCCCACCTCCTCCCCTTGCCCCACAACCTGATCCAGTCCAGCCCCGGCCATCCCCCTCGCCGGATTTGCTCCACCCTGAGCCGCCCCCCCATTGGCGCCGCCGAGCTCGGCCTCGTCGTCGACCGCATGCACCGCCGCCTCTTCGTCCAATCCACGTATGGGAATCGCTCCTCCCTTGTACCCTGGTGCTCGTGCGTGCGTTATCTCCCCGTGTTCGCCGGCCCTTCACCGGGAACGGCGTTGCGCCGCCACGGCCGCCGCCCCTCCTCGCCGTCGGCCGGGTTTCCCTTCTGCCAGATGAACCCCACCTTGCCCAACGTGTTTTCCCCCTCCTGCTGGTCGTGCTTGGCCGGTCCCTCCCCGCCGGCGACCTCGCCGCCGGCGAGAACATGCCGGGCCCGAGCGGCCGGGCCATGTCAAGACCAGGCAGGGGCGTGTTCGTGAGAAGGGAACTTTTCCCAGAGGCCCAAGTGCATAATGTCCAGACCCCCCCTCTCTAGTGAATCTATTATTTCATGTGTGTGTGCTTTCGATCTTGCAAAATTCGTAGAAAATCACAGAAAAATCCAAAAAAATTGCAAAATTAGTTTTGTTGGAAACTAGATTTCAGGTCCTACAACTTTTGTTTATGAAGTTTGATATGAAACTAAATACTTTTGCATCTATTTTAAATTCAAGGTTAAAGGGTAATTAGTACTTAATTTCTACATGTATGCTTTGTTGCTTATGAATTTTAGCATGCAACTTCTATAAACTATGTGTAGCCTTGCATTAAAATTTCAACCTAGAATTGTTGGGTAGCTTAACTTCTTTTAAATTTGGGCAATTCAAATTTGAAACTTTAACTAAGCATGTTCTATAAGCCTAATTAATTAAGATCTTTTTGTCATACTCTAATATGTTGATGATTAGTGTACAACTAATTTATCAAACCTCATAATCCTTTTAACCTAAAGTTTTGAATTTAAATTAGAATTTAAATTCAAATTTCAAATGATCTAGTTCTGCTTGCAATAAATTTAGTACTAAGTTATGACTCACTTATGAAGAGTCATTCAAACCTAAACCCTTTTATTTCATGAATTTTTGTATGTTGACTTGATGAATTGCAACTTTTATAATATAAGATCTTAAACTCAAACCTAGTCTTACTTATTATATTGCATCTCATATAGAATCAACGACGCTTAACGACGGAGATTATGAATTGGTCTTAGGACAAGACCAAGGGTTTTCTAAAGATCCAGCACAAGCCGTCGAAGAACTAACTGAAGCCCCGAACCAAGGTTCGGAAGCCTCTGACACTCCTGCCCCACCCCCACTCAAGAAGGCAAGCCCCGGACATATCCCACTATTTTATTTACACTGCAATCTATGTCTATTTATCTATACTTATGCATTAAGTCTAGGAGTTGTAATGAAACCCTAGATGCATGAATACTAGGGATCCAATGTAATGCTCCTGAGTCCTTATCGGTTAGATGCTCCGCTAATAGGACCGGTAGAAGTCGGGTGATTTCCTATCACTCGCGCGATATAGGAGTTGCATGTTTACTATTCTGCAACCACTATAAGGATGACGGACAGGGTCATGTGCTATGTCATGACCTGGAAGTTTACCCTGTCTGTTTTGTTAAAAGTTGATAAGGTCGATATGTGTGGTAGTGGTGGCTAAGCGTTTGAACAGTACTAGTGTCACACCCGGTTTTTAAAGGACAAAACCGAATGCATAACTATATGTATGCCAGGATCAAGTTCCATACATATAGTGACTTCATCAGTGAATAATCAGCAACAGTATCACGAAAAGAGAATTAAAAGACTATAAAGATTATCAGAGTTATACAGCTTATCCTGGAAACGAAGACTCCAAACTTCACAGGCAATCGACCGGGGGTTGCGCAGGCCTAGAACTCAGCATCATCTTCAAAAGACTTCACATCACTTTCTCCTCTGAGTAGCAATTATAACAAGCGTGAGTACACTTATGGTTGGTACTCAGCAAGTGTTGGGAATTATATGACATGAAGGCCAAAATCAAGGAAAGGCTGACTGGCTTACTGCGATAAACAATTTTAGTTGGTCAAATTTTATTAGCACCTGATTACTATGGTATAAGTTCATACCAAAAACCCACATTAAAAGAGAGAAGAGATACAGCATAAGCATAACCACAACCATAACCATGGTCCACAATAACCATAACCATAAACATGGTCCACGATTTAATTCATCTTCAAGTTCATTAATCATGTGAGGGTCCAAGTCGCTCTTAACCGTGAGCACGGCTGATATATCAGTTTTCACTCTGCAGAGGTTGTACACTTTACCCACAATTCGTGTCTCCCGATTTGCCCGAGGTAGCTAGCCTCTTAAACACTTCCGAGGTGAGTGGCAAGGGATTCACTATGAGACCTTTACAAAGATTCCCTAACTTATGACAATCCGCTAAGGTTTCAGGCCGCAGTGGTCATAACCCTCCCTAATGAGGAAATACCTTAGCCAAGGACCACATAGCCATGTGCCTCAAAAGGACCGGGCTATACCCCATCAACGCACTCCCCTCTTGCCCTTTCGGTAAGATCATCACAAGCTAGAGTTTCTAATTAATTAGCCAAGACCAGAGCCATATAGTATTGTGGTTGCACTGTTTTCCTGGGTGGTTCTCCATGTTCCGATTAAAACATATAATCTTGTGATTAACATCACCAAGAGCATGAACATGGATAAAATAGGTATAACATCATCATTGTTGTCATCATGGTTATATATTATTCCCAAACCAGAACCAGTTGAAGCAACTAAGCAATAGCTACCCAACAATAAAGATAAAACCCAGGTTGACAAGGAATGATCATAAAGACTAGGCATATCCTTAATTAGGATCCATCAAAATTAGGACACATGCATGCATATAAAGAAAAATGTTGTATTTATTGTGATTATTAGGACAAAAGCATGATCAAGGAAACACTTGCCTTTCTTTTAGAGAATAGCTGCTCAGAGTCTTCAACTCTTGTTCTTAAAACTCTAAATCTTCAAAACTCTTCGATCGCGCTTCTTCTAACGTCACACAAGCATCCGACCGAAGCATACAAGCAAGCAAACAAACAAGAACAACTAAGAACAGATAGAACAAACAAAAGGAAAGCTTTAAAAGAGTGAACTAAAGGATAAGGCTCGCTACTACGGTCACGAGGGCGAAAGGAACGCGGAAAACGGAGCTAGGGTTGAAAAGATACAGCTATCGGGAGATTTATGTTATAAAAGAAATAAAAGAACTATAAGCTTTTATTTATTTTAATTTAGAAAACTAATGTAAAAGATATTCAAAAGAGAATATCCCTAATTATAATTAACTCATATTATATTTGCATTTATAAAGACGAAGTAGAACTTAGTCAAATTTTATATACAATTCTCTATGTACAAATTACACTAATTAAATAATTAATTAGAAAAGAAAACTTGTGAGAACATCTAAACGCATAACTTTATGATTCGAGTTGAACTAAACAAATTAAATTATAAATATATTTAAGTGGATATTAATCAAATTAACATTAGTTATGAAAACCGGAGAAAAGACTTAATTGAATTTTATTTCGGAAAACTAGATGAGAGGATATTATTCAAATTAAATTGATATATAATTTTAAAAAATAGGAATTACGGCACAACAATACTACTAAATGATAGCTTAGGGTTTTAGAAGACTAACACAAAAAGAACGGATCGAAACGGATATAGAACGCGGAAACTACGCATAAAACAGGGCTGCGAGGACCTATACGCAATTAACTATAGACTTCAAGGGTTAGCTGAAAAGAAATACAAGACACAGAAAAATAGGGCTCATAAATACAGAAAAGATTAGGGTTAGACCTGAAAAAATTCCATGGTGGGCTTGGATTGAGAAGATGGAAAAGATCTAGAGGGTTTTCTGCAATTTTCGCTAGACACAGAAAATTACACGATAATTACAGGATTGTTCAGGGACTAAATCGCGAAAAGCTTGAAACAGGCAGCAATGGTGACCGGCGGGTACTGTAGCTCGAATTCCCGGCGATTTAGGGCACGAGAGGTCGCGGAAAGTGGGGGAAAAGAAAGAGGACGACGAGGGGATTCGATTCCATGCCTAACTTACCCCGGGGATGCATCGTAGAGATCGAATTTCGCGGAGGAAGGAGGTGGCTGCGGTCTGTTTCTGTTCCTGACCGTCTGCTCCTGTTCCTGGTGGTTCTGGACATGCAGGGCTGGGCAGGGGCGGTGCTAGAAGAGGGGGCGGTACAGGGGGAGTGCGGGGCGGTACAGGGGGAGTGCAGGGCGCGCGCAGGTCAGGGCGGCGGCGTCCTGTGCACGGCTGTTGCGGCTCCCACGTCTGGGCACAGGGGAAGGAAAAAGGGCTGGGCGCAGGGCACCTGGAGAAGAAGATCAGGAGGGGCCTGGGCAGGGCGACGAGGAGGCCGGCAAGGGGTGGCAGTGCTGCGGCAGGAGATGCACAGAAGGGCGACCACGCTCCTGGTGGCCGGCGGCAGCACCTGCTCGTGGATGCGCAGGAGGAGGGAGAGCAGCGGCGCGAGGAAAAGCTAGGGCCGGCTACGTGGGCAGCAGGGATGCGATGCAGAGAGTAGGGTTACGTGAGAATTTATAGGGCACGCAGGAGCCGACGTAGGGGAGAAAAATTAGGGCCGGCTACTGCAGAAACAGGTAGTGCAAGACATGTTTAAATAAGCCTGCAGATATCATGCTGGACTCCAACTCGAACGAGGGTAAGGACATGGCGGCGCATCGGGCTGGGACTCGTTCTTGAGTCCGGATTGCTCACGGGAGACGGGATTGGACCGACCAGCGGGTCCCACAATTTAGCGAGCAACGAGAGGATAGAAGAGGTAACAGAAAGAGGAAACGAGAAGGGCCAAGTGAGTTCGTTTATGAGCCGAAACATAATCGGGTGAGTGGTGAATACGAAAATGAGCTGACTGAGCTGATTGAACATGAATGAGTTATTCGAGAGCGCGGAAAAGAGAAGGAAAGGATCAGGCCGAGTCGTTGGAGCTGACGGTGATCGAACATCATTGGAAAAATACTGAAGACGAGCCACGAGGCGTCGTTTTCAAGCATGACTTGATCGGGGGAAACGGTTAGAGGATCGGGAGCTCGTTGGGATATCTTAAAGATTCGGAGAGGACAAAGTTAAAAGGATGCTCAACAAGGATACGGCTCGGTTCGACTGCGATGAAAATCAAAATATAAATATTTTCCAGAACACATTTTCAAGTTTAAAATAAATCTAGAAAAGTCCAGATAAATATTTCAAACTAAGAAATATATATCCGGAAGAATCCTAAAAATTTTCGAGGAAACTCGGGAGGTAATTTTAGGATACAAGGAATCCAAATAAAATATTTGGACTTCATGAAAAAGAATTTTAGAGCTTTCCAAATAATAAAATAAATGGATCTAGCTCTAGGATAAATAGAATAATTGCTAGAAAAATCTTTAAAATTCTTGGAAAAATCCTATTGATAGATGAACACATTGTAAAAAAATAGTCACATCCTAAAATTGAATATTTTAGGGTGTGACAACTAGCCACATGCCGCGAAATATGGTAAAGCGGTAAGCCTAGTAACCAATCGGCCCGGTAAGTGGACATACCTCCCACCACTCGATCTTTATGTTATGTTCACACGCACCGACCTGTGGGAGTACGTTCTGCATGGCAGACAGGAATACGGGTTTTGTAGTCGCGCTACAGACGTATGTCCTGCACGAGTGATGTGCGTACGGTCCTACAAGTCGCTTGTGGTGGCCTGTCCACGAGTCGGAATGAAAGGCAAACGGTTGCTTCGGAACGATCTTTGGATGTTCCAAGCGTGTGTGTTAGGTTTACCTTGCAAGGTTGAATCTCGATTCAGGAATCGTCCGCCTCTCACGATGTATGAGACTGCTTATCCCTTTTACCACATAGAGTAAGAAGTGTAACGAATGATGGATAATCTTGATGGATGATAATCACTACCTTGCTTGCTTAGTGTAGGTGCTAATCTAGAATAAATACTCAACTAGAAGATGAAAGCTAAAACTTAAAAGTAGTTCATACTCTTTGTTGCTTTTCAGCTGAAAATAAACCCAGAGCCTTACAATGCCGTCATTTGTCTAGTTACGGGCTAAAGTATACCCAACCCCGGGTAAGTCTTGCTGAGTATTAGAATACTCAGTCTTGCTAGTACCATTTGCAGGTATAACATTTGAGAATCTCACGAACAACCCTGCATGGCCAACTTCGGTTCCTTTTGGCTGGTCCGTGGAGTGGGATCCGTCCCCGGCTGGCAGTAACCCTCCGGAGTGACACCAGGCCTTGGGCTGAGCGGGGTGTCCACCGCAACGACGAAAGTAGTTACGTGTTTGTTTCCTTTCCGCTGTGAATATAGACAAGCCGTCTCGCTTGTCCGTTTAAACATCGTTTGTATAAATTTGGTTGCAGTTGAACATGGCTTGTAATAATGTTTACATGTTTGTAAATTAAAGGTGATGAGTTGTGCTGTAATTGTAAACTCGCCTTCGTGCGAGGGAAAACCTGCATCGATCCTGTTGAACCGTGGTTGTATCGGGCGGAGACCCGACAGCCCAAAGGATTACACTGTTTGAAGTACGTTGGAGCCCTTGAAAGAGGACTTGCGTATTTGAGCCGGTGTAATTCTGGCGGTTCTGCCACAGTGCCGAGGGGTGAAGGGGCCCCTGACACCCAGATGGGGTTGGCCCCGAGCGATTCGAGCAGAGGGTTCACCGCGCCAACCCATCTCGTAATCCGATCGGTGCTGGCGCTCCGCTCCGCCAGGAGCTCCTCCACCTTTGCCTCCCTCTCTCGGAGGGCCGCCTCGCACTCCTGGAGTCTCCGGGTCCTGGCTGCCAGCTCATCCTCCACGGCCTCTTCCCGCTTCTGGAGCTCCTGGAGCCGGGCCACCTCCTTGGCCTCGCGGGCCGCCAGCCCTTCCTCCCTCTTTGCCACCGCCGCTGCCAAATCTGCGAGGGTGGACTTTAACGCCTCGACGATTGCCGACGCCCTCCTGACTTCGGCCGCCAGCTCTCGGGCGGTCCGCTCCCTGTCCACTACCGCCTCCATCCTCTCCTCCACGGCGATCAACCCCTTAAGGGCTTCCGCTTCCCGCCGCGCGGCCTCCTTCTCCCGTTGGAGCGCCGCCGCCTCCCGGATGCGAGCTTGCTCCAGCTCTTCCTGCAGAAGCTCGCGCCCCTGCACGAGCTTGGCACGCTCCTCGACGTAGCGGGCGGAGACGGAGTTGATGCGGTCGCCCAGGCGGACCTCCTAGTCGGAGAGTCGGTGGCGCTCAGCCTCCAGCTTCTCCCACTCCCGGCGCATGCCAGCCTCCAGCTCCTGCTGAGCTTGGTGGCATTTGGCTATGAGCCGTGGAAGAGGGATCTCCGCCGTGCTTCGGAGGAGGCGCCTTCCCAGCACCACCTCTGTCTTCTCCTCCTCCGCCGCCGGTGGTGCGGAGCTGCTGGCAACCTCGGCGACCCCTGGTGCCGTCGCCTCCGCCGCTTCCGCTGCCTCCGGTGCCGCCGCCTCTGCGGCCTCCGGAGCTGTGATCTCCGCCACCTCTGCTGCCTCCGGCACTGCAGCCTCCGCCATGGCAGCGGCCCCCTCAGCTGCTGGCTCAGCTGGTGAGGGCCCGGCCTCGTCGTCTGAAGCTGCTGCCGTTGTCTCCATCGCTATAGCGGCTTTAGCGGCCTCCTCCTGGGGGTAGCTTCGGGTCGTGGCGGAGTGGAGGCCTCCGGCTCCGGACCCATGGGCCCGGTAGCTTCTGGAGCTGCTTCGGGCGAGGGTCCTGCTGGGGTCGGCGTGGTGGGTCCCGGCACTGGCTGGGGGCCCGGTCCCCCAGTTGGTGCACCTGAAGATTGGGGCCTGCCGTACCACCATTATGGTAAAGGACCAGAAATCAAGAGGGATAATGAAAAACCCTGGCAAGACTACTTACGGGAAGTCGCACCATTCCCATCTGCCCCGGGCAGCCGGCGGGACCTTCTTCCCTGTCGAGGACCCCTCAGACCTCTGGTATTGGTCTCCGACTGCCGGTGCTTCCGGTGGCAGGGGTGGAGCTTGCGACCCCTGCTCTCTCGGCGGCGGCGGCGGTGTCGCCGGCCGCCGTGTTGGCGGTGCTGGTGGAGGAGTCTGCTGCCTCGGAGGAGGCCACCGCGTCTCCTCCGGTCTCCTCTCTGGTTGCTGCTGTTGGGGCGGGGGTGGTGCAGCTCTGCTCTGCTCCTCTGCCCCCGCCGTCTTCTGGCGTTTGGGCGCCGGCTCCCCGACCAAGGAGCCGTCGCCTCGCTGGAGCCTCCGGGATTTTCTCCCTTCGGCTTGGCTGCTTCGTGCGGGTACTGCCCCCTGAGCCTTGTCGCTCCCTCGGGCCGGGGCAGCACCTGCATTGTCCTTCTGCCGGTGCTCTGGCACCGGCACCTTCTCCTTCCCTTTCCCGCTGGGGGTCGGACCTCTGGGCTCCGGCTCCTCGGGACCCTCGTTGGTGCATTGCTGGCGGACCGGTGAGGCGCCAGGGATCTGGAGCCCGCAATTGGGGTCGCCCCCCAGTTGCCGGACCGCCAGGCCGCCCTCGTCCAGGGTCGGCATTGACGCCAGGACAGATGACCGCAGCGCCTGGTCCTCGCACAGGGCCTTCACCCCGCTCGGGAGGACCAGGGACTCTGGAATGAACGTCTCGCCGGTCATCGCCCGGACCGCCGCCTCCAGCTCCGTCCTGGTGAAGTCACCGCCGGGCCCGTGCGCGATCCTACAGCAATCGTTTAGCCCCGTGTACACGTAGGCCATTCGGGACCGCTGCTGCAGGGGGGCGATTCGCCGCTTCAGGAAGTCGCCCAGCACCATCATAAAAGTCAGGCCGCTCCTTGCCAGCTTCTTGATCCGGTACAGCACTGGGTCGAGCTCCGCTGGTATTGTTGGCCTGGCCTTCCATGTGCTCCGGTCGCTCTGCGGACCCTCTGCCGGCAGTTCCAAGCGGTCGTGGGGGTCGGTTGCCGCGATGACCCAGCCTTCACGCCAGTCCTCCCACTTAGAGCTGGAGAAGGCGGGGATGTAGGAGCTGGCCATCCCGTGCCGGAGCTGGAAGTAATAAGCACCGATCTCGCTGCGCTTAGCCTTCCCAGTCCCGACCAGGGCGTAGAAGTGTTTGAAGATGGTGGTGCAGGGGCGCACCCCCACAAACATCTCCATAAAGTGGGCGAAGACCGCCACAAGGAGGACGGAGTGGGGGTGAGATGATGAAGTTAGAGGCCGAACTCCTCTAGGAGCAGGAGGAAGAAGGAGGAGATCGGAGGAACCAACCCGCACATAATGTACGAGTTGAAAAGGACGAACTCCTCGGCAGCAAGGTCGTCGAGGGGGATTCTGCCGGCCCTGACCTTCCCGGCTTGCGCCGGCGCGGTCCATCCCAGAAGGCGCCGCACCGCGTCCAACTGAACCTGGCTCTGGAAGCGGCATGGGAAAGGAAGCGAAGACATGGTGAATGCTGGGGATGGATTGCAATGGAACAGAGAAGAGAAGGAAGCCAAGCGCAAAGGGGCTGATCGCAGAAGGGATGCGGAGACGAAGGGGCGCTGCGGCGTCTGTTGTCGGCAAGAGCGAAAAGGTAGCCGTTCCCTTCGGCGCATACCTTTTATGCAAAAGGCTGCTGCCTTATCGCGCCCGTGGCGACTGAGGAGAAGTTGAACGGTTGTCTACACCAGGCCCCCTCCTCCTACACCCAATGACTGGTGGGCTCGAGCCCGCCAGTCAAAGGCGTGACTGCTGGAGGAAAGGGGGAAAGGCGGAATCTAAACCGCCCAGGCCGCGGGACGGGCTCGAATAAGACAAGAATCTGAACCGCCTGTCGCGCACGGCGCGGGCAGGGGACGGGCCCCTCGGGGATCCCGCTTTGAACAAAAAGACTTCCATGCCCTTTCTCCGCGAGAACAAGCTGTCCACCCGGCGCGATACTGGGATCTGGCCCCACCTACGGGTTCGTCCCTCTCCCGAGGTGGGCCCGGGGGCCTCTGTCAGTACATACAGACAGGGGTACCTCCTACTAGGGTGACCAGGCCCTTGGCGTCTCACTATCCGTAATCTCCCCCTTGCCTTCTAGGGGACGTGGCGTACGGCCCGGGCCTAACAGCTGGGGACCGTGGTCTCCGGACCCTCCCCGTGCTATTCCGGGACCGGGGCCCCCACGTCCCCAGGAAAGCTGGAGAGCTCTCGGGTAGCCCCCGCGGACCCGGTCTCCCCAGGGAGGTCCGGGGCCGCCACATGTGATGGCCGGACCATCACAGGCCAGACCGCTCCGACCGGCCTCGGGGGCCCGGACCCCCTCCCCCCGGGAAGGGGTCCGGCGCCGCCACGCGCCGTCCTGCGGTGGGAACGAGGCTGGCCCTGCCACGTGCCTGCGGCTGGAGGCTCTTCGCGGGTCTCCAGCCCACCTACCAGCATTTAATGCGGTAGCTGGGCCGTGCGTGCCCAAGTCAAAAAGAACGGCCTGCCACTGACACACGGGGCAGGTAGGATGACACCACGGTAAGCCCGCCTGTTTCCAAGGCGGCGCGTCGTATCACCGTGCACAGTGCGCGGACTGTGTACAGTCCCGTCACGACGCTGCGCGCGTGATGATGGCCTGTAATAGGCGAGCCAAGGCGTGCGCTGTAACAGTACGCACGCAACGGGTCAGCGCTGTTTCACCGCCTGGCAGGAGGTTCTATCCCAACAGTGACAGCACGACTTCACTGTTGGGCAACGCTGACACCGAACACTATGCAAGATAAGGCTGTACACGGCCATATCCTGGCTGTGGATACGCACATCAACTTCTCTGTCGAAGAGGACTACGGAGAGGAGCTCGAGGAGATGACCTCCATATCTCTCGTAGAACAGGCTCCTGTTGGCCAGGCCCACCTGTCGGGGTCCGGCTCAATGTAAGCACTCCCCTTGGGCTATAAAAGGGAGAGTGCACTCGTTAGAAGACAAGGATTCAGATACACAAGCACAAGTCCAGGCTAAGTTCCAGGCAGGCTTACACAATCAATACAACACCAAAGTGGACGTAGGGTATTACGCTCCGGCGGCCCGAACCACTCTAAATCTTTGTGTCCTTCTTGCGCTCATCTTTCCACCGATCGAGCGCCCCTAAGTCTCCTCCAAACCCATCCTTAACTAGGATTAGGCGGGTGCTTTCCGCCACCCGGCTGGAGAATTCCTCCGACAGTGATGGATTTCCAAAAGGGTATTGAATATGGAACTTGCATGGAGAAATTAGCTCTTCAGTTAATCATGGGAATTATGATGGTGCCGAGGTTTTGGAGGATGATGATATATCTGATTTGCTATTGGGTGTCTAGTGAGAAAGAAATTAAGAGTTGGTTGTGCTGAGTAGAGGCTTGTGGATGCTACAAAGAAGTATGAGGTTTGGACTGACATAAAGGAACTTCATTGTATCATTTCCCTTTCTTAGACTGTTTGCACATGATCCTGTGCATTATATGTCCCTGTTGGCCTTAGTCATTTCTGATTGGCTACTTTTCGTACTTTCCTGTGACAAATTAGAAAATATATGATATCAATGGTGATGCCTTATGAACTTGCGATATGCACTTGAGGTTCTTACTTACTTGCATGCTCCCCTTTAAGAGCGGCTCCCCCTTAAGGTATAATTGCTTTGGTTGCTAAAATTCTCCCCCTTTGGAATCAAACACCAAAAAGGAAGACATCAAATGCACAAGGGAGAGCTTCATAGATCATAATCTTTTGTGTGTGGAAGACAAAACAAGATCATGAACATGAAACTCAAATAACATAAACTAAGCTCCCCCTAAGTGTGTACATACATATGGTGGAAGGCAAAGCATATGCACAACTAGTCAATTAAGACAAGATGAGGAGATTAATCTATATTATGCATGGAGGTAGCTTCAAATGAATTGAAGGATATGGAATCAATGATAACAAAACAACGACTCATGTGTGGAGTCAGCATACATCTATACCGACTGATGGTGCGTCGGTACAACAGCTTTTACCGACTACAATATAGTCGTTGTAGTGGGGCTGTGGTATAGTGAAAGGATCCAAATGAACGTGGCATACTCTGTAGTATTTTTTTTACAGATTTGAATTGATGGTAAAAATAGGTAAAATCGGTTCAAAATTCAAAAAAACCCCTTTTTTTTCAAGATAATATCCCTGAAAAATGGTAAATAAAATAACTTCCCCAAAATTATCCTAAATTATCTCTCCAAACAAATCATATCCCTGATTTAATGGCTAGATAAGGTATCTGGGTTAAAAATTTGAAAATCCCTTATTTCGGAATAAAATTCCTAAAATAATGTTAAACAATTATCTTCTCGAGATAAATCTTAAAAGCCTTTTAACTCAGTTTCTTCTTTGAGTCTTCCGAGTAGTTTTGCGGCGTCCCGCCCCTGATCTTATGAGCCAAGAGAGACGTAGGAACTACGTCGAATAGTTATAGGCTCCCAGCTCCCGAACTTGGGAACTAGCGGAGCCATTGGAGATACGCTAAGCGTCTTGGAGAGTCATCGCCGAAGGTTGACCAGAAAAAGGAGATATACACATTATGTAGCATAATGCGAAGATACCGAAATCTATTCAGTACAAAAATAAAGTTGCTGTATCAAGCTCTTGTTTAGGCCATTTAAATCTCCCGAGTAGTCCACCTTTTACGTTTAATCACCTGGTCCCGTTCTAGGCTTCGCTCATAACGTGTATGAGTCGCTTAGGTCATGACTGAAGATTCAAGGTTTCACGGATTAAGTCATTTGCTACTCAAGTAGATTAGCGACCGTTAAGAGAAGACAACATGAAGAAAAAAGTAGTCGGCATGTGACGTAGAGAATGCGCGTTGCACAAAAAGTAAGCGGCAAAGTGTAGCTCTAGAGGGTTTCAATGCCCATTGAGAGACGTACACAGATAAGTAACCGATCTTGTGGAGAACAAGTCGGGAAAGATATAAGCGACTTAGCATGATTCGTGGGTGATTGTTGATGAAGCCATGACGGTCGTTGATGAAGCCGTGATAGTTGTTGATGAAGCCCGACTAGTCGGAGTCAATTCCGACTAGTTTTCAACAGTGCGGCAACCATCCTCGACTAGTTTCTAGTCGAGACAAGTAGTCGAAGCAGTTGTTGGCGAGTCACCTAGCATTCTCGCGAAGTCGATGTAGTCATAGCTTGATTCTTGCTGGTAGCTTTCTTGGTGTGCGTATAGCGGAAAGCCAACAAAATTGTTTCCCAAGTGTAACCATTAGCAGCCATAGGAGATCTTCTTGATTTGTGCGCGTCAACACCACCAATTATTTTCCATTCGTGGCCTTTGTCTCCCCTGTCTCGAACTCTACAACGTGGATTTGGAAAAGTTGCACATAGCGTACGACACCACGCCCGCCTTCTGAGTCCACCTCGACTTAGAGACAAAACATGCTGAGTCACCGACTTTACTCCGCCTTGGGTTCCATGTAGCAAACTGGATCGAACTGTTGCCGTTGGTAATCTCGGATGCCAAACCACCAAGTTTGCAAGTTGATTTCACTAGTAGCGGGATGAACCCGCATACTGAAGAAACGAATTCGCCGTTTTGAAGATATTTGTGCGACAACACTGAACTGCATCGAAGTCGAATTTTGCCGAGTTCGTCGGTGTCGTGGCTAGAAGTTGGTGCCGCAGATGCCTCCGACTTTCTTGGGTTGGCGATATAGTTTCTGAAGCCACAGGAGCCATTGGCGATGCAGACCCAGGAGATGAAGACGAAAGACATGCTCTCTTCGAGCATGGAGCTGGTGAAGTTGAACGAAGCCATCGAGTTTGCCTGGGTATACCCTAAGGTAGTAGACTTGTAGGCATGGTGTCGCCGAGACCAGGACCTCGAAGGTGCAAGCTACACAAGGTTTAGATAGGTTCGGACCACGATGTGCGTAATACCCTACATCCTGTATGGTGATTTGTATTGCCTTTGGCTAAGCTTGTGAGGAGATCCCTACCCACCCTTATATACTCTAGAGGGACAGCGTTACATGAAATCCTAGCCTAGCTTGATACTAGTTTAGGAGTTCTACCCGAGTACTGCTCGGGTAGTTTTCTTCTGTTCTGACTAGTTCTACTCGCATGCGAGTAGTTACAATAGATATAAGATATGGGATATGCACCATCCCTTATTCTAGAATATTGTATGCTATGTGCGCAGTCCCGTAGCCCTAGATCTGATAAAGAAAGTAAAGGCATACAAGTTGCAAGTATGAAATGTGAAAACGTAAAGGAGGTGATGAGAGGAAGCAAACTCTTGACGCGAGGATTTATCCCGTGGTATCGGTAGGCACTAAGCCACCGCTAGTCCATGTTGTTGAAGCAGTCACTATGAATATTGCTTCCCGGTCACCAAACCTCATCCGGGACTCACCTTGTGTGGCAGAACCAACCTGAATTATACCGGCTCAAGTACGCGAGTCCATTCCCGAGGGCTTCAACGTGCTTCAAACGGTATAACCCCTTGGCCTGTCGGGTAACGTCCCGATAAACCACCGATACACAGGATCAAATAAGGTTACCTCACACGAAGGTGAGTCCAGAGATAAAGACACCCTCATATTTTACATCACAGGAAGGTTATTTTACAAAAGTTCCACAAGTAGTACAACGTTCCACACTTAGCAGAGTTATTACAAAGTTTTGCAGAAACAGCAAAGGTTCAAACTAGGAGTCATTATTACAAACCAGTTGTAAAGTTCAAGTTCTAGCAGCGGAATTTAAAGTACGATAACTATACTCGTCGCCAATAAGGACGTCATGCTAAGCCATGGCATAACATCACTTGTTATGATCAGGGTTGACCGGGGACGGGTCCCACTCCACGGACCAACCATCAGGCAAAGCATAAGGCCAAGGCATGGGGTAAGTAGGGTCTTCAGAGATATTACCTGAAATAACACATATAGCAAGGCTGAGTACTCTAATACTCAGCAAGACTTACCCGGTATTGGGTATACTTAGCCCATAACTAGACCATGCAGGCTTTGCAAAAGGTTCAAGGTTTAGCTTTTGCTGAAAAGCAACAAAGAGTAGGTCCTTATTTTATATTTTAGCTTTCAAGTTCTAGTTCTTTTAACCATTCTAGGTAAGCACCTATAGCTACTCAAGCAAGGTAGAGTCTTTAAAGCATACATCAGCATTACTTATGAACAACATTGCTCTTGTTACTCTATGTGGCAAAAGAGTTAAGCAGTCTCAATCTTCGTGAGAAGCGGATGATTCTGAATCGAATTTCAACCCTTGCAAGGTAAACCTAACTCACACGCTTGGAACACCAATAGGTCATTCCGAAGCAACCGTTTGCCTTTCTTTCCGGGTCGTGGAACAAAGCCACCACAAGCGACTGCTGGACCATACGCACATCCAATGTGCAGGACATACGTCTGTAGCGCGACTACATGACCGTATTCCCGTCTGCTTTGCAGAACGTACTCCCACAGTCGGTGCGTGTAAACATAAAAATAAAAGTCGAGTGGTGGGGACGAGTCCCGGGATTGGTTACTAGGCTTACCGCTTACCATATTTCGCGGCATGTGGCTAGTACTTTCAAACGCTTAACTGCCACTACCACACACTGCGACCTTAACCAAATTCATCAACACAGACGGGGTACCATTTCTTTCCAAGATACTATACACAGCCCGTCTGTCATCCTTATAGTGATTGCAGAATTGTAATCAATCATTCCTATATCGCGCGAGTGACAGGAAATCACTCGACTTCTACCGGTCCTATTAGCATAGCACTAGTCGGACTCAGTTTCTAATATTCAGTACATTGGTTCCTAGGGAGATGCATCTACGGTTTCCAGACAATCCTAAGAACTTAATGCATAATTATATATATAAAGGTAAATTGCAGTGTAAATAAGATAGTGGGTTTATGTCCGGGGCTTGCCTTCACTGGCGGGGCTGGGGTCAGATATATTAATAAATCCTTCCGAACTCGGGTTCGGAGCTTCAGTTAATTCTCAGTGATGTTCCCAGCGTCTTCAGAGACTTCCACTTCAGGTTCTGGGAGGATCTGATAGTCACCGTCGGCGAGAAACGTCGAGTCTATATGTGATCAAAATGATGCTTTAGGAAAAGCATAAATTGATATTCTACTTCACGATAAAGTTGCAATCCAATACATTTAACATTACACACCAGCAAACAACACAAACTCCCTTACTGGGCAGTCATATATCGAGTATCAAATAATTTACTGAGTTACATTAGGTAACAGGGTTATCTACCCCAAACACTTAGCTAACTACAAGAAGTAACATGGTTGACTACTTAACATTTTTATTTAAATAACTAGCTAGTCACCTTGAAAAACCTTAAGTTTTTATTTATTATAGATCTATTAATCAAGTTTTATTTATTTTAGCTATTTTACACCTGATCATAGGTTGACATTTTGTAGATATGCTACACTACTTAAGAACAACATCTTAGAATATTTTCATAATTTTTCATGAAATAAAAGCTAGTATAATTAATTATCTTTAGAAACAAACCAAAAATTCATAACTTGGGGTATGACCTTTTATTAATCCTAATATTTTACCATGGATTACACATTCAAAAAGGAAGCTATGATAAAAATTTCGGATACAAACATCAACAGAAACACCCTTAATTAACAATTTAAGTATTTCATCAACATATAACAAAAAGAACTCGAAATCTAAGCAAATAAACAGTAAAGTAC
This sequence comes from Panicum hallii, assembly GCF_002211085.1. Classification (NCBI taxonomy): domain Eukaryota; kingdom Viridiplantae; phylum Streptophyta; class Magnoliopsida; order Poales; family Poaceae; genus Panicum; species Panicum hallii. Next base: position 10,664,382 of record NC_038045.1, on the reverse strand, counting down.
TCGAGCTTTTTACACAGAGCTATACATAGCACATACAATCTAAGTTCCAAATTTCAGCTATAACACATGCCTACAACATGAGATACAATTAAAACACTTATTTTCTAATATTTAATCTACATCAGAAAATATACACCTACAGCTCAAACTTCCTAAATAAAAGTAGTCGAATTTTACTTAAGGATTCCAAAAAAATTGGTTTGGCATTTTTCTGATTTTCTATGATTTACTACGATTTTTCAAAGTTTCAGCCAAAGATTTCAGAAAGGTCCAGCGCGATACTGTTCATCTGAGTCAGGGTCTGTGCAGATAGGTCCCTGAACTATTCCTATTGTTGTATGGGGTCCCTGGTCGCGATTTTTGGAACAGAGAGAGCTCAGGGAGTTCGATTCCGGCGATGGGGTGCTTCCCGGAGGCGAGGGATAGGTGGGGGAGCATGAGGGACACGAGGGCTACCTTTGGATGGGCTCGGTTGACGCCGGGGTGGCTGGAGGAAGGCCGACGATGGTGACAGTAACTTGCCAATGGTGGCAGTGGTGCTCCGGCGAGCTCCGGTGAGCGGGTCGATGGGGAACAGGTGGAGGAGCTTCAAGGGGCTGGGGGCAAGCGATTTTGGGGGTCAGCTCGAGAGAAGAGAGACCGGAGGGGCGAGCTCAGCGTGGGGTGGTTGAGCAGCAACAATGGAGGGCAACGGTGGTTTCTGGTAGTGCGACCGTGAGCTAGAACCGGCCTTTTATAGTCCGTAGAGATAGAGGAGAGTGGAAAGGGCGCAATGCCGCGGTCCTGGGTGGCTGCGTTGACGCGGTGGGCGGCGAGCAGAAGTGCCGGCGAGACCGGGCGGCAATGGCAGTACCACAGGCAACGTGACACTCGGCGAGGGGGCCAGCAAGAAGAGCTAGAGCGGCGCTCGGGTTGGGGTCGACGCGTGGGGCAGCTAGGAGCTGGAGGTGGCGCCGGGGAGCGGCCGAGGCGCAGCACATGGCTGGGGAAGCGGCGCTGACACCGGCGGCAGGGGTGCAGCGGGCGGAGCAGAGGAGTTGCCAGAGGAGGAAGAAGAGAGGAGGAGGTCGAGGGACTTAGTTGGAAAAATTCAAAAACTTCAAGGACCTCACTGTAAACAGAAATTTTCCATTGATCCAAAGCTCAAATGAGAAAAATGGTCAAAAAGGAAGTTGTAGAACTTTTCCAAAACCTATAACTTTGCTTTAGGGTTCGATTCAAAAACCTAAAGTACAAAGTTTTATTGCACCATTTTGCACTCAAAATAAATTTTACATAAAACTTGCCCTAGTAAAGTAACTTTTATGAACTCTTGGGCTTATCTGCAAGCATTTAAGGCTGGTCATGATGACATTCACCTTTTTCACTTTGACCCTTGGTAATTTTTGGAAAGTTACTTTATACTTCAACTAAATTACATAAAAGGGTTTGTATTTTCATAAATTTACACAAATACCCTTATTCTCTTAACTTTATTAGATTTTCACACAATTTCACACACCACCAAACATTATTTCTATTGGTTTGAGCTATTGACACTAGGGTGTCACAACCTTCCCCCCTAAAAGGAATCTCGTCCCGAGATTACAGGAATGAGGTGATAAGAGCATAGATACCTAGGAATTCCTGAGAAAATCTGGGAAGTTCTTCTGGAGATAGTCTTCAGTTTCCCAGGTAGCTTCTTTCTTCTGTATGATGATTCCACTAGATTTTAAACATTTTGACCGTTGCTCTTCTAGTACTTCTTTCCTTGGTATCCAAGATTCTGATTGAAAGTTCTTTATAGGAAAGATCAGGCTCGATGTCAATACTTGTGTATCAATGATTTCGGTAGGAACACAAATACATTTCTTCAGCTGGGATACATGGAAGACATTATGAATGGCTGCTAGCTGAGGAGGAAGTTGAAGTCGATAGGCTACGGGTCCACAAATTTCAAGAATTTCAAAAGGACCAACGTAGCGAGGAGCGAGTTTGCCTTTGATACCAAATCGTTGAACACCTCGAGTAGGAGATACTCGTAGATATAGAAAATCACCTACTTCAAACTGTATAGGTTCTCTCCTTTTATCTGCGTAGCTCTTTTGTCTGATTGAGCTGCTTTAAGATTATTCCGAATGATCTTTACCTTTTCTTCTGCTTCATTAACAAGATCAGGTCCAAAAAATTTCGCGTTCCCCAGTCTGAGACCAATTTAAAGGAGTTCTACATTAGCGACCATATAAGGCTTCAAAAGGAGCCATTTTGATACTTGACTGATAGCTGTTATTATAGGAGAATTCTACCAAAGCTAAGCATTTGTCCCAATGCTTGTCGTATTGGATTACACAAGCCCGAAGCATATCTTCTAGAATTTGATTGATCCTTTCTGTCTGTCCATCTGTTTGTGGATGATATGCGGAGCTTCGAATTAACTTGGTTCCAAGAGTTTGTTGAAACTGTTCCCAGAAACGGGCAACAAACTGTGCTCCACGATCAGAAATGATCGTTTTTGGTATCCCATGGAGACGTACTATTGGTCGAGATATATTTCTGCATACTTCCTAGCAGTATAAGTGGTGTGCACTGGAAGAAAATGAGCGGTTTTGGTTAACCTATCCACAATTACCCAAATAGAATCATGCCTTTGAGAAGTATTGGGTAAACCTACGATAAAGTCCATACTGATATCTTCCCATTTCCACGAAGGAATAGACAAAGGCTGTAGTGTACCAGAAGTCCTTAAATGACTGGCCTTAACTCTCTGGCAAATATCACACTGAGCAACGTATTTTGCTATTTCTCTTCTCATGCGAGTCCACCAAAAATTCCGTTTCAAATCTAGGTACATTTTCGTACTGCCAGGGTGCATGGCAAATTTAGATAGATGTGCTTCATCCATTGTTTGCTTGCGAAGCTGATGGTTCTTGGGTACAACTATACGTCCCTTAAACCATAGAACGCCTTTAGAATCCTCTTGGAAGCATTTATACTTCTCTTCTCCTTGGGCTAATTGTTGCTTGATCATTTTAACTCCCTTATCGTGTTGTTGTGCCGTCACAATACCATCTTGGAGTATAGGCTTAACTGTTATATGGTTCAGACTGCCTTGAGGAACAATTTCTAGATTAAGCTTGCTTATTTCCCAGCAAAGAGTATTGCTAAAAACTTCTACTGATAAACAATGACAATGCGACTTGCGGCTAAGTGCATCCGCAACCACATTGGCTTTGCCAGGATGGTAATGTACTTCAAGATCATAATCCTTTATAAGTTCTAACCAACGTCTCTGCCTCATATTCAAATCTGCTTGTGTAAAGATGTACTTTAAGCTCTTATGATCCGTATAAATATTGCACTTAGTACCCATAAGATGGTGTCTCCAAAGTTTAAGTGCATGTATAACGGCTGCAAGCTCAAGGTCATGAGTAGGATAATTCTGCTCATGCGTCCGAAGTGCTCTAGAGGCATATGCAATCACACGGTTATCCTGCATAAGTACACACCCTAGTCCGGTGCCTGATGCATCACAATAAACATTAAAAGTTCTTGATATATTTGGCTGAGCTAAGACTGGAGCAGTGGTAAGGTGTGCTCTTAAAGTATGGAAAGCTTCTTCACATTTCTCATTCCATGAAAATTTAACTCCTTTCTTCAACAACTCTGTCATGGGCTTGGCTATTCGAGAGAAATCTGGGATGAAACGACGGTAATAGCCAGCAAGACCGAGAAAACTACGGATCTGATGGACCGAAGTAGGGGGTTTCCAATCCATCACTTCTTGAACCTTACTCGGATCAACAGATATACCGTCCTTAGAGATGGTATGACCCAAAAATTTGACGGTATCTAGCCAGAATTCGCATTTAGAGAATTTGGCATACAGATGGTGATCTCGTAGACGTTGAAGAACAGCATGAAGATGTTTAACATGATCTTCAAGAGTTTTGGAATAGATCAAAATATCGTCGATAAAAACTACGATGAATTTATCAAGTTCCGGCATGAAAACAGAGTTCATGAGATACATGAAATATGCCGGTGCATTGGTAAGACCAAAGGACATAACCAGATATTCATAGAGTCCATATCTGGTGGAGAAGGCGGTTTTTGGAATATCACTTGGTCTAATCTTTATTTGATGATACCCGGAGCGAAGGTCAATTTTAGAAAATATCTTGGCTCCGGCTAACTGATCAAACAGGATATCAATGCGGGGAAGAGGATACTTATTTTTAATAGTAACCGCATTGAGGGGGCGATAATCAACACATAGCCTGAGACTGTTATCCTTTTTCTTAACAAACAGGGCAGGGCATCCCCAAGGTGAAGCACTTGGGCGAATATAACCCTTATCTAGAAGTTCTTGAAGTTGAAGTTTTAATTCGGCCAGTTCATTGGGTGGCATACGATAAGGTCTCTTAGAGATGGGGGCCGTGCCAGGTTGTAACTCTATGACAAACTCAACATCTCTATCCGGTGGCATTCCGGGTAACTCGTCTGGAAAAACATCTGGGTATTCACATACAACAGGAATATCCTCTAGCTTAATTCCTGCTGTAGCATACACACAAGAACTGGTATATTCCTGTGATGGAAGATGAAGGATAGTATGTCCATATTCAGGAGAATTTATTTCCACCTCTCGCGAAAAGATATCTAAAGATACCCGATGTCTGGTCATCCAATCCATGCCTAGGAGAATATCCATCCCTTCTAAATTTAATACAATTAAGGCTGTCCTTATTAAAGTGCTACCCATCTGGATTGGTACATCTCTACAGATTTGATTTGATGCAATTCTACCTCCTGGGGTTGTTATCATATAGGTTCCATTTGTGGGGTAGAAATCCAAACCTATTTTGGTCCCAAACCTTGTACTGATAAAACTATGGGTTGCACCAGAATCAAAAAGTATAACAGCAGGATGATGGTGTAGAGTGAATGTACCCGTCATCACTGGTGCACCTTCTGGAAGTTCCGATAGAGTGGTGAAATTCATCCTTCCTTGACGGACTTGCATAACCTGCCTCTTGCCTTTATTCTTGGAGTTGGAGTTGGAAGCCTGTCCAGGGAATGTCCTCTTGGGTTGGGGGCAGTCTTTAACAAAATGTGCCGGACTACCGCAGTTGAAACATCGATTGATGTTATTCCCTTGATTAAACTGCGAAGGGTTCGGCCTTGGACCAACTGGTCGTTGCTGCTGCTGCTGAGGTTGAGGCACTGGTGGCCTATTATAGCGGGGCTGCTGAGGAGGCCTAGCTACCCATCTACCTACGGGAGCATTTCTAGGCGGAGCTCGGGATGTCGGGTTTTGAACTAACCAATACCTCGAAGGTTGTGCATTCGAGGGTCCAGTAGACACTTTCTGCCTTTTTTCAGCATGATGTGCTGAGATACAGTCTTCTTGGGTAATGGCCATGTTGACCAGCTCGTTGAATTTGTTAGCCCTGACCAAATTCAAACGCTCCTTTAGCTTAGTATTCAATCCACAACGGAAGCGATCTCTTTTCTTGGTGTTCGTGTCAGCATGATAGCCCGCGTACTGACACAGGTGATTGAAAGCCTGTGCATATTGAAGTACCGTGCGGTTCCCTTGAGTAAGTGCCAAAAATTCATTGAGCTTCCGCTCAATGAGTCCTTCCGGGATATGGTGCGCTCTAAAGGCTGTCCTAAATTCTTCCCAATTGACAACATGTCCATCTGGCTGCATTGCATAGTAATTGTCCCACCAAATGCGAGCGTTACCACGAAGCTGTTGGGCTGCAAAGAGAGCTTTGCTTGCTTCGGAGAATGGGACGGAAAGTAATGCAAACTTGGACTCGAAGGTACGGAGCCATGCATCTGCATCAAGAGGTTCTTCTGTCTTATGGAAGAGTGGGGGCTGCGTAGTGAAGAAATCCTGATATCGAGCTGATGGATGCTCCTCACGTCCATGTTGAGGAGAACGGAACTGATGTTGCTGCACTTGCACTAGCATGTTTAAAAGTTCAGTCTGACGGGCCATCACCTCCGCTAGATTTGGTGGTGGCGGAGGTGGTTGTTGTGAACCACTAGCTTGATCCGGTCTGAATCCTTCCGGGGTTCCGCGTGTAGCGCCAACCATCTGAAATATAGAAGTCATCCATAAGCATTTACCAATACTTGCTTCTAATTTCAGAGATCATGTAGTACCAATATAGCTTTAGTTGAACAATGCAAGGTAATAAACCCAAGTCACAAGTATTAACTTAACCGTCCAAATAGCAACACAGACTCTCATAACTAACTGAAACTTGTTCCATATTACATCACATTATTCCAAACCAAACCATACATAGGTTTGCCACATATTCTACAACAAGTGGCTCGCAAGTCATCTAACTACTCACTCCATTACCACACTATCTACATCTAGGATGCTGTCAACTTAACAAGACTAGAAGTCATCGAGGTTACCCACAGACGACTGACTACCGGAGGAGGAATGGTAAGTACTAAGAACAGGATCTCCATGCTCAGAGGTGATCTCAGAGACTCCTTCGACTTCTTCAGGGTCTTCTTCTTCATCATCCTCCAGTTAATTGGCAACAGGTTGCTCTGGTTGCTCGTGAAGCATGTTGATGTGGTCAATAGCTTGGCCCAAATTAAGGTTGAGCTCATGAACTTGCTCTTGGAGAAAGTCAATAACAGTGTCACGCTGAGTAATGAGGGCATCACTCTCAACAATCTATTCTTCTCGATGCTGTATAGTTTCTTCGCGCTGAGTAATATCTTCTTCCTTGGCAGTGATAGTAGCTTGGAGTGCCTCAATCTACGTATTCTGTCGGCCAACCTGATTACGATACCTTTGAGCTATGTTGGTCAAGCGATAAACACCATACTGCTGAAGCGTCTGGTAGCGGTACTGTGTACTCATGAATCGAACTACAGTACGTAGAGTCTCTCCAGCCAGAGTTCCCAGTAAATGGTCACAGTATGTCACTCTGAAAGTCCATTCTGGGTCATGAGAATCCATTGCAGGAAATAAGCCGATAGGATGTCCTGCAACTTCCTCAGGGTGTTGATCACAGAAAATGTGGATAGCTTCTATTGCTGTCGCTTCAAAAGTATCGGCGAGGCGATGACCGACCACGTTGACTTCAATAGGCTGCCACAGAACTAAGGTAGGATGTGGAGGAATAGTCATTTTCACCTGGCAACGAGGAACACCTTCTTCATCATACTCTACTCCATCATAAGGTGGAGGCTCAGTGTAGCCAAACACCTGGAGAGATTCCCACAAAAGACGAGGAAAACCCTCCCAATGCAAGGCATTGGTATGAGCATGTCCTGCGGAATCCCAAAAGAACCTTAGAAGCTCGACTATCTGAAACAAGGATTCAAATGGTGAGATTACAAGTTTTCAGCCATACTCCTTGAGAAGACTGCGGACAAAATGTGAGTTAGATGGATAGATTGATTGGAATGCAGCTATCCTCACAGGGTAAAAGAAACAAGAGTACTTATCCTGATAACAACAGAATCTGAAGATCAAGAGATTGTTCTAGATCTTGAGAATAAAGCGATAAGGGTAACAGCATTAACCTTAAGGCTGTCAAACATAACCATTTCAAAAATTATACTAGTTACTAACACACTCTAGAGATCCTTAAATCATCAAGCCATATCACTTATTCAATCAAAT